>NC_047068.1:8023646-8623646 GCF_902459465.1 Asterias rubens | reverse complement strand
ACGGACATTGTCTCGAGATACAATATGGTGATTAATATGAAAATGAAATGTATTTGTAGGAATAATGTTCACTCATCACCAAAAGACTCGATGAGCGGAAACTTGTTATCAATACACTGTACATGTAATACAAAAACTGTGTGTCATATTGTTGTTAGGAATATTGCAAGAAATATGAATATATTTGTTAAATACTGTATGTAGGGTAGGTTTTTTTTTAGCCTTTTATTGATATAACAAAACATATTGTATTTTGTGTTTAGTTTTTAAATCTCCCCACCATGGCCATAATATGCTTCCCTTACCCAGTTCATTAACTTCAGTCACTACAACTCCTCTTTCTTCTGTCCTGATCCTCTTTCGGTTCGTTTTTTGCCCGTCATCTTTCCTTTTCCTGTCTGATCACGGACAGCCTTCCTTGTCTATTTTTTCAAAATTAGAAACAACATCAGCTTATACATGTAATTATCTAAAATCTTTACTCAGAACGTAATATAATAGTGGGCGTTTTGTTTTATGAAAGAGTCAATTTTGTTCTGATTTTTTACTTGTAAATAGATAAAGGTATCACGCCACCAATCTGTATCAGTGAGAATGTCGTTACATTGTTGGTCACTTAATGATATTAAATGAAAACCGAATGAAGAACAATCTTATTATCAAAATAAAAAGGAGTGGAGTTTTGCAAAGAAACAAGAACTGCGCTTGTATCTATATCTTTTAAATGTTATTAACAAAAACTAATTTTCAAAGTAAGAAGGAAAGGAACTACACTTTAATTGATTCTATTTTTTGTATTAAAACTAAAAAACAAAGAAAGAAGGACAGGAATTTTGCAAAGAAGCAGTAACTACGCTTTTTCTACAATGGAATTTAGCAAAGAAGCAGTAACTACACTAGTATATTGATCCTACGCTTATACAAAAACTACAAAACAAAGGAGGAAAATAATTTTGCAAATAAGCAGGAACTCTAACTCTAACGCTCGACTCAAATGTTTGTTTGTTTTAAACTACTTATCGCAATCTAAGAAGGAATGGAATTATGCAAAGAATTATACTTTATTTCTACTTTATTTTCATAAAAAAAAAATACTTACCGGTCCTTTATACTTATTGATACGGAAACCAGTTCTGTCTACCCCCACACAAGCATCAGTGACGTCAAAGCAGAGTGCAATCTCTCTCTCCTCTGGGTCAGAAAACTCCTTGAAGACTTGGGTAATTTCTTTCTTATAATCACCTGCAAAAACATAACAAGTTTCATTTAAAATGTCCACTTTATAAAAAAACATGATAAATAGGATAAACAGTTAGACATTTTGCACGTTTTTTTAGAGTTGGATGCAAATCCAATTCGTGATCATTTTTAGTTAGTTGCCATGATTTATTTCCTGGTATTGTATGTCTGTGGGTGTGCCCACGACCGGCATAATATAAAGGGCGCCCACTCTTGAGATGCATGATGCATCACTTTTTTCCATTTTATACTGTGAATAATTGCCGGCCCAGATCTAGTCGTCTTGCAAGACGCACCAGCCACATTTCGTGATTACACAACTCGGGCGTCTTGGAACCAAGACTAACCTTCATCACGAAAACATACTTACTTGCCCAGTAGTCACAAACTTTTTGCATGTTAGGAGGACTGAACTCATAGGCGCGTAAATGTTCCGTGTTACATGTTCTCTTTAGGACGTCTTTAATCTGGACGTCAATCTTGTCTTTGGAAGTGTGCCGTCTGTTCATCAATTTTGTGGCTTCTGAAAAGGGGGAACATGATAACTCACAACTTAACCTTTATCTTGAGAAGTCGGCTGATGGGCCTTATTGAAGTTCGTGTTTAAAGGCAAGGAATATATGTGGTTTGTGTAAACATTCGTTTGTTTTAATCCTAATTATGTTCTCGAGAAAGAACTAATTTTCCACTAAAATATTTGAGTTTGATTTCGAGACCTCAGAATTTGAATTTGAGGTCCCGAAATCAAGCATCTGAAAGAACACAACTTCGTTTGACAAGAGTGCTTTTTCTTCCATTATTACCTCGCAACTTCGACGACCAAAAAAGAGTTCAAATTTTCACAGGTTTGTCATTACCAATAGTGTCCAGTGTCTTTATAGAGACAACTATTTTATTGCTTTGCCAAATGTGATTTGGTTGTGATTAGATTTGAATCTATCAAAATCAGAAAGAGGGAACGAATAATGAGGCGCTGAAGGAAAGAAAGATTTTCTATAGCTTGTTTTTGTTTCAATTCTGAACTGCAGTGTACCAGTTGATTTGCCTATTCAGATAACCATATTAGCCCTTTTGGCCTTTCTATACGTTGCTCATATTTATAAAATAAAATAAAAATCAAACGGCCACACTTACCTGTTACAAATGCATGGCAGCCTTCACAAACGACCTCTACACAAATAAACACAAATGTAAATTATCAATTAAACAAATTTACAAAAAAATACATGAAACTAGTTCTTTTTAAAGTTTACAATTAGGTATAATTAGATTTATAGACCTTATTTGTTTTCTACAGGCAGAGTGTATACTCAACAAGTCAATTGAAAACTTTAAATCTAACAGTAAGGAATACACTGTGATTGTGGAACCTCAGTGGGTATAAATATATATCTTTTACTTGTGTGTCAGTGCATAATTATATCATTTTGGGACAAGTTGTGTTTTTGCAAGTACGTGTCATTAAGTTCAATCCTTTAAAATTTTATCGTTTTTGTTTTTTAATCACCATGTTATTTATTTGAACAAGAAAATAAGTGGCTTACTTTTTCCTATACGCCCCCCCCCCCTCTATTTTAATGGCCTTACCTTTCGCAAACTTTGTGGGTTTATATGGAGTGGCATAATCCACCATTAAAACCATCAAGAAAATGCTAACTATCCACTGCAACTGCATCGTGCGTTTGTGGTTCCTGAAAAACAAAGAAACACAGAATTAAAATATAAATGTCAAATGGGTCCCGTGATCTAAGTCCTGCCTGCCAACCTCGAGGCTCTAATAAATGGTGCTTAAAAACATACTTGGTGAAATGAGCAATGTTGAGAACTGTTGATGGTATAAAACATTGTGATAAACGGCTCCCTCCGAGGTAACGTAGTTTTCGAGAAACAGGTAATTTTCCATGAATCTGATTTCTCGAAGTCAAGCATCTGAAAGCACACAACTTCGTGTGACAAGGGTATTTTTTCTGTCATTATTATCTCGCAACTTCGACAACAGGTTTGTTATTTTATGTATGTTGAGATACACCAAATGAGAAGACTGGTCTTTGACAATTACCAATAGAGTCCAGTGTCTCGAAAAGATATTACTTTCGAGACCTCAAATTCTGAATCCGAGGTCCCAAAATCAAATTCGTGGAAAATTACTTCTTTCTCGAAAACTATTTCAATTCAGAGGGAGCCGTTCTCACAATGTTTTATATTTTCATCCTCTCCCCGTTACTCCTTAAACCAAGTTAGGTTTTATGCTAATAATTGTTTTAAATAATTACCAATAGTGTCAACTGCCTTTAAAATATTTTCAATCAATAAGGAAATCGAGTCAAATAAACATATATTATTTTAATTAATGTGTAAAAAAAATAATAATTCGAATCATTTCGAACACCCTTATTCCGCGCTTTTACAACTAAATATTTATGAAAGATTCGCGAAAAGCTTCGTTAGCGTTCTCATGTACGTCATAGTTGGGAGCTTCAATAACAAAGCAAACTCCCAGTCATGACGTCAAATGTGTAATTATGACGCGCGCCATCAACGGCAGAAGTGTTTTAAGCTTTTCAAAACCTTGTGGTTTGGGGGCCTGATTTTTTAATCGATAATTTAAAAAAATTCAGAAGTGAGTGAACACATATCAAGACTACATTAAAATGGTGAAATAAAACGCATTATAAACAAGTTGAAACAGCATTTCCGTTAAAAACTTTCTGCGCAAGTACCGGTAGCTGTTTAAAAATTGCAATCATATCAAAGCCGGATCTCTTCCTTGCTCTACGGTCGGATGCAGTGAACGTCCACCGGCCTCTCGAATGTCCTGGCCGTCGCAAGAATATAGACCTTTATCACGGTGTGGTCATCTTGATTTTACTCCATTCCAACTCATTGTTGTAACTAAACCGAGGCTGGACGGAATAATAGTCTGGTGCAGCATGCTCAATGAATGTTAGTATAGCATTCATTATTGGAAACAGGGAACATTACCAAGATGGTGACAGCGTGAAAGGTCAACCACAAAGCCCCGTTAATCACCTCCATAATGAGGCATGAATGTTTACTTCCATGGTAAACATTGTAAAAGGGTCTGGCTCTCTGATCAGCTGATTTGGTCGACCATCGAACCATGGAGTAATTTATTCCTCCATGATCGAACGTAGAATTTCATGGAGGATTTTGAGCCGCCAAAAGGTCGTTGAAGAACCGTATGGTTGAAACATGGAGGAAGAAACTACACTCATGCTACTTGTTGAACGATGTGAACAATGAAGAAGGAATTTGTAAGGTCAAACATTTCTGGCGCTTAAACATAAAATGCAAACTACCCACAACCAGAGAACCTCAAGTTGTGTCACAAATACATGTATACAAATTACAAGTAGGATTTGAAACTTTGCATGATGGAAATACGATATGGAAAGGTTTGTAATAATGACTACATGTATCTCTAAAATGTATAAATGAACTTAAATTCTTACCTCTTCACGGGATCTATTCTACTGTAACAGTGAAGTTGGATTTTAACCAGTGTTACCGGCCCCTTCCAATTAATATTTCTACATGTGGTTAATAAACCAAAGGTACAGCGTGCTGCGGCACTCTTTGACCTTTGTTTAGACTAGCAACGATAGTCTATTGAATGGTTGAATACACAATTCACCTTACACTGCAACGACGCGGAAATACGAGCGCAAGCCTCCTTTGCTTGTCTATGAATCCAAAATCAACAACACTGGCCGATTGTTATCGCACTGACTGTGAACTGTGTAATCAAAAATGGGCCAACCACATGATGCCAGGTCGACTTAAAAAAGACACGCATGATTTAAACAGTAAACAGGGACGGCAAAAGCTTGATTTAATTATATGTAACGCAGGTTTTCCCACAAAAAGGTGGGTAAGATTTTCTCGACATTTGGCGCTCGATATGGGATAATGACCCCGCCCCTTAGGTCTGTATCGTATGACTGGAATCTCTAAGTTGATTTTAGGTGAGCAGGCCTATCACACATTTTCGTACAATACAGGAGGAAATAGGTAACACTGGGGGACACCTTCTGCCCAATTCTGGCATGGCATAATGTACAATGTAGAAGTCTATCCACCAGAATCAGTGGATGAATAAGTCGAGTTCGCTCAACCTTACCCCCCCCCCCCTCACATAAATGATAAATTATGTTTTACTGCTAAGCAAATTGGAGCAGGATACCAATCACGAATGATACATACATGGTATTTTGGCTGGTAACTTTCCTCTCCACGAGCATATTTATTTTACGCTCAGCTATGAAATTCGGCACAGGTCCCATATATTTTATTGGCACGCTCACGGTTCCTGGCTGTTATATCTAAACTATTAAAAGCGTAACCCGCGCACTCTTGGTTTAAAAAATTAGAAGGTCCAGTGGCATGGCATCCTTGTGGAATACAACATGGTTGTGTCGTTTCAGACGTCGGGTTGCAAGTCTACAAAACCCTGACCCGAACTCCCACTTACGAGTTGTCTGATTGGCTGGAGTCACGAGCGATATCTCCTTACATGTGTGGTTGTCTGGTTTTGATATGGGCCACCTGTTGGTCTAAGGGGGGAAGCCGTAGGCTGCACACAGAGCCACCTCTTTAGATTTGAAGTGGGTGGCAACCTCGGACTCCCATTAACAATCCAGAGTGACTCATTGATGTTTCGCAGAGGGGTAAATGGCATTGTGTATAAATACCATTTTGTACAGGGGGTTTAATTTCGCGTGTTAAATAAAAAACATTAGGCTTTAATACATCTGTTACATATGTGTCTATTTCAATTAAGTCACCCATGTATAGGCCTACCCAACTTTCCAGCATTTTTTAAACCCATCAAACAGCAACCCATTGTTGTGAAACTTTATTTGTTCCATTAACTCTGCACCATTAGTGGTACAATCGATATGTCATCCCCCACACACAGAACGTATACACGCAAAAGTTGAAACATTTTCAAAAAGAAAGTGAATACATTACTGATTATTTTCATAGGTTTTGCCAGTTAAACCTACAAAAGAGTACATGAAATCACTGTTTAAGAATAGCATGCTTTCATAGTTACGAAATTTGTGAAACATCAACGGCTGTTTTGAAGCTGTAAACGAACATTCCATTCAAAGTTCTGAAGCAACAAAATTGTTAGATAGCAGTTTGGTCAGGACTCAGGATGTAGATGGTGCCAAATCCGTTTTGTATTAAGCAGTCGGCCGTCAGGTTTTGTTATCGAAAGAGCCCTCATGTACAGCTGAATCGGGTACTTTTTACGAATTTCTCCATACAAAATTAACCAAACTGGCCTACAAACCTTTAAAACAACAAGGCAAATGTTTTCTGAAAGTGAACTAAGTGAGAGGATGTAAGGGTAGTTGGCATACAAACCCTCAAAATAACTAGGCAAATGTTTTCTGAAAGTGAATTAAGTGAGAGAATGTAGGGGTAGCTGGCCTACAAACCCTAAAAATAACTAGGCAAATGTTTTCTAAAAGTGAATTAAGTGAGAGAATGTAGGAGTAGTTATTAAAGACCAATAAAATTACCGTTTCTATTATTTTAGTTTGTATACACGTATATAGTGTTCCACAGATAATTATGATATCATATATAATTGGACATTTTATCAGGGGACTTCGTCACGCGGGGCGCGCGCCCCGGCGGATGTTGACCAGAAAGTTTACATGAGAATTAATTGATATGAGAATAAACTAAAAATTAATGAGGCCGACGCTCTGTTACTCCCAAAAGCGGTGGTAAAAAAAACAGTAGATTAGATGTTGCACAGCATGTTCCGAAAACTCGCTTTATTTGGTGCTCAGACAACTTTGTATGCGTCGTTGGACGTACGCTCAATAAATCACGATGAATGGAGCCTTAGATTTTAAAATCGTGTACACGTCATTGGAAACAAAGCAAAAATCATTCGACAGTTATATAGCAACCAATCATTAAATATATTTATTTTCAAAACAATTTTGCAGAAATTGACTTTGTCAAGTCCATACCAACTGGCGCGTTTTTTTTTATCTGCTGTATACCAGAACTTCTTCCTTTTCAGTCAGATAAACTCCGCGGCTATTAGTGGCTGTGATTATGAGTCTGTTTTAAAAGAGGGTACCACTTTCATACAAGCCTTTTTAGTCGGATATCTCCTCTGCTATTAGCAGCGGTGATTATTGTTGAGGGGGGAGACCAGACTTAGACCACTCAAATCCGTGGCTATCGGTGACTATGGATTTGTTGCTAAGGGAACCAAATACCACTACTGATTCCAAATTCAGCGTGTTATACATAATCCGATTGGCCCATCTCCATATAAATAACCAAACTGGACGTACAGACCCTCAAAATAACAAGGCAAATGTTTCACAAAGTTCGTAACTATGAAAGCAGTTGTACATTTTGCCAAGTGTAACTGAATTATACCAAATGTGCTCAACACAATAAAATAAATGTGTCATTGGAGCAGTGTACGTGCTATATTTTTAGTCGACTAAGCATTATTACCCTTACAGTCATCTTAGCTGGGAAATACTCAGTGCAGTGGATAAAATTGGTACAATGACAAAAGCCGATTGCATTAAAACTATGCGTTAATGAGGCGAAATATAATCCACATTACGGATAATGCATTGGCCCGCTCGATCAACACTAATATAAATTATTACGAAATACCCTACATATCATGCCAAATACCATCATTGCCAAGTACACCCATCCCCAATATTAAAGCTCAATTCCAGAAACAAACACCAATTTCTTTAGTTGGAGAACGCAAGAGAGAAGGTGAAGAGGGGAGGCGACCGCGACGTTTCACAACTAAGTTGTGCACGCTCAACAATAAATTTTTATCAAAATACAACATTAATGACAAATTTCCATACCGATTACATGTATAAATACATTTCTAATCCAATCCTACGAAATGATTATTACCTGTAAGAATACCTCCCTTACCCCACATTTGTATACTAGAATCCTCCTCATCTACGCTAGTCATGGTTATATGAACACACACAAGACTCTCCGAGGTGAACACCCTTTACTAGTGTTTACACTGTGTAAATATCGCTTTAACCATAGAGATAGCAGGGACAGCTCCGAATAAAGTAATTTTCACCAACGCCAATTGGGGCCTTTTCATACCCCAATCTGTATAATTATAGACCACGTTTGCCTAACCTTTGTACATGTACATGTATACACAATTAGAAATACACTGTACATTCCAGGGCAATCCATGGCAGGCTATTAAAACTACAATTGTGCACGTTTACAAGGTACCCCTTTCTGCATTTCACCAAGGATGACGAAAACAAGACAGTGCAATCTTTTGTTTACATTGATGTGACCAGGTTGTTCGTCCTACGTGGTTTACTGTAAAGGAAACCTGAGAAAACTAACTGCGATTGCAGAAGTATCATTCGGCAGTACATTATTTCCTACAGTGTTTTGCTATTGCAAAGAAAGTTATACAACTTTGAAATGCAAACAATGTGTTTTTTTAGAGATCGACTGCAACTGGTTTGGGCTTCCGATTCTTTTCGATTTTCCACATAATGATTTCTCTCGTGCAGGAAATGTATTTCCCATAATTCTCTTTCTTGCGCAAACCTAAAGAAAGACAAGTAATTATTCATAATCAAAAAGCAAAGTTGAAGTATAATAAGACTAGACAACTTATGAAACAACACGCATCGTTTATTTATAAGGTTCGTGGGAATCCAAAATTAAAAAGTCCCCCATTTTAATGGAACACCTTCCTAGTGAAACGTACATGTACACTTACATGTTTTTGAATGCAATACACTAATGTTGACATTATAATGTATTAATGTAAAACAAAAGCTCTTTCGATCACTCTACAAACAAACAAAATAACATAAGTTTTTACATTAGGCAAACAAGACTCTACAAAAACTGTTGATTTCGGGTCACTGTACAAAATATACAAGTTTGGAATACTTGCAATATTATTGAAAAGGTAAATGAAATAATTCAATTGATTTAACCAACAGACTTTGATCAAGCTGAAACTATCATTACAAACAAATGTGTGCAAAATGTCATAACCAATCGAGCGATGATAAGCTGCAGCACTTAACAAATATTTTTCATAATTTCTTGTTGTCTTCAAAGATATGAAAGGGATTGTAACCAAATCGAACCAACAACCTGTACAAGTGAACAAATACTTTCTCTTCGTTCACGACTCTCTTTACATCCAGCACTGATGAATTGAGGTACAAACAAGATGGCCACTGGCCACAATATAAAAGTATTCCCAACGCAACATTACATGCAAAACTTAGATAAAATTCTGACACGGTTGAAATACCAATCCACTCAATTTTTCTGGGTGTTGTCAGTTATACTCACTATCCAAAACATCATATAAGACTTAACAAATAACACAGGAATATCATTACTCATATAAAGCAAAAAAAGCAAAAAAAATAAAAATGTAACAATCGGATTTCATTTTAATTATCTACTCGTGCACTGCTTAAAATGCAGGCTGCTACACTGTTGCCGTGGTAATTTCGACTACCCGATAGAGGCATTTGGCTTTTAATATGCAAATAATCCACACAGTCCAGTTAAAACTATAAAGGGATCAACCTCCCAGCTGGTTAATGAATTTGAAAAAGAAACATCTTTTTGAAACAGAAACGTATTTTTGTGTTATGTACAATTCAAATAGTTAGCAAGAAACATCAAGTAGTGATGATTGGTTAAGACATGGACATGACCTCTGACCATGTGACCTTTGACATAGAGCAACTTGATTTCCCCCATTTATTACCTAAATCTAATCAAATAGAGGATGGAAGAAAACAAAAAACAGTCAGGCACCTTTACATTAAATGAAAATATTCACTGTCACTGTCATTGTGTGAACAGGGAACCCAACAACAATGGCCACACCATAATGACAGACAACATTTGCCACCAAAAGTCAACAGTTCATGGTTACACTGAAGACATCACACACCATCAAACTATGGTGAAAATACAATCCCAAACTTTTGAATTGTGTGAAAACAGTCCACAAGCTTGCTTTAATACTTCTAGTTTATCAACCCCTAAAATTTGCAGCTGGAGGGCTGGAATTACATGGAAGCAACGGCATCTGTTGGCCCTGGTATTGGTCGTAGTGCCCCTTCAAAAGTTTCCTATAGATTATATGATTTTCCAATGGAAGCGCCCATTGGAAAACTAAAATGACCTTGCCCTCTTGAAGATGAAATTCCAGGCCTGCAAATGGTAAAGTTTGAAAAATATTTCACAGCTTCTTAATACTGTAGTTACTGTCTTTGTATTATTATGTCTATTAAATAGTCTACACGCTTTACAGATAGTTTACATAGCATTTCTCTTTGTGTTCCTGCTTCTTTTTAAACACATTTTAGACGCAGGCATGGTAAAAAAATTCCTGAACATACAGACCCCACCCACAGAAGCCACACATGAGCTACAGAAGGCCCGTGGTCAGGGAATCTGACTCACAAAATGGCGAAACCAAGATTTAGCATCTAAGGGTGATGATGGCGTCTGGTAAAATGAGCCCATACCCGCTCTTGGATACCTGTTCATGTGGTAACCGGCTGATACCCAGTTATACCCATCAAAACCCACTTTATATACCCATTTTATGCAAAGCCAGATCCATTTCGCAACATGCCTTAAGGATTTACATGCTCAAAAGAATAAGTCTGCCTCGTGGTAAATGTTCAAGGCACGTCTTGCAAAACTAGACGGGGAAATAATAATGGCAAGTCGAAAACACACCTACAAAAAAAAATACCCAAAAAAGAAGCCTATGTGATCTAAATATTAAAGTTTGTTACAAGTTGAACTTAATAAAAACCCTTGATGAAGAATAACTGTAGGCTGAGCTGACATGCGGCTCGACATGCAGGATGGCTTTATGCAGGTAACGAAAGCTTCTTGCCTTGCATAACTGCAGGAGAAAGAGAACAAGGGTGTAAGGGGAAATTGGTAAAAATATTGAAATTTAATAAAAAGACACAAAACAATTTAAGTATATTTATAGTCATAACTAGACTTTGGTAGCCTCTTACCATCAGTATTAAAGGTAACAAATTGTTTCCACAATCCATTGTCGTGCTTTAAAGGTTTTGAAACGCCCAAATTCTTAGAATCTGATAAGATTGGATTTGGACATCATGCCTAAACCCATGCCAATCATGCTTTGGCTTTGAAATCCCTCAGGAAAAAAAAAATCAGAGAATCAAAGAATTGAGGCATGTGGATTTGTGGTAGTTTGTGTTTATCCATGACAAATTTTCCCTCTGTCTAAAAAACCAGCTGCAGCAGTTGATCATAACCCCAGTACATCACACAGCACAAGGGCCTTCCATCTTTGTACTGCATTTCTTGTACGGTTGAAGCTCTGAAAGTGCAATCCAACTTGTTGATGTTGAGATCCTGTGATAATTTTCTGCAGGATGACGACATCATAGACCCAAGATACAACATCCGAAGATGATCATCTCGCGATGACGACATCTTGAAAGGAGAATGTTGTCTTCCCAATATATATTTTCTCTCAGGTTCTCAACATTTTGAGGTCGCTATCATCCCAAGATGAATTATATTGGAAAGTCATTGACATCCTACGTTCGGGATGTTGATATCCCGAGATCATTCATGAATCTCGGGAGGTCGACATCTTACTTTCAAGATGTCAACATTCTAAGATAAAACATATCGGGAAGAGTCAAGACAAATTGGGAATCCAAAATTAATGGGACACCTTCCTAGTGAAACGAACTCAGAGTTAATGTTATAGGTAAACCAATCAGGCCTTAAACTTCATCTATAAAAAGGGGAGACCATTTTCATTTTGCAAAGGGCACTTCCATTTGAAAAATCTTCAAGTAAATGGGTATTTGTTGAATAGGTACCAAGGCCAAGACCAGGGGCAACAAAGGCCATGGCCTCCCAGGTCGCATGAAATTGCAAGGTCGCATGAATGTAGGATAACACACAATTGCAGTATAAAATAACACACAGTTCTCTGTCTTTTCACACACCAAAATAAAGATAGTTGGTATCCTAGTATTAGGCAAACAAGAATGAGCTTTTTTAGGATTAGCGTTAAAGATTACACCCTAGACCACATTTAGTTATGAGCAATATAATTTATTAACTGTTGCAGCTCCTGCAAAGCCCAGAAGTTAATTGGTGTGGATTAGAGTAAGAACACAGGATTAGTGCCATCATGAAATGTGGTAAACTAAGAAGCGGCCTGTGTACTGTTACACAATTCTTGTGTCAGTCTGATAAAACCCCTTGCATACGACATCATGAGGTCAAACAGCTCCATCACTGAGGTCAAACCAAAAAATGCATTGAATGAGCATTGTATGTGGTGTGAACATTAAAACACATGCCTTGAATTAACCCAAAGCATCCACAGCAATTGCAGCGGTGCCGTGTGCTTTTGTTGTGATGTCCAACACATGTTTACATTTTTCTCATAGATGTGCCCCTTACCAGAGGAAAATTGTTGCGCCCCCTTCAAGAGTGAAGTTCAAGGCCTGGTGTATGCGAGGGGTCTATGCAAAATAAGATGGCAAGCAACACTTAGCTGAGGCTGTGTCAGATTTAAGCGATTACGGCTATTGGCTATGACTATTGGCTGCAGCAACAACATTGACAAATTGTATTTTTCTGTGTTGTGGCTGCAGCAACAGCCGAAGCCGTAAGTGTGGACATGTCCCAACACACAACATATCAGTCAACACATAGCATATAGGAACACATTAGGCTGTGGTTTGGGACAGCAGAGGATATAAAAGAAGCTCTCACTCTCTCTGAGAAGTCATTATGTCTTTGTGACAAAAACGATTTCTCAGATAATAATATGAAACACCAACCGACACATAATGATTGCTAAAGATAATCTAAGCAAGTTTAGGCGGCGTGAAGGTTACACAGAGATGCAGGGATATTCAGCTTACTTTAAATCAAAATTTCTCAAATGATAGTTTGATATCCCCAATGGAGCAATGGCTTCTAAAGGTCCAACTCGTATCCGCTTTCTTTTTCAGGGTCCACCAAAAGCGGCTCTGAAAATAATTACACAGCTAATGTAACTGAAAGGTAGAGTGTCATAAGGTACGTCCTATTATATTCAGGATACCTTGCAGACATTCTGTGTGATAACACTGTTTTTCTGAAGCCCGATTCATAGTTCCTGGGAGTTCAAAAGCAATGCTTGTTTTTGCTGCAAATGTTTTGAAAAAGGAGAGCACTGGGCAACTTCTGCGATCTATTCGTTGAAAACGCATGTAGTCAAAATCCTTATCGCAATCACATTCGCATTTGAAAGAAGTATGACCTAGACTTTAAGAGAGCACTACGCACAAAACAGAGTTGGCCTTCAACAGAGCATCAGTAAAAGGGCAGTTTTGTCAGAAAAAGACAAACATGAAAAGTTTCCCCTTAACTTTCATAAAAGCCTGTCGGTGAATCTATTGGGCTTCACTGCAGGATAAGGCCAAACCGCATGGATTAACAGATCTTCAATATTTGTTATGGTAGAAACGAGCCAACAGCATGAAAAGCAAAGCCGGCAGACTTGTCGTTACTCAAACCTTACCTTTAGTGATGTATAGATAGAAAAAGTCGCAATACAGTATCGTCTGCACACAGCCAGCCACGATGGCAATCAGGTCAAAGAAACCCTCAAAGTAGAAGCGGTAGACCCAGTTGACGATGTAGAGAGCTCGGTAAGCACCAAGGGCAAAGAGATAATGGCTTGTGATGGACTCTGCCTCGCCGGTCTTGCTGATCATGAAGAGCTGTGGTAAGATGGCAACTGACTCCAGGTAGATGGAGAAAGTCCACAGGATCTGATGGGAGGAGACAAAACGCATTTTATTCCAAGAGGTCAAGTCCGAAGTTTCAAAAATTTACATAGTAACATCATGGAGTTGTTGTATGAAAGGGTCATGTCACACAAGGCAATTTACAGAAGAATCTCAAAGAAGAGAAGCCATTCTCAATTGTAAGCATAGACTGAAGTTGGTGGCCTCCAAGTTGCCTCGTGTGACAAAGCCCCTTGCCAGACATGCCAAAGAGGAAATTACTGTGCTCCTTCAATCAAAAGCTAAGTTAAAGGCATGATAATGGAATATCTCGATGTGTTAACATTGCGGTTTTCCATCATCCAATTTCGTTTCTGGCACAAAAAATTTCTGCGTGTATCATACACATCTTCTGACACTTCACGAAGGCAACTGAAGCGATTACCTCCATTCCCCCTGGTCATTGCCCATAGAGTGCCATTAACCAAGGATAAAATGAGCATACAGGCCTGAGAACCTACCTCAAGAGGAGTGAAATCATGGTTGACAAGGAACGCCAAGCCACCCACAGGAACCACCAGGAACTCCATCCTGAACGTGTCATGGTTGCTGTCATAGGTGGCCTTGAACTTGATGTAGATTAAATATACGGTGGCGTAGGCGCACAGAATGTAGATGACTTTCATGAATGTGTTGTAGGGCGAGATGAAATTGGTGAAGAGATCTAGGTACCGCGATGTGAAGACAAGTGCAAAGAGGATCTGACTCTTTCCGGAGATTCCTATTGACAGGTGTTGGGAAGAAGAAGAAACATTCAATTTAACAATGTATTCACAGTTCCTAAAACTTGGAAAATTGCAAAAGTACAATTACTATAATAACACAAGAAATAAACAAATGTAATGCAATCCATAAAGGGCTCTAGTACATAGGATTTGAGGCATTGCATGGTGAGGTATCAATGTATATTTGGTTTGTGGTAACACCATGTGTGTATCTACTTGCCAGGTAGAGTTGTTATTATGGAACTGTCTTGCTTTATTCTACTGCTGTGGAGTAGATAATCGGGCTCTAGTACATTTTAAAGTTGGTAGGGCCTATTTTCTATTTTCACTATTTTCTATTTTCACTATCACTTTATTTATCTGGCCTGAAATTTTATTGTGTCTAACAACTTTTGTTAAACAGACATGCAAACTTTCTTTTACAATTTTGAACATGCTCCTAAAAATATATTGATAATGAAAATGCAAATCAAGAATTAGTTTGATAATGCACATCATTCATCAAATAAAACCATAAAACTAAAAAAGACACAATTACAAAATTACCCAAATAAAAATATATTATGAAAACACAACACAAAAATTTGAGAAACATGCACATTAAGCTGTTACTTCTTAGTTCTTAAAATAAACTGTAAATTTGTATTTCATTGTTGAGACACATTTATAAGGATGAGTTGACTCAGTCACAAAAAAAATAAAAACCCCATTTTATGTTTTATTAATTAATTAAAATCAATTGTGATTGTGATGTGACTGAAAAGAGAGAACTAGAAGTCAACAACACACGTCAAACTATAAAAACAAATTTCTCTCATCGTTCAAAACAATGAAAAAAATATATAAGCTCCCCACATCTACTTCACTTGGGTTACAAAATTCGCCAACCCAGTGGCCAGTGCGATCCAATTTGCCCGTGCCGCAAAAAGTGACCAAATGTCGGTGGCGGTGTTGTTCGGTGTCAACGTGGCCAACCGGTGTCGTGGCGGTAATAAACAAAAATCAAAAGCCAACAACTTTTTTGGTTATTAAAATGTAATGGATCTCACCTGAACAGGACCTGGTCTTCCATATTTTCCAGAGAAGAATTAAGATAGCCAGCAAGTGAGAAAGATCACCAACAAGCCGAAAAACATTCATTTTGATGCTGGTTGTTGGAGGTAAAGCACACGTAAATCGGTCAGGTTACTTCGAAAATGGCTGTAGGTTGACGTGGCGGCAGCGTGAAAAACTAAGTGGTAACCGAGATATACAATCGAACTGTACGTCACCGGCACACAGTGGGTACCAGTGGTATTGACGAATTAAATGGTTACTAAAAATAGTAGACTCGCCCCTCGACCACCGCGCGATTGTGTACATGTATTTCCAATGCGCACTTGCGGTTTGTTTATTCCGGTCCTTGACAATTTTATTCAATGGTTTATGGAGGACACGTCGGTAACAACAGCAGTGTTTTGTGTGTACCTTTTTTGTAAGTTTAATTCTCCACAGATATATAGAAGGTCAAGGATGACCAATGACCTGCCCATGATCAAGTCGAGGTAAAAAAAAAAAAGAATCGTAATAATTTTACCAGGGAGACCCCACCCCAAAAAATGAAACAGCACAGCGTTTTATTTGAAAAAAACTTCCATATGGGTACGCTAGTGAGCACTAGGGTATTAGTGGCGAGTCTATGGAGAGATAGAAAGTGACAGAAAAAAAGTTATCCGTTGTGCGGAGGGTGGGATGGGAAGGGGGGGGGGGGGCCGGTCAGGTTCTTTCCTCACAAAACATCAAAATACCAAAAACATTATGCTATCGGTCTTGTATCTGTAAATGGGGGGGGGGGGACAAATTTGCATTTGCGAAAAAAAATATATGCCCTAGGCCTACAGTATAGATGAAAAGTAGGTAGAGAGGCTACAAAGCTATTTTTCTAGATGAACCACAGACGTTTACACGAAAGTACCCGTAGGTTCAACTATGGAGCAATACTTGCTCCATGGTTGATTGTGTGTATGTATGTGTGTGTTGGTAAGAAAAATACAAAAAAAACACAACAAAACATAGGATTCAAACTGCCTTTGGCTACCGGGCAATCTCCAAGGAGAAAAATTTATATTAAAAAAAAACGGCGCTCTAGCAGCACTTTCGAGTTGATTTTTGCTCTATGATTATGTTTTCATCACGATGTCTTAAAAAAGTAACATATCCGTGTTAAAGAAAAAAACGTGTAGTGTGAACACCGTACTTGCACTGCTCCGTGTTAGTGTGGAACTGGGTTAAATTGGCTCTGGGTTAAATATTGTAGTGTGAAAGGAATCTCCGGGACGGTAAGTTTTAATCCGTGTAGAAAACTTTTACACGGGTCACAACTTACACGGATCAAGGTTGAGTAGTGTGAATAGGGCTTATTTGTATCACAGGCATATTTCTTCTCGGGTGGGATTCTAACCCACGACCCTTGCAATTCTAGCATTGCAAGGGTCGTGGGTTAAAATCCCACCCGAGTATTAAATATGTCTGTGCATGTTTTCACAGGACTCGGGGAAAGTACACAAGAGTACAGTGCACACATCAGTGTATGGGTAAAACAAAACCATTAAAACACAACTTTGTTTCAACTTTACAGTTACTTTCAATTTCATCTGCATTATTGTTGTTCTTTTATGTTCCCCTTGTTAAGGCTGGATCGACCATCATTCCACCATGCATCAACCATTACACGTTATTTGGCAATTGAAACAAGATTTACCCGAAGCACATTTTGTACGTTTACTTACCCTACACGAAAATAATGTAAATTGTGTGGGATTGTCAGTTGGTCTCCATTCTCCAAAAAGGTCGTGGACTCGACTACAACACTCCTATTTGTCGGGATAACTCACTTAGTAGGAATTCTCTGAGAAGTGTTCACTAAAAGTGTTCACAGATTAATTTTAATGTTAAAAACTACGAAACGGTTCCTTCCAAAAACCAAAGGCATACCTTGCCTATATAAGAGGTAGCTTTTTAGAGCGTATTTGGATCTGTAACGTTTATAAGAATATGTTATCTTTGTAAAAGCTTGGCTGATAGTTCAGTTGTATTTTTTAAGTTGTAAAAACCAAGTTGCATTGTTACTATTCGTATAGCCAAGTTAACAGTCAGTTTATTGTGTAACCGCCATGCCACTTGAATTGCAAGAGTTATAACATGATGGAAAATGCGTTCTCCGTGATTATAAGTAGGCCAACGCATGTGGCTGCATTTAGAAATACTGCGCGCCAACCGTCTGCATGCTCTTTTATAGGGTACTGCGCACGCGGCAACTTTCACAGGCAACTTGGTAGGCAACCAACTGCAGCGCATTCATAAAATGACTTGTGTGCCCAGTTTCATAGAGATGCTAAGCACAAACAAATTTGCTTAGCATGAAATTTCTTCCTTGTTAAAAACAGGATTACCCACCAAATTTCCACATGATTTTCAGGATAAGCAAACAACAGCTGAATACCAGTAACAAGCAATCTGCAACAAATGGAAATTTAGTCGATAATCCTGTTTTTATGAAGGAAGAAATTTCATGCTAAGCAAATTTTTGTGATAAGTAGCTCTATGAAGTGGGCCCAAGTCACATAGCACATTGAGTAATTGTTCAAACAATGTCTTACGATCCACAAGAAAAATAAGTGTGAACACTCGGATTGCCTGAAACTGGTTGCCTGTAAATTGCCTCTTGCCATGGGCCTATGAGGAATGGATAATTATTGTTTAAAGCGGGGGACGCACCTCAGCACAAAACAAAATAAAGCGCGTCTGCAATTTCCGCCATTTTTGGGAGTCAATTCCCACGTGTTCATCGACTCCCAAATGGGAGAGGCCTTTTTAATAGTGGTGGACACATTATTGTTACCATGGTGGAAGAAACCTCCACCTCCATAAACTCGTTTGTAAATACCAACCAAACTGCCAACCATATCTCGAAAAGGCTCAGATTTCACTATTAAATTCGACCTTCACGGGACGGGCAACGAATCGGTTTTTTGTGTGTTTTTTCACGCCAAACTTGTTTCTCGTAAACACCTTTGTGTGTTACATGGGAAAATTCACTATATGCAACAGTTGTTGATGAACCATTTTGGCTATTTTTGATAATAAACAAATTTTACAGCTTGACGCAGCTCAAAGTGAAACCCAAAGTTGCTCGTAATGATTGAGTTTACCCGGAACTCTGACTAAATGTGGCTGAATTATCTTTATAAAATTTCATTTATAGGCCAATTCTTAGTAAACAAAGGTAAAATGTAAATTAATTAGCAAAACAGTAGGCCTATATAGTCAACATGTATAATTAAATAATTTAATAAATAAATAAACAAAACAGAAATAATATAAAAGAGTCAATCAATCAATCAATAAACAGATAAATAAGTTGACAAACAAATCAATCAATCAATTATCCAAGCATTTATATAAATACATCGTAAATATAAAAAATAGTTTACACAAAAACATATTTACCTGGAATATTAGATCACTGAAGCAAGTACATATCCCTTGCCCATGTACTACGGGTGAACCCCAGAGGGACCTTTTCCCCCTTTTCTGAGACTATTTCCCACAAGTTATGTGTAGGCGATGTCCCAAAGCACATCTAGTTCATAATGGTACAAATTTCATAAATTTGCCTATTATTTACCCCACAAGACCCTAATTCTGCTAACCAGAATGCAGAACTAGAAAAAAAGTGTTTCTTTAAAATAAATATAAACAAATCTTGCGACATGAGAGAACACCTGTGACTACTTTTTTTTACATTTGTAAGTCATGAAAATAACTGGACAAGCTGTTGGCAAATCACAAAAATGCAAAGTATACCTTTGGTTTTTGGAAAAATTCAATCCTATAAGAATGTATAGATATACAACAAAACTAACCTGTGGAAGTTTTATTACTAAAGGTTGTAACGTTTGTGAGATATCATCAACAGACTGGGGCGGTCATGTGCACAGAAGAAAAATCCGGAATTAAAAAAACACAATCTGAGACACGCTTCTGTCTCAGATTGCAAACTTGTTGGACCCCTTTCTCTAAAACCACATTCCTTAGAAGAGAATCGTTTCTTAAAGTGTTATACATTATCAACAGCTGCACTGTGGTTCTTAAACTTTACGGTCATTATTTGTTTGAGTAATTACCAAAGGTCTAACCGCCCTGAAACAGAATTCCTGATGTGCGAGTGCAAACTGATCCAGGTTTGATGAGATAGGTGACAGGTGACAGAGACTGGTCTACGGAGAAAGTGCAATAAACTAGAGTCAACTTTTTATACCCCCAAAAATTAGAACTTGTTGAAGAATCGAATAAACAAAATATCCATGATTTTGTAAGTAGTATAGAAAATATTATTCATGTAAATAACACTGACATTCACCAGCCAGCATAACTGGTACTGTAGAGCTGTTAGCCATGCAAGTCATCCTAGCAAGATTCTCTTGAAGACTATCTTTAATCGTTTGCAACAACTGCAGGCAGAAGCCATTCTCTCGGAGGTGCGAGCTGGTTTTTGCAAAGGCAGAACAACAGAGCAAATCTTGAACCTTAAAGCCAGTGGACACTATTGGTAATTGTCAAAGACCAGTCTTCTCACTTGGTATATTTCAACATATACATAAAACAACAAACCTGTGAAAATTTGAGCGCGATCGGTCGTCGGAGTTGCGAGATAACTCTGAAAGAAAAAAACACCCTTGTCACACGAAGTTGTGTGCTTTCAGGTGCTTGATTTCGAGACCTCAAGTTCTAAACTTGAGGTCTCGAAATCAAATTCGTGGAAAATTACTTCTTTCTCCAAAACTACATCACTTCAGAGGGAGCCGTTTCTCACAATGTTTTTTACTATCAACCTCTCCACATTACTCTTTACCAAGTAAAGGTTTATGCTAATAATTATTTTGAGTAATTACCAATAGTGTCCACTGCCTTTAAGTCCGACTTGGAGAAATACAGGCAACTTGGAAAGCTGATAACTTTGTGGACTAACAGAAATGATTTGATCATATCTGGAAAGATGGCCTGTGGGCTGTTCTTGAAAGATCCAGCAGCCGGGCCGCGGGGCACCCAGGATACTCTGGTTAGCATGTATTTGTGCTTATCTACAGTGTACTTGCTAAGCTTCATTGTCTTGATCCAGGTAAGGTTCATCAGTAAACTTGGTCTCAGTGGCACTGGTTCTCTTGTGTCATCGTCTATTAGCAGAGTTCTTGTATTTTGTGCCAGGCGTGTCATCATTGACAGTCATTATTATTTATTATTCCTACTTCACATCAGAGTGTTCGTTCATTCGTCTTCTCATCCTACCTCCTTTTAAATCCCTCGCATTGTAGAGATAGGAAATAACGCAGGTCTTGCTGTCATCTTTCGTGGCGTCCCTCGTTATTGGATTTTTTTGTAAAGCCTCTGAAGGTGCAAGAATTGATTCAGTTTCAATTATTAAAATGAAACATAAGCCATTTAAAGGTAGGGTCATATATTGGTTTAACACCCAAAATAATTAAAGACAAAGCAGAGAGGCACTGCAGCTGTTGATAGTATAAACTATTTTGAGAAAGGATTCCATTTGAGTTAGTATGGTTTGGAGAACTGTTCACCCCAAAAACATTTTTAATCCAGAAACGATTCACGCACTTTGGGAGTCAAAATGCACGCAAAGAAATTCACTCCCTAAATGGCAGAAAAATATGGCATGCATTTCACATCATGCAAGGGGTCAATAGTGCCCTGTGCCAGACTCACCTGGAAGGCCATTGACAGCATTTTCAGTAGGCTTCAAAAAGGGGAGGGAGAAGCCATTGACCCCTTGCACGCGCGTCACACACGGCGAATGATGCCACGCTCAACATATTGGTGGGCAGTTAGGTTTTTAAGTGTATTAACACCGCATTGCCTAAAATGTGCACTTCACTGCATAACGCACAGCATAGAGTTATTATATAAAAACCCACATTGAAATTGCCCATCAGTATGGCGCATTCAAGATTTTTCTGATGATGACGTCGGGTGAAATGGGTCAATAGGCCAATATTCACAATAATAAACAGAAAATAAGGAATAAATACTTACCCCAAATAGTTCTGTTAATATTTTCAAAGGCCTGGAATTCCATCTTTCCTTTTTGTCCCGTCCAGTTATACTGGTATGCCAGTTTTGGAGTCAGGAGGTTGGAAAGTATGGACTTCCCAGTGCTAGCAAGGTTCTTTCCACCTAGTACACCAAGCTTGAGTTCCTGCAAGAAAAACAGCGAAACAAATTTCATTTTCTAGGGTGTTTATTAATTAAGTGAGATTTTAAACCGCATGAAGGGAATATAATCTAGTGATTTTGTAGAGATACCTTGTAAATGGTTCTTTCAAGTTGTAGTGGTTCTGAAAAGAATGAATTACAATTTCAGGGCTACTGCCAAAATCTGCAGAAGTTTGGCACTTGCCCTCTAAACGAAGAGGTTTTGCATGATTTTATAGGACAAGCACCGATGAATTTCTGGCTAGCTTTGTTTGAAAAGAATGTCTGGTTTACTGTAAGAGTATTTTTGCAATTAAATCCATGCTCACTTAGCTGGAACTATTAAAGCACGGAATTACCTGCTTCTGCAAGTGCCAACTCTCTGGTCCCAATTTCATAGAGCTGCTTAAGCACATAAAGTAGCTAAGCACAACAAAATCATGATTACCAGAATATTACCGGCCAAACTACCTTGTCATGTGTACAATTTGTGACAGGTGTCCTGCGTATTTCTATGTAGTATAACAGTTTGTGTTATTACAACCACTGCAAGACCATTTCATGACAGACCTTTGCTTACAGCCGAATTCTATGCTTACGATCACGATTCCCCACTTACGTTCAAGCACCGAATTTCTGCACTAGCCTTGTAAGCGTAGAATGCCATGAAATACGCATGCCGTAAGCACAGAATTCCCTACTTCCGTAAGCACAGATTCTGAGCTTACAGTAAGCAGAGCCATGAAATTGGGCCAAGATAACGTTGCAGTGCACTGCACTATGTGCAAAGGCTGGCCAGCGGACAGGAACAACAAGTATGATCTTCCCTCTTACCATTTTTTTAGCAAGTTCTTTATCTTCCAGTTTCATCTCTAAAGCCTGCAAGTCTTCAACGGTTGATACTGGAAGAGCTACTTCAAGGTGAGTATGGAATGCATCTTCTTGCAGCCTGAGGAGAGATGCATCGGTTCCTTGATGGCGGAGATCTTCAAGGAGCAATGTGTTACGGTCTACTCTTTTCCTTAGTTCCTTAAGTTCGGATAAACTCTCCTTCAACAACTCCACGATAGTCTCAAAACCTGAAAGAGAATGGAATCAAGGAAACTGCAATTTGAATATAAATGAACACATATCTACCACACAGAAATAAATGATATTCACATCACTTTTGCGATCCTCGGCAGATACATTCCAGAAACACTCAACGTCTCTGAATGAAAATGGGTATGAATTTGCCAAACAGACATTTGTATAATGAACATTTGTATAATGAACAACCGTGTCTGATATGTTCATAGCAGTACCAACCAAACTTATGGTGGGATAAAAGGTTCTTAAAATGCCTTAGTTGAATTCCAATGTGAAAGTGTGAAAAATGTGATTTATGTTACGATGCTTCCTGTGCATGGAATGTGTTAAATATGAGCCTTTGTGTGTTTCTACTACAGATGATGGGCCTCATACTTGACTGGTTTTGTTTCTGCACTGGAGCAGTCGGCACACCTGGTACATCAACTGTGGGAAACCAACTCTCTTTGCCTGGGGCCGCTTCATGTGGATGTCTGTTTCGATACCTGAAGGGGAATAAAGGGAAAACGACATGATAGAACTTGAAGCCCACTTGGGACAGAATTAGCAAAAAACAAAAGGGTCAATGGTAGACTTTTGGACGGTCCTTTTTCAAAGTTATCAACAGTTGTGCGCATGCTTAGACCCAGGTACGCAATACTGAGCATGTGTGCACGCGCTCAGAGTCGCAAGAAAGGACCATTATATCTGGCGTCTCATAAGTCTCCCATTGACAATGTTCATTCCTTGCAGCAGCCTGATTTATGATCACCCCAACCCATGTAAAAAAAGGAGTCAAGACTATTCCACGCAAATACGGCTCATTTAGGCCAGTTTTCATCATCGGTTTCATTTGCATTCATCGACAGAGACTTTTTTCATTCCTCTGCCCTGGACAGGATGCGAGTCAATCGCAGGTTACTCCCCAGCTCCAACCTGTACCCTTTTGTAGTCCTGAGAGTCCAAAATTTGGCTGACCATGTAAGTCCAAGAAGCAAAAGGAAAACCACACCGTTTCTGGCATGTGTTGATCTATTTGTACTCATTTTATAACAAAACACTTTCAAAAGCCCAACCCAAGGTTAAATGCCCTTTATTCACACCTCATTTCTAAAAGTGCTAGGCCTATATCTCAGATGAAAAAGTAGTATAAAACAGTAGAACAAAATAATTGTATACTTACCGAGATAACTCTGAATCCTTGTGAATAACCTTCTTCATTTCTAAAATTTCCTCCCAGCTATCTGATAGATAAAATGAAAAACATAAATGCAAATTATACAAATTATTTTTTCACTATTCATACAGGTTATTTAAGGCTTGAAATATAAAGACAAAAACAAATTGTTTCATACCACTGCGATAAAAGTCTATTCAACATATTTTAAAGGGAATTTCCCTTTTTTTAATTAAATACTTACCAGAAAAGTTTAAGAGCCTGACAGCCTGATATTGGTTCCAAGTAGTCTCGTCAACTGGTTCCAGTTTCTTTGCCATCTTTAGCACTTCCCTGATAGAGGAACAGTTCGGCCACCAACACGAATACAAAACATGTTTATTTACATTGGAAGCGGCCATCCAGGACGTGCAAACAACTGCAATGCCATCGCGGATTTTCACCACTGCATACGAGAATTTCTTCCTAAAGTACAGAATGAAAAATTTTAAAATTCACAATGGTTCATGGTTGCAAGCAACAATTGTAGCGAGCACAGCTGGCCAAATGGTTCATGGTTGTAACAACTGTTGCAGGCACACCCAAATTTTGAGAGATTAGAAAGCTTCCAACCAATGCATATGGCTTACCCTACTCTACCCCACCCTACCCTACTAGCGAAATGAACCTCATAGTTCTATGAGGTCCGCTTTGCTATCGTCTCCACGATAGTGGAATTAGCCCAACTTGTTGGCTCTCTTTTAACAACATCGTCTTCTAATTTCAAAAGATGAATATCAATATAAACCACTTGTAAGGGAAACTGACTGGGTAAATTTTGAAATGATTTTTGGGGTTGAACAAAGAATTGACTAGAGTGGGATTCGAACCAACGACCTCCAGATTAACGTGCCGCGCTCTACCAACAAAAGATGAAGGCAGATGAGAGAGCTATATAAACAGCCCAACAAGATAGGCTTCTAACCAATTTTATACCTATTAATAGAACTGTGATGAGATTCTTTCTGCTATCGAGATAGTTGAAATATAACCCTGACCTCCCAATGGGGGAACCTGGGAGGAGGGTTACGATTGTCACAACTACACTATCAAATTTGCTCCACGACGAGGAGAGATACCACATTACCCAGAAAGAACTTCCATAGTTCTAAGAGTAGGACTCTACCTCCCTAGCTAGAACAAGTAACTGGGGCACTGTACTCTTTAGTTGTGATATTGTAACCCTCCTCCCGACGGCCCCTCCTCCCTCCCGACGGCCCCTCCTCCCTCCCGACGGCAGGAGGAGGGCTAAAACACTTGGAATACGAACTGCAGACGTCAAAATCTTTTGTTTATTTACAGAGGAATACAGCCCTCAATAACTGCACTGGGCTGCTGGATGTACTCTACTCCTAGTCCTAGAACTATGATGTGGTTCGTTCCGCTATCGATCGGACATTCGAGGAGACGATAGTGGAACAAACCTCATACTCAGTTTCAGAGTAGGAGTAGTCTACTCTACTCCTAGAACTTTGAGGTTCGTTCGTCTATCATTCGTGGAGACGATAGCTGAATGAACCTCATAGTTCTAGTAGGGGAGGAGTTTTCTACCTCCATGGTCTACTCATGTACTATATCAATCATTATCAAGTATCAATCATGTTGGTTTTTCTTTGTGCATTGTGATTGTAATTGTGTAAACATTGCTGTGTTACTGATTTGTTAGTTGCGATAATATAACCCTCCTCCCGACGGCGGCCGTCGGGAGGAGGGTTACATCGGGAGGAAGGTTACGTTATCACAACTACTGTTTTGTTAACTTTGATTTAATTTTAAACAACAATCAATTTACAATGTATAGTAAATTTTCAATTTTTACTTGTAAGTTGTAATCGTGAACTAAGAATTTTTACTCGCACCTTGTAAATTCATTTTAGTGGCACTGTATGGAGAGGCGCCCAAGCTGCACATAGCACATTTAGTTTTTTTCCTTGGCGTTATATATCCTGACTTTAATACGGACATTGCCTGCCGAGTATCCAGAGGTAGAAGTAGAAGTGGGTGGAGTGGACCATGGAGGTAGATACTTCTAGAAAGTATAGTTTCTAGAAGTAGGAGGTAGAAATACCTCCCTACCTAGTAATATTTCTACCTCCACGAGTGGACACTGCGTGACTCAATCAAATCATGGAGGTACTAGGGTTGACATTCACATTGTATAATTGATCTCTACTCCGTCTGTCACATCACAGATTCGCAGTCATTGATTGAGCATGTTGAGTCTTGACCATAGAGCTATATATATTGACTAGAGCGCTAACACCCCGTTATACACGCACTAAGGTTTTGAAGCCGTGTGGGCGCATCCATGTTTATGTACAAACCAAAACAAAAGCTTGAAATTTTGTACGGCAATTGTACGGCTATTTGCATGATAGTGCGTTTGTTCTTTTTTAGGTGTCATCGAAGCAAAAAATGCAGCAAATGTGAACGCACAATCTGCTGATCAGCGTCACAAACTGCGAGCGTCATGTGCGTCATGTTTAAATGGCGCGTATATTTCTTTTAGTACGTCAATCAAGTCGAAGTAACGGTTTTCGTAGCGCGGACGTACGCTATTGGGCAGTCACGTACGTTAAGCGCACAGTAGGCCTGCAATGTGTGTTCTCTTAAAATTAAAATCGTTCCGAATTCACGCAACACATCAAACATGTCTGCGCCTAGGGTGGCTTCAAAACGCAGAGCAAGTTAGCTCTCTAGTCAATATATATAGCTCTATGGTCTTGTCTCTTCTACTTCTACTTCGATACTTGGCATAGTCCTTCAGTCAGGATATAAACGCCAAGGATAGCTACGTATGTGCGGTGCCAAGTGTTGCAGGTGCATTTTATTGTACAAGGTGCGAGTAAAAAGTTGGGAGGTAGCTAAATGATTGCTCCAGCCGCCCCCTTAAAGACCCCGATGGATGGGAGCTCAAGGATCTGGCTGGGGAGGGCATTCCACCACAAGACTGTTCGTGGGAAAAACGAATATTTGTAGAGCTGGAGACGTGCTGGGATGGTTTGATATTTACGTTTGTGGTAGGATCGAGTACTGCTTGGGATCATGGGTATGAGGTATTGGGTTGGATTGATGGCTACTAGCTGATAGCGGATCTCCTGTTTGCTTTTGCAGTTATGATGTATATTATGGGATTGCCATGACAAGTTACTTGACAGTGACACTAGTACATGTATGAGTTAGCCTAGCCCACCTTGTTGAGCTGTTAATGACTCCGCTTTTAACATCGGTCTCATCACTGTCAGCTTTTAACATCGGTCTCATCACTGTCAGTGACAGAGACCCATGTTAAAAGAGCTAGAGGAGCCATTAACAGCTCAACAAGGTGGGCTAGCTGAATCCTTAGGATTCAGCTATCCTTGGCCACACAAGTGGGGCTATAGTATGAGTACTTGAGGGGAGCCTAAGTTATAGTTTCTAGAAGTATAGTATGAGCATGCCTCCATGGTACGAGTATGATATTAATACGAGTATGTATGACAGTTCTGAGTTCAGCAATCTGCGATTCGTCCATATGTTTACGTGCGCGAGTTGAGAGAAAGTTATAATGATACAATATAGAATAGAACGAACCAACAATGCTTACCAACACTCCATATCGGAATGGTTGATTAAACTTTCAAAAGTTAGTTCGGGCACCGCAAGGATCTAGTCGGAATTCATTTAATCTGCTGGTTGGTTGCGCTGCTGCTGGAAAGCGGAAGATCAACAATAAAGCAGCTGTTTGGCTGTCTTGCGCTATCTCAATATATTCCCAGCAGCCAGTCCGTGCGCGCGCAATGACTGAGACTATAGCAAACGCTGTACATTGAGATGTGCGCTATCTCAAAACTGCTCGCCAGTCAACGCACGCGACCAAGTTGCAGAAGGACAATGCACTTTGTACACAACAAGAAAAATCCACGTGTGTGTGTGTGCACGAACGGAATATACAAAGATGTGCTGATCTGAGTTCCGTTGTCCTCCTCTATCTTCGGGTCCCTATCTCTGAGGTCACTTAGCGCAATGTAGCCAATGTGGTCACTAAGCGCAACAACACCTTGAGAAGAAATAAAAGTGTCACTTGCATAAAAGAGATAACTAGCTTTGCTGCCAAAATGACATATAAAAAGCCACATATCCTAATAGCAGAAGGTAGAATCGAAAGTAGAACCCTTTTGCTAAAATAACAACACAAAAGCAACACACTCACATACTGGTATTTTCTATATCCACGATGAGTGTAAAATAATCGGTCAGGTGGAAATAACTAAGAAGACAAGATACACCGATCTGTCCCCCTTTTCATTGTTTACCCCTTGCTTTTCCTGTGTTTCTGCAAGCCCCCTCCCCCACTCCCCATGTTTTCATTTTCTTCTCGCATTGGCATTCGAGAAAAACTTTGCTAGGGTAAAAAATATCAGGCCATTTAATAACTATGTTGACTAAAAAGGCCGAATACAATTTGTTTCTTAAAAGCACATAACGGCCGTAAGTGTATTTTATTGAGACCACCCAGTAGCTCCCTTTGATACATTTTCTGGTTTTATATAAACTACATATTAATTGTGACAACATTTCAAATGACATGATGAACTAAACAGTGTCTACTTTATTTATGAATGCTACAAATATTTAAATGGAATAACATATACAAACTTTTACCATAGAGGAAGGACAGCCCTCTATGCTTTTACTCTCTTCTTGTAACTTGTTTAATGAGAGGCATTTTGAGTAACACTTAGACGTAATTATAAAACAAGATTTACCAAAACACTATTAGATTAATAAATACAGTTAATATCATGACAATCTCATGACTGCGTATGCATGTGTGTTGTACAAGCTCTTTTTTTCTTCATTCTTCCATTTTTCCCCCCAATTGTTTATAAAAATTGCTTTTCAACAGTTCAGTTACACCACTTTGTTCAGGCACCCCTATGTTTCGACACCCTACGTTCCGACGACCCCATGTATTTTCCTCTAATCTTAACTCTAACCCTAACCTACCCTAACACTAGAATCCTATCCTGTAAATCACATGGGGGTTTTGGGAACAGGGTTGTCGGAACATAGGGGAGAGAAGAATATAGAGCAGTCCCTTTCATTTATGGGCCCAATTTCATAGAGCTGCTAAGCACAAAAAATTGCTAAGCATGAAATTTCTTCCTTGATAAAAACAGGATTACCAACCAAATTTCCACGTGATTTTCAGGAGCAAGCAATATGAAACAAATAGAAATTGTGTTGGTAATGCTGTTTTTAAATATTTAATGCTAAGCAAAATGTTGTGCTTAGCAGCTATATGAAAATGGGCCCAGATTTCTACCTCCATGGTAGGAGGAATGACCACACAATCAGGTAGAGACCAAGTCCCAATCCATATGCAGGATCTGGTACGGGGCTGGGACTCGAACTGGAGTCCAAGGAAAGGTAGGGAAAGGAGCTCCAAGGCTAACATGAAACAACTCCGGCAACAGTTTACAGATGATAACATTGACACGAGAAACCTTCAGAATCAATGTTACCTTCTCATGAACAACCCAACCCAGCAGTACTCATCCCACAGTACCCACAGCAATTACTTGGGCCCTTCAAGAGCGAAATTGCATGCTGTTCCATGAAAATGGGGGTAAGATTTCTTTTTGGTAAAATATCAGAATAAAAAAGTGAACCCAGATTAATGTGTAGCATCATGTTCATTTCCAACAATGGTATTTTTGTGCCAAAATTCTATGAAATATTTCTCCAAAGGGTATTTTGACCAATGGATTGTTATTGCCATTAATTTTAAAAGTGATTACCAATTGTATACCTTTCCTCAAACAAAACTCACAATTTGTTTTACACTGGAATCAAATGGTCTTCTCAGTTGCTTTGCATCCACTCAAAAGAATTGCTTTGGTACTGGGGTATGGCAATGAGATCATCACAGCAACCAACAGCCAACAGCCAACAGCCAACAGCGAAAACCATTGTGCAGTAACATAAGAGTCCATAAGGTCAGAAGGAAATGTATCACAAAATCTTGATTAAACAACGAGAATAAGCGTTTAATCATTTACAATGATTGGACATCTTTGGAGGTACAGCGCCTCACTCAACATACAAAAACAAAAACTTCAGATAATATTTTAGTGTGATTAACATCTGTTTCTTTACATCATATGTAATCTAGAAATTAAGTTCCTGTTATCTTCTATATTATATGAGTTGACTCGTAGAAATGCATTATCATACATATACATTCTAATAAATAGTCAAACAATTTAGCCTCTGGGGACAAAATTTATAAGAGTTTTGGTACAAGTTCAACCATACAGGTTCCATTTAAAAAAAGTATCCCTGCAGGAAAAAAAACAGAAAGATAGAACTTAAGAGGAAATTATAAGAAAAAGTCAAGTTAAACGAACACGTTGCCTTGGACCGGTCGAGTTGGTCTTTGAAAAGCGTTTGTAACCGTTTGTTATGAAATGCATATTGGGTAGAATGATATTTTAAAAGTAGAATACAATGATCCACACAAACATGCCTCGAAATTGCACTGTTTTCCTTTTACCTCGTCGACTAACACGGTCTGCCATTTATGGGAGTCAAATGTTTGACTCCCATAAATGGCCGACCGTGTGTGTTTGCAAAGTAAAAGGGAAACCACGCAATTTCGAGGCAAATTTGTCTGGATCATTGTATTCTACTTTTAAAACATCTTTCCAACCATATACAAATGGTTGACAAACGCTTTTTATAGACCAATTCGTCCGATCCCAGGCAACATGTTCCTTTAAGACTCCCATCATTTGTTTTCTACACCATGAGGTAATAAAGACTCAAAAGTTTTACCCTTCTTTACATTTCACAATTATTTTCTAGAGAGAGCTCGAATCAACTTTCAAAAGAGCCAGTTTTAAACGTTTCACACTAAACATTCCGCAGTGTCAAACAGTGCTGTCTGAATGCAGTGCGTAAGCCTACACAAAACCCCTCAAAACAAACATAAATACAATACTGTTTCTACAAATTGGTGGCTACTGTTACAGCTATGACTGTTTGATAAAAGAAGGCTTGCTAAAGGCCTGGTCTCCCACTGCAGCGATAACGATCAAGATGCAAAGAGAACGCATTCTATTGGTTAAATGAGCGTGTGCGTATTCTGTGTGGAGCAATTCAAACAATGGAATGTGTTCTCTTTGCATCGTGATCGCTATCGTTGCAGTGTGATTCGGCCTTAAGGGTGGTGCTGCCAAGGACGCCCTAAATTTCAACGCATGATGCAGTGATCGAGCAATAGTAGTAGCCACCAAATCGCACAGGATCTGAGATAAATAATCGCTGGCGCTATACACCATTAACAGGCACCCCATGCATGATGACAAAACGTTGACAATGGTAGTAAACAGTGCCCAAATAAGAATATATTAGCACTTGTTAAAATAACTAATATATTTCTAATTAAGACATGAGCTAGAATTAACCCTTACACAAGTACCACATTTCCTCCAACACTTCCTCCAAAAAAAAAACTAACACGTCCGCAGTAGTATTTATAATACACCATTTACGGTGAGTATCACTGGTCTAAACATCCATAAATGGGCATTATGACACGTATGAAAGTGGTTTACATCAACCTGTGCAGAGTGCCTAGCTTTTAGGCACTAGCCAACAGATCATCCAACTTGCGCAAGGGATCAAAATGCTGAGTGAACATGGAGGGAGTGGGGATGGTCGGGGGAAAAAGGGGCGGGGTGAAAGGGCGGGGTCCAAGGGGAAGGTATGGGAAGCTTAAACACCTGCACAAGATCGTCTTAGTTAGTTTAGATACAAAATGTCATAATAATATTGAGCATTCTTCTTCGTTTTTTAAATCACAAGTAAATACTCTGAAAAGAAAACCAAAGTAAGAATCCTAAACCTGTGAACAATTTCAAAACTTTTTTTTTGACTGGTCAATATTTTGTTGGTGAATTAGTCATTAAAATCGCCTATGGTGTGGTATAATTACTTTGGCTTCCAAGGTCTTGGGGAAAAAAAACTTATCTGAAGTATCCCACTCACATGGTGAACACAACGTCCACAGGAGTCTGGTTTTAACCAGACTTCTTTTTCCTTGTGCACTGCTAGTTGAACAACCATTGTTGAACAGTTGTGCCATAAACTAAATGTGTATATTATATGTGCACTCTGTGTACAGTAGAAACACTCATCACATGATATCGTAGGCCGACATAGTTCATCTATCATTCCAAACCATATTGAATAATAGAAAGTGGTTGATCAGACAGTCTGAGGGTTGACTGTGTACTGTAAAGATGCATTCACAATATCATTTTGCAGGCTGTCATGGCTTATCTATCGTCCAAAACCACAGTGGATGATTTTGTTTAGTCAGACAGTAGGAGGGCTGACTGCGCACTGTGTGTGTAGATGCACTCACCACATGATATCATATAGCAGGCTGGAAATTGTTATTCTACCATTAAAAACCACAGAAGATGATAGTGAATGATTAAACAGTATCTCAAAATAATTGTCATAGCAAGCTTATAAATATCTTTACAAGTGCGGCTCCAAGAATATTTTCCGTTGTCATGTAAAAGCAACACTTACTGAACGAAGGAGCACTGACCAGTTCACTTTCAAAATATAATACATGCTTGACTATGATTTCAGCCCACAGTGAGCTTGACCATGTAGCACCAGTCACCAGATTTTACGGCTGAAAAGCGGACTTATATTTACAAGCAAAGAGCTTTGGATAACAGAAAGACAGCATGCTCAGCGTTTTTTTCAGGTCTTGAAAAGCTGGAAATGTACCTGGAATCCATTTGAAATTGAGACACATTTCAAAAGACGAAATTGTGCTAAGCAGCAAAATGAGGAAACATAACTGGTACAAAGAAGTCTCTCGGCTAAAATATTTGTTACTTTTTCTTGTACATTATCTTTTTACAAAAAACTTCAAAAGTTTCTGGTTTCACCAGAGAATGGACTTCCTCTTGTGGGGATAACTGCATCAATTTGAGACAGAAAAGTCCGTTTTGTTTTAATTATGCAAGGTTGGAGTTTGTAGAAAACTTTCACCTGTACGACGAGAGACAGGCCATCGGTTTTTAAAATTAACTACAGGAACAGAGTCTTCTGTATCGATACCAAAATACAGCAGTTTTGCTCCGCCTGTGATGATGATGAGGAGCCAACATGGCGAAGATGACTTTGTGATGGCGTGGATGAAAACTGAGAAACGGGATGAGGACATGATGACAGTTCTTAGCTTAGGATTTAGGAGCAAACCGGTCCGCTTGTTCTTTAATTTTCTTATTGTATTCTGTCCTGTTGTTACTGCATAGGGAAAACAAGACAAAACAAAACTGATTGCAATAAACTGAATCAAGATTTCAGAGGGAAACTTTTTTTTTTTTTTTTTAGGGGGGGGGGGGGGGGGTCAACTAAAAGCATTTCTTTCTGCAAACAAAAATTTGTAAAGAAGTTGACTCTTCAAGTCTCCCAAACCTCCGTTTATCTACTCCGCGGCAGTAGAATAAAGCAAGACAGTTCCCTAAGAACAACTCTACCTGGCAAGTAGATACACACATGGTGTTACCGCAAACCAAATATACATTGATACCTCACCATGCAATGCCTCAAATCCTATATTGACTCTTCAACAAACCAACATCTTATTTTCAATAGATGTATTGCATGTGTCGTCATTAATGGCCATCTTTGATGACAAACAATGGAAGAGTTAACGTGTGTACTCGCTGCGCACCAGTCAATAGTGGCCTTTCACACGTGCATGTTTCATCAATGATGGCAGCCTATGCAAGGGGTCTATATGTTGAAGATTCGCGCAAATAAGACATTTATTAATTACTATCAAGGTCCTCAGCTGAACTTTTTCAATATGTCAATGATTTTGAAACACTTCTCCCGAGTGAATTCAAAACTTACCTAAATACAGTGTAGGCTTCTGCTTGTGCTGGATCTTTAATGTTGGGCTCTGTAAGCAATTCCTGAATGCCTGTGAGAATCTACAAGAAAACATCATCCAGAGTTAATTCAACAGTTAAAACTTGGAGGGAATTATAGCTCTTGAACATTGGAGCAACTGAAAAACATAATACCTAGATCGGCCGCGCGTACATACGCGAGTTCTGGCATTGGGTCAGCCATTAGCCTATCTACAACGTTCATGCAAACCGGCACGTGACTTTTAGCGCGTCCACAGTGGTTTAAGGCCTATCTCCCATGTTCATCTTCAGCGCATTAAAACCAGCACGTGACTTTTGAGCGCGTCCATGAAGAACCAGGAATGTTTGTGTACGGCTTATGGCGCGTATGTACGCGCGGCCGATCTAGGTCTTATATTCTATATCTATGGTGAAAAATAGCAGGCATGATATTTGGTCCATGGAAAACAGTAGGACCATTTTATCAAATACAAGGGCTGACCTACATGTACACATTGTGTAAGCTTTAATGGAATTTTCAGGCTATTTTAACAGGCTATTTTACCAGTGGAAGTGTCGTGGCGGAGCGGTTTAAGAGCAACAAATTCAAACTCTGGTGTTTCTTATCAGCAGAGTGTGGGTTCGAATCCGTGGCACTTGCGTCTTTTAATAAGCAAAACACTTAACCATTGCTTTGTCCTTCTGATGGGGCGTAAAGCCAGTGGTCCCAGTGTTGTGTAACACGCGTAAAAGAACCAAGTGCACGCATCGAAAAGTGAAGGGGTTCAATCCCGGTGTTCCTGGCTGTGGCTGCTGTATGCGCCGTAGCACCTTGTAAACCCTTATAAGGTGCCAAATAATTAGGTCTCAGAATTCATCACTGCAATAACCTATCTTTCTGACAGTTTGTATGTATATACTCAGCACCTTGAGTACCTTGTTTGGTAGATACGTGCGCGATATTATTATAACTATTACCACGACTGTCTAGGGGGCAAATAAATGATCTCAAACGTAAGTAGGAAGAATATCATGCCTGGAATAGATAAGAGCAGGAGGCCTGGAATTATATGAAGGCCAAGAAGGCATCTGTTGTCCCTGGTCTTGACATTGGTGCCCCTTCCAATAGTTTCCCACAGACTATTTGATTTTTCAATGAAAGTGCTCTGTGCAAACAAAATGGCCTCGTCCTCTAAAAAATGAAACTCCAGACCTGGAGCATGCTCCGTCGACTGCTCTCTTTAAGATTGCCTGCATCTGGTGGCCAGTTATTTGCCTCATGTGACATGGCCTTGTCGTTTTAATTATTGGTTCAAAATTAAGCCCAAATCTCGTTCCATGTCACTCAGAAACACACACAAATTTTATGAACCCAATTCCAGAGTTGATAGATACAACAAAAGTGCAATCCCCCACCTCACAATTTTAAATAGAGCCTAACTGATTTTAACTTTTATCATTTTCACTTTTGTTTGGCCCGTTTTCATGTAATTTTTTCTCGTCCTGTCAAATTTTTGTTTTAACTTATGATAATTTTATTTTCTTGGTGTTCCATGTTTTAATCGTAGGTTTTTTGTGGCCTTTGTGCCGTTTTTTATATAAATATATATTTTAAACATATTTATTGTAATGTTTGTAATTCAAATGCAATTCGGGTTTTTGCTGAGACTTTTGAAATGTTTTTAATAAACCGATAATAACACTTATTTTATGACGCTGAGTTCTCTGGTAAGCAGATGCCAGAGTCATAAAATTTGGCCACGGTTTGAAGGGCTGAAAGGAGCATGGACTGGGGAAATCTTACCTGTTTTATTGTAACTGCAGGCCTCCAGTCCTTCTCTTCATCCAATATTGACAAGCATACTGTACCAGATGGGTATACGTTAGGGTGGAACAATGGAGGCTCAAATTTACCTGGTAAGAGGAAAGAAAAACAATATATATATGTTGTTTTACATTAGTACACTGGTCATTGGGCTAGTAACATTTCTGTAATCTTTCTCAGTTCCCTGGGAATATACAAGCCCTGGCTATCGTGGCACCTGAACGCTATTTCAAACACAATATCAATTTCTACCCTTGCAGATACCCATTTACACCCCTGGGTGAAGAGAAGCAATTGTTGTAAAGAAATTTTCTCAAGGACACAAGTGTCACGACTGGGATTCAAACCAACCTCTCCGAAGGCTTAACCACCAGAACTTGAATCTGTTGCTCTAAACCACTTTGCCATGACACCCTACAATGGCATAAAAGCACTGTTTTCACAATAATGAAATCTTTCATTTTATCCAACCATATTGTACCCTTATCCAGCAGCAATTATTTTGTTCATCTTTGATGGACTGGTATGGAACAGAATGTGTAAGTCTTGCACATATTAAAACTGCTGTCAAAAATATTGAATTTTACGTGTGCAGAATTCCACTTCTTCCATCATTTTTAGTTAAAGACACTGGACACTTTCGGTAATTGTCAAAGACTAGTCTTTACAGTTGGTGCATCTCAACATATGCATAAAATAACAAACCTGTGAAAATCGGTCGTTTAAGCTGCAGGATATTAATGAAAGAAAAACACCCTAGTCGCACCACGGTCACACAAAGTTGTGTGCTTTCAGATGCTTGATTTCGAGACCTCAAATTCTGAATCTGAGGTCTCAAAATCAAAATCGTGGAAAATTAATTTCTCGAAAACTACGTCACTTCAGAGGGAGCTGTTTCTCACAATGTTTTATACCATCAACCTTTCCCCATTACTCGTCACCAAGAAAGGTTTTATGCTAATAATTATTTTGAGTAATTACCAATAGTGTCCACTGCCTTTAAAAAAAACTTTATGACTATACAATATCATACTGTTGGGAAAGTGAAATTGAGAAAAATGAAATATACGAGAGTAAAATAAGTTAACGAATTGACAATAAAAACCTGCGAAAAAAGACTCAACCTCCATTTGCAGTTACTTGTAATTTAATAATTAAGACTCAGACATTTATATTATCATATAACCTATTTAATGGTCACTATGATCATTTAAGGAAGGTTCGCAGCAGAAAGCATGAAAATAGGCAAAATATTGCAATTAGACATGACTAGAGGAGCCTGTCAACATAACTTTGTTTGAAAAGTCAAGTCACCTCTTCCTTGGTCTTACAAAAAAATGTTTATACAAATTCTCTAACAAAATCTTACATTTTGGCGGCGACGATGGGTAGTCATCTTTGAAGATCATTTTTAATTTGTACAAACCATTCTCCCACAGTGTCTGAAAAAAAAGATGAATTTATTTTGTTTATTTATCATTTTGTTTATTATTTATTTCATCTAGCTTTACCAGGGTAGCTACATCAGTTGTTATAGAACTGGTTCAAATTTATTGGCTTTGCACATAATTCCCCCGTAAGCAGGGCCATGAAATGGGGTCATGTTTTCCCTGGGAGACAAACTGATTTGAATCTGCTAGAAAGAAAGAAGATAAACACAAACATAGACCAAGAGGGCCAAGGCCTCTTATGTCCTGGGGTCGATTCCGCAAAGACTTAAGATTGATCCTAACTGCAAATCAATCGTAGTTGCTAAGTAAAGTGTGATGTCACAACACAAATCACTATGGTAATACTGGCAATTTGTCTTACAATGAATTTTATTTCTTTGTGAAATCGGCCCCTGGTCAGCCTCCGTTGCCCCATGTCTCAATGTCATTATGGCTTAATTACAGCTGCATTTAAAGCACCAAAAAGTACCTAAACACGACTTATTCTTAACAGAAAAAGGTTACCTGCCAAAATACCATGCCACATTGTACAATTTACGAAAAGGTATCCTGCTAATTTTTGCTTAGCAGACAGAGTTAAGCAAGATTTTTCCCAAGAGACTTTCAGATTTTCCAATAGAAGTGCCCTTTGCTATAAAATGAAAATAGCCTTGCCCCCAAACAAGTTAGGAAGGTTTGTATAAACTCACCCCTTTCTTTCCAGGAATTGCTGCAGGACAAAAATGAAAACATTAGTTTAATAAAAGTACCCTTCACTTTCTTAGATTCGTCTGTTTGTAGCCAACAGAAGAGAGCAGCCTTTCAGTGTACAGGTTAGAAAATGGCAGAATAAGACTTGCATTTATTGAACTTCAAGATTCTTATGAAATTGGTCCAATAAATACCCCAGTAACCCACAGCGATTATCGTAATGCAGGGGTCGAAATTAAGTGTATCTTCAAGGTGGTCAGCAGGGCTAGTAACTCAGAATTTTTAGTAGCCCTGATGAGATTTTGGTAGCCCGAATAACACTTTATATATTGAGTCATGGCACAAATTGGTCACCGAAAGTATTTCATTTTACAATACCATCAGCACAGTTCAATATTGTTTGTAATGTTGATTTTTGCATTATATTCCCACTAGCCCGTCAGGCTATCAAACTGGAAAAATGAGTAGTGGCAATTTCAACCCCTGTAATGCACTGTGCTTTCGCTGGGGTGCCCTGTGCAACGTTCATGTACAAACTTGTATTTTCTTCATAGAAGTGCCATTTACCAGAGGGAAATTGCTGTGCCCCTTCAAGACCTAAGTTCAAGGGCTGTCGGGCCGCACAGGCTGATAAAATGTCTCACAAAAGACACCAAGATTGACACTCGACCTGAAACTGCCATTTAGCAAGGGATCACACCCAAGTTTATGACACAACCTGGGAAGTGGCAGGAAACGGACCACTTTCAGGTCAGTCTTTCTCAAAGATGCAGCCTTCTGTAGGAAACTAAAGCTACTTTTTCCCTCAGGCCTGGGCCGGAAATCAAAAGAAACGTTTTAATTAAAATCCCTGTACTTACCGCAATCCCAAATCATAAGATTCATCGTTCCATCAAGGTTCTTGGTAGGTTTGGCAACAAATCCCTGAAATGATACAAACATATTTCACAATTATTATTATTATACATAACAATTTCCGACAAAACGAGTAACACAACACACACAGTGAAAAACAAACTTGAGTAACTTGTTAACACACTGTGCTAGTTGTAGCTAGACCAATTTTATTGGTGGACAAAATCAATTTTTTTTTTCTCCGTGACATTATATACTCCTTATCAAAAGCTGAGTCACAGATCAATGCACAGAGGACAATATTTGTATGAAATATATTTCTTGGGGAAATCTGTGCTTGTTGGTGGCACAATGTATTTTGCTGAAAGTGCTGGGCAAAAATTGGGAGTCCTGGGCAGGCCTGTTGCCATGAACCGCCCAACGTGGCTACAACCCTGCATCACAGCAAGTAACACACCACACCACAATGAGAATCACACCAAGTTCACAAACTTGAGCGACACCAAACCCGAGTACTTTCACAACGAATAACACAACACAGTGAATAACACACAAACATGAGTCACACTAACACACAACACACTGTGACAGAACTTCTGTGCACCATCACAGCAAGTTAACACACTTAATTGACACAAAATCCAAGTATCATCCAGTGAGTATTAACACACCACAATGAGTAACCGAGTAACACACTAAAAAAGTGGACACGCTTGAGTGACACAAAATCAGAGTATCATCACAATGTGAGTGACACACCAAGTTCACCAAACTGAGTGACACCACATCTGCAGACCAGTACAGCAATTCAAATCAAACAAGAGAGTAAACAAAAAATTAAAAAAATCAGAAATGCCATGGATGCTTACATATGGATGACTCTTTCTCCATTGTTTTCTCTCTTCACCTAGCCGTGCTTTGGCAATACCTGCAGCAATGTTGCCGCAAGCAATGTGTCCTCCCACCATGGTCATCTTTGGTGCTTTATTGTTTAAGTTTCTTGCTACTTTAGTGTGGGTCGACGTGGATGTTACTGCAAACTTCTAAGCAGTGTTGCTGTGTTAAATCTGTAGCATCAATCACTTGCTTGTTGGCGTAAGGAACTGTACATGAAAAGTGATATATTGATTTAGAAAGTTATGTCTGGTATCACAGGCCCTCTGTTGACAATTTTGTTCTATTGCAGATTGCAGCAACCATGCATGAGCACACCACAGTTCCCAACAAGATATCAAATGGCAGGATTCATTTTTTGGACTTGTGTCTTCGACTCTATTTGGAGCAAAACACCAAATAATAATTTGTAGTTGTCATTGTAGTCATGTGAGCTTGGTAAGAGTCCCATTCCAAACTTTCTCAGTGAGTCCATCACATTTTGTGTTTTATACATTACTTTTTTTTCAAGAATAAATTAAAGATTGAATTTTGAGCCTTATGATAGGGGAAAGAAACTTAGGCCTACTCTTACTAAACATTGCATTGAGCTCAAACACATTCTTGATCTATGAACCAACAAACTACCATTTTTGGTAAACTCACTCCGTTGGCCCACTTGCCCGTGACTAGTTGCGATAACATAAACCCTCCTCCCGACGGAAGGAGGGTTCCATATCGCAACTAGCCTGTGACAACAACCCTTAAAATATCCTTCCCGGCTCCTCTCCTGTATCTGTATGTCACTTCAATCATACCAAATTAAAACATATTAAACCAAATTGTTTGGACTTGGATAACATTGGAATGCATTGGTCAATTTCGTCTCAAATACTTGACTTTTCCCCAAACAAATTATTTGTGGTCAACGTAAATGAAAAAGTGTCACTGTCAGGGGAATTCAGCATACTTCCCTTTCTTTATTAATATTGATACAACTTCACATTTATTTTACACATTTGTAAATAATATAATATTAGGCCCCCTATAACTTATTATTTTAAGCATAAAGCATATTCTTCAAATTTGTAAATCATCTTTTCTTATGATCTTTTTGTTATATTTAAAAATGAGGAAAAGTTTCTGTATGACGCCACAACTTTTTCATTCGATATGAAATAATAGGCCTATCTATAGTTTCTAATTTAGCTACCTTTTTGTAAAAATTAGTAAAAAAGTGGTGGCGCCATACAGAAAGTTATCCAAAAATGGTAACGTCAAGATAGACACAACCCCAACAATTATATATACTATCAAAAACATCAACAACACTAAAAATCAATAAACTAACCAGTAAAAGTTTTAACAAAATTATAATTATATGCATGATGATTGATGTTGTTTACATTAAAATGCAGTTGGTTTTTTTTTCTTTCTTTTTTTTGTGTGCAAACTCTGAATGAAAGGTTCTTCACAGGAGAAATATTTGGACTAGATGTTCTTACATTGATAAAACCATACACAACAGGAATATTAAAATAATTTTTTTTAAAGATGATTAGAAAAGAAGAAACAAATACAGTTCACAGATTCATGATTTTATTATGTTGAATTTTATTATCTTAATAACCTTTGGCTTTGCACACACAGAAATAACAAAAAAAATGTGCCTTAATTTGCATCAAATTTTAATTGTTTTCATGCATCAAATGTGAGGATTAACAACACTGAAGGACCCCAATGATGTCTTCTTTCAAACCGTCTATACATACAACTGTTTCTTTACACAAGAAGTGGATCAAACAGTGATTATTTAGGGCACTTACCAAGCACTTCCACAATACATTCGAACAACGTCAGTTGAAAACTTTCGTTTTGATGAAGGTTTTTTTTAGTTCTGTGTGTGCGTTACACAATGAATGCATGTGGAAAGTACACTAAAAAAAATCGCTGGTGTACTTCAATAACATTTCTTGAAACACATTTTATGGCGGGAACCATATGACAGAACGCTGGTACTCATTAAAGAGTACCAGTGAGAAAACCGCAAAAAAAATATCCACCAAATGGTGGCGCTATAACATTTTTTTAATGATTTTTTACTGCGATTTCTATATCTAAAAATAGATTATGACGCAAGGAATAAATTCATGGACAACATCCTTGAAACCATGCGTTGTAAGGAGCTCCAGAAGAAGTTAGTCTCTAAAACAAGCTGCAAAGTAATAACAATCTTTGCGTTTGTTTTGATCTAATTTTAAAGGACTGCAAGGGAAGTTTGAAGGTGTTAACTTATTATTTTAGTTAAATTTTGTTTTTAATTGAATTGAAATTAATAGCAATTATCAAAATTTAAGAGACATGTGATTGTTAATCCAAATGTCAATCCATTTTTGTTTTTTAACTGACTGGGTAAATTTTTGAGTTTTGGGGTTGAGAACAAAAAATTGACTACAGTGGGATTCGAACCAATGACCTCCGGATTAAAGGCAGTGGAAACTATTGGTAATTACTCAAAATAATTATCATCATAAAACCTTTCTTGATTACCAGTAATGGGGAGAGGTTGATAGTATAAAACATTGTGAGAAACAGCTCCCTCTAAAGTGACGTAGTTTTCGAGAAAGAAGTAATTTTCCACAAATTTGATTTCGAGACCTCAAGTTTAGAATTTGAGGTCTCGAAATCAATCATCATAAAGCACACAACTTCGTATGACGAGGGTGTTTTGTCTTTTATCTCGCAACTTCGACGACCGATTGAGCTAAACTTTTCACAGGTTTGTTATTTTATGCATATGTTGAGAGATACACCAGGTGAGAGGACTGGTCTTTGACAATTACCAATAGTGTCCAGTGTCGTCAATGGGTACCTAATGGGTCCCTTGCATTGCTTGGTCACACAACATGACTTCTCAGGATAGAGGAATGGAGGTACCCAGTACCCACTTCCCCAAGAGGTGGATACCCCAAAATCAAGCATCATAAAGCACATTGAACTTCGTATGACGAGGGTGTTTTGTCTTTCATTATTATCTCGCAACTTCGACGACCGATTGAGCTAAACTTTTCACAGGTTTGTTATTTTATGCATATGTTGAGGTACACCAATTGTGAAGACTAGTCTTTGACAATTACCAATAGTAAGTGTCCACTGTCTTTAATGTACCATTTTTTTGTACCTATCCGAACTGGAAATTAAAATAGAAATGATAATTTCATCATTTTAAAAATATGCGTGCTGACATGACTGTCTGTTGTCTCATGGCTCTGCTTAATACCATTTACAAGCAAATAATTAGTAGCAGGGAATTTGGTGCTCATAAAGCGGTCAAGCGTACTTTACTATAGGCAAATATTTGCTTACACATAGCAGAAATTTGGGGATTGCACAGTTTGTTCTGGTTGCAAAGTAGCGGAGAATGGTGATATAAAGCGCAGGTCGGAATTTCGGCCAGTATGGCAGAGCCATGAAACTTGGCCAATAACAGCCCCTTGGCAGTGTCAAGTGATATATTTTATATGCTGATGATACAACTAAACTGTATCATGGACAGATCTTAAGACAAAACCAAATGATGATCTTTTTATTTGGTATTAATTCTTTTCAAAAACATCACTTTTCAATGAATGTATTTTTCTTCCCTCTTTGAGGGTATAAGCGTCTGAATAAAGACCACGTACAAAGTCTCTTCAGCTAAACCTGCCGCTAGTGTATGGAGTCTAGCTTTCATGAAACTGTAAACAAAGCTAGATTATTTCACAAAATGGCGTTAAATCGCAGTCACAGCGATAAAATTCGCAATGGACTCATCCTTCTTCATCAAGAAAGGTGAGTATATTGGTCTTCTGTAGTTGTTTTCTTTACTGTGATAAATAAGGAGGGTTGTGAAGTTAGCGTTCATTCATCTTCGCGTCAGCGTGATCGTAGCACTGGGTGGGCGACCCGTACCCGCGCGAGTCCGCGACCCTTCCGCCGATGACGTGCAAAAACTAACTCAACTGTGTCTGTGCAATGCAATGGAGGAAGGAAACCATGGTCTGTGTTTTGTTAGCCTCATAAAAATTGGTCCAATCCACTCCGCAGTGGATTGGACTAATTTATGGGGCTGTGTGTGTGTGACTGTCAATTTCAATGTCACTCGATTACTATTATTTTAATTATGAATATGATATTGATATGTCGTAATTACGTGTGGTGTTTTGTGTGTGGGTTAAATAAAAATTAAACCAACCAACCAAAATCAGTAAATAACTTTGGAACTTTTATTAAGGTTTATTGCAAATAGCAAAATATCAAGAGAGGGCGCTGTTACATCCACCCAAAGATATAGACGGTGTGTGCGCGAGTCGTGCATGACAACATACACCGCATAGCAAACTGCCCCATCTGACTACCCACAACGCATTGCGGTTCTGAATCACGATAAACCTTAGATTGAGCATAAGCCAAATAAATACTGTCTATTTATTGTAGTTTTCTATTTACAAAATGAAACATCGGGCATTTATAATTTTACTCAGTTCAGACTCATGTCACATCATTATCTTTCTTGATTATTTTGGAAACATTTCTGTATCCTCATCTTGCCACCACATTCCTTTCATTAAATTTACATTTACAACAAAATATTCAACTGAGTAAATAAGATTAAATTTAGTTGTTTTTTTAACAAATGAAAAACTGGTAGAAATGGTGGAAAGATACAGATGTTTGTTGAGCATTTCTGTGCCATCTCAATCTCAAATGTTTGACCAAATGGGGTCAATGCGTTATTTTAATATTTAAATTATAATTTTTAGGATCAAACTTCTATTCTACCTCCATTTACTTCTATAAACTGTACTAAAATTATAAGGCACCCCTGTGAGCCTTATAGTTTCTAGAAGTAACCATCCCCTATTAACTTGAGTCTAATTAATACATTTTTGCTTTGCTCATTTACAGGATATTAATGCAAAAGGAGAAGGTTGATTTGACCTTTGACATATCGCCAGAACATGGGGCCTTCAAGGGAACAAAAGAAGGGACGGCTTTCCTCACCAACCAGAGGGTAAGGCCATCAGGGAATTACAAAAAATCTCTTTTCGTTTGTTGTTCCTTTTGTGTAAAAATCAGCCGTTACAAAAAGCAAGCTTGATACTTCACCTTGGCCTAAATTCATGGCTTCTTATCGCCGAATTTCTGATTACGATCGCCATTCTCCGCTTACCGCCCATTACCTTGATGCCCCTTGAAATGTTTCTGTAGAAAGTTTCAATTTCTTCCTAAAGGTGCCCTTGCCCTTTCGAAAAGGAAGCAAATTAGATATAAGACAAAAACTGGAGATAGTTATTTTTAGAGAAAGTTCAGGATTGATAATTGGGAAATATAGTTTTTTAAATAATGTTGACAATATTTAAATAAAAGGATTTCAAAATGCATTATATGCAGCGTGATGTCATGAACCACCAGAAAAATGTTTAACAAATAAGTGCCATTATTTGAAGATGCACCACAGACAACGGCAATGCTCTTCTCTACAGTCTTCCTAACAACCAGATTTCAAGACTTCAACGGCTCCAAAATACTGCTGCCCGCATTGTGACACTGTCTAGAAAATCCTGTTCTATCACCCCCATTCTGAAACAACTACACTGGCTCCCTATCTCTCAACGAATCATCTTCAAGCTGATGCTCATTGTCCACAAAGCTCTTAATGGCAAGGCTCCCCACTATATTTCTGAACTGCTTCAATTTTACACTCCATCAAGGAATCTTCGATCAAGTTCTATGCTTCTCCTCATTGAACCCAAGTCTCGACACTCATGGGGTGACAGGTCTTTTTCTTCAGCCGCGCCACGCATCTGGAACTCTCTACCACTTAATCTTCGATCTTGTCTTTGTACTGCAAAATTCAAGTCTCTTCTCAAAACTTATCTTATGTCACAGGTTTTCAATGACTAATTTTGTTGTGTCTGTTTTTCTTTGTGTTGTGTTTTGTTTTTGTTTTGTTTTTGTTTTGTTTTTGGTTTTACTGCGCCTTGAACACCCAGCAGGGTGGATATGTGCGCATTACAAGTCTTATTATTATTATTATTTAGACTACTTTAAGTCACACAACAGAAATCACAGGATTTGTCTTGTCTTATTTCAGGTGATCTTCATCAATAAGAAAAGCAGCGATGTGATGAAGTCTTTCTCCATGCCGTTCTTTTACATGAAGAACGTGGACATCAAGCAGCCAATCTTTGGTGCTAATGCCCTGACAGGAGTCATCAAGGCACAGCCCGGAGGTTGGTAATAATAATAATAACAAGCGCATTTCTATAGCGCCTAACGCCTCCAAAAGAAATTCTCTAAGCGCCCAGAGGAAACAAAAGAATGATTATGTGTATATGATGATTTGAATAGATATGTTTTGAGAAGAGTCTCGAAACTTGAGATCGTGGTGGCTTGTTTGATGTGTAGAGGGAGATTGTTCCAGTATAGTATAAACAAAAACATACAACTGTCAGGCCTTTTAAGAATTATTACCCCTGACTAGCCCGCTCTCTTGGCTTGTCAGCTGGCTTGTCAGCTGCATGTTTGACTGTCTTTGTGATTTTGTTCTGATATTTTTTTGTAAGATAGACATTGTTCACAGGTAGGATGATTAATTTCTCATTTTTGCTGAGCAAAAATGTTCTGCTTAAAAGCAGCTTTAATGAAATGGAGCCTAAGTCATTGCCCTTCTTTTCGTTTTTTAGGAATCTTTTATAGTGACGGCATAATCGACTGTCTTGAAGTATAATAGTTTTTGGTTCATTTGATTTGCAGTTGGTGTTTGTAAAATGTGTAGCGCTAGAAACATGCATTACCTCCAAGGGGATTCCTCTTTTTACCAATATCGAAGCATCAACCCTGTTTAATATTTGTAATTGATGCTCTACATTTGTGAACAATTCTGAGTATTAATGAAGACTCTGATAGAGTGAACTTAAACGTGGCCTCGGGGAAAATGCTCATCATGGCTACAAATTACTGAGAAGTTGAGAACCATATAATCACTGTTGAAACCAATGTTTCACCTTGGACAAAATAGGGATAAGAAACACATTGTTTATTATGACTTCTGACTGGCGCCCACGAACAAAGATATTAGGGACTTTTCGTTTTCGACGACGGATGGTTCTGCGACGGTAAAGATGACATTTGGCGTCATCTGCGCATGCGTCGGCTTTGAGGACGGTCGTCCCTCAATTTGTACGACAGTACTTGGGATGAATCTTCGTTGTGCTGAAAACGACAACGTTTAGCTGAACAACCGTCGCAGAACCATCCGTCGTCGAAAACGAAAAGTCCCTATTGACAAAATAGGGAGAACGCTAACATAGGGCTCATTGATATCTCAGTTGGTAGAGCTGGTCAAATCTGGCTCTAGAAATTTGTTCAATCTCAAATCATTTATTATTGCTTTAATACTTTTTATATATTCTGTAAATATATTCCATGTGAATATCTCTTTTTGAGTAGTGTTGGTTCTGAAAAAAAAAGTGGTTAAGACTCTATTCAGAACCAACAACTCAAAAGAGATTTTCACATGGTGTTGCGGAACCCTCTCTAGTAACTGTTGTACTTCCACCATGCAAAGTTTCAAGTCCTATTTATAAATTCTGTTGTCATAATGTTCTACTTTGTAGGTGGATTGGACACGCATGCTAAAGCAGACTTCAGGATGGTCTTCAAGACTGGAGGTGCTATTGAATTTGGGCAACTCCTTCTTAGAGTCGCCACTAAAGGTATCATAAAGTTCCTGGCCGTTTTTGTTGTTGAGCCGGACTCTATGTTCACTGTTCACCCACCTGCACTGTATATATCCACATCCTTTCAAGCTTGTATAAACTGTAGACCTCCTATTTTCACTCTTTTGTTTTAAATTTTTTGGCAACAGCTCCCATTGTTTTTGTACACGTTTTCCAACTGTCTACCTTTCCGGAACCGTGGACCCTATTGTCCTCTTTAGTTATAGGTCTCTGGTTTGAATGTGTGTACCTACTCTTACATGCACTCAGTAATCACATTACATAATACACCAGATGATGGATCGTAATCTTATTGACAAGGAAGTTATTGTAAAATTGTCTTTCCCCTTAAGTTGTTTCGTTTATTTTGATCGCAACTGCAATGATGATATGATATTTTTTAATGTTCTTTTTGCAGCACCAACGGTTCCCCCTCCTGCTCCCGGACAGTCCGCAGTCCCTCAACCAACCGCGGCATACAGCAATACCTACCCAGCAAATGGATACCCAGCACCCATGCCAGGTGCCCAGTACCCACCACCCCAACAACCACCCATGGGTGCTTATGGGTACCCTGGTCAGACAGCATACCCAGCTTATCCTCCAGGAGGTGAGTACAGTTGAGTCGCTGGTAGTCATTGACCTATTGGTTAGCTTTTTGAAAATCAAGGAATGGGCGCCATGTGCCTAGTACCTACCCTTTCATCCCAAAGTGTACTTAAAGGCTGTGGACACTATTGGTAATTACTCAGAATAATTATTAGCATAAAACCTTACTTGGTAACAAGTAATGGGGAGAGGTTGATAGTATAAAACATTGTGAGAAACGGCTCCCTCTGAAGTAGCGTAGTTTTCGAGAAAAAAGTTATTTTCCACGAATCTGATTTCGAGACCTCAGAATTAGATTTTGAGGTCTCGAAAGTAAGCATCTGAAAGTACACAATTTTGTATGACAAGGGTGTTTTTTCTTTCATTATTATCTCACAACTTTGAAAACCAATTGAGCTCAAATTTGTACAGGTTTGTTATTTTATGCATATGTTGAGATACACCAGGTGAGAGGACTGGTCTTTGACAATTACCAATAGTGTCCAGTGTCGTCAATGGGTACCTAATGGGTCCCTTGCATTGCTTGGTCACACAACATGACTTCTCAGGATAGAGGAATGGATACCAGGTACCCAGTACCCACTTCCCCAAATAGGTGGATACCCCAAAAAGGCAACCATTACCACATATTAGACAAAAGTTCAGAGCATTTATAAGTCCCTACTCAGGGAGTTCTCTGAAGAAAATTCAAACTTGTATTGGAACGTTGCAAAGACAACGACAGCAAAAGCACAGGGCAATATCGTCGGTTAATTTGAGACCCGTTATCATCAGGTTTACAAACACTTCTTCTGTGTGTTGGTGTTGGACAAAGGGCGGACCTAGAACTTTGCTCTTCAAGGAGTACATCAACTTTCCTCTAGTAGGGGAGACATCTGTGAGGATAATTTAAATTTGTACTGGAACTTGTCAAAGGGCATCACAGAAAAAACACAGGGCTGGGCAGCAAGGCAATTGCAGTGGGTCGGGTGGGCTAATTCAAAGTTGCCTGCGACTACCCATGGTTTGAGCCATCTTTTAACCCATAAATGGCCGACTGTGTTAGTCCATGAGGTAAAAGGAAAACCGTGCAATTTTGAATCATACTTGTGTGGATCATTATATTCTACTTTAAAAGCGTCTTTATAACCTTATGCATTTTATGACAACTGGTTACAAACGCTTTTCAAAGACCAACTCGACCGATCCAAGGCAAAGTGTTCCTTTAACTAAGAACAAATATTTGGAGAAGATTTGAAAAAATTCTCCACAAGAAATTCACTGAAAGTTGGCCAAATTATATTTATCTTCTGTATTTCAGCCCAACCTTATGAGCAACCCCCTCCATACTCGGATGCAATGATGAACCCCTCAGCCCCACCCCCTCCAGGTAAGGTCCACAAATATGAAAAGCTCTGATGTGACTTGTTTCTATTAAAAATAATAGTGGCTTCTTGTATAGCGCGCATATTAGTCACTCTTTGACACTCAAGGCGCTGTAACATACAGTGTTTGCCTGCAAGGTTTGTGGGACTACGTTTGAACTATGAGACCTACTCCTTTTACACAGCACCATGTAATGGTTTTACAAAGTGCTGTGGTGCAATATGCTGCCAATCAGACCAGGATCACCAGGGGCAAACCCCTTCTTTTCGATAAGTGCACTGGGTTCTTTTTACAACCGTTACACAACACACTGGACCAACGGCTTTACGTCCCATCCGAAGGATGAAGGAATGGTTAATTGTCTTGCTTCAGGGCACAAGTGTCACGACTGGGACTCGGACCCATAATTCAAATGTGATTGTATTGTATTGACTTTTTTACACTTCTTCAACACCACAGGACCAGCATACTACAACCCTAATGATCCACAGTATGTTTATATGACGCAAAATCAACCCTCAACCATTCCAGTAAGTATAAAAGTAACTGTATCAAACCCGGTCAAACATTGCTCATTCAAATTTTATTAAGAGGAAAGTCCACTTTGCCAGTGGTGTAGAGTTACAGAATTCACCAAAACATAGCAAGGTCAGAGACAGAAAGTTTTTTATGACCAATGACTGATCAGAATATTTTGAAGCTTTTAGGATACAATCAAGAAAGATTTGCAGTAACTCCGAGACAACAACAATTTTTGTGTGAAAAGGACCACTTGTTTAACAACACACCAGCTGTTTAGTAACAGAACAACCACAACTCAAGAGAGGTTATTTCTATGCTGTTACCTTGAAACTTGTTTCTCTTACGACCTTACTAAACCATCGAACTACAAGACACAGAAATTAAACTGGTATCTTAAAATAATATTCAAACTTAAATAATTCGGGGGACTTACTTATAGAGGGTGTTGCTTCATGGTCAAGGCAGGCCTGTGGCTGTACATGGAATTATGAACTCAGTTGTGTGCGTGCTCTCCATAGATGAGATACAGAGGGAAATAACAATCCTTACTGATAATGGTTGTTTTCAAAGTTTCTTTACGTTCATCATTTTCTTTCAATTTCTTTTCTACAGACTGCTCCTCCTCCTGCATATTCGGAGAAACCCAAAACAGACTAAGTCAACTCAAGATATCAAGACGGGGGAACCTAGATAACCTGGTAAGCCAGCATGTTGGTAATAACGGCAAAACTAGGGTCAAACATTAGGGGGGCACAAGTAGGAGCATTTCTGGGGGGCACTTCTAGCCAATTAAAACTCTAGTTTCTGTCTTCGTTTTTAGTAAACAAGCCCCTTTTTAAAATTCCTGTTATGCCAATTACTATTTTTGTATAAGATAATCTGACGTGAGTGTAACAGCATTTACATTGTCTACATGTAAATGAAAAACAAATTTTAAAAATGATTACATTAAAGCTTATAAACGTTAAAGTTTTATTTGCAATCAGAACGAGCTTGAGCAAAATGTTCATGTCGCCAATACCACAGAATTCTGCGTTTATGACTCATCGAATGGCACAGTTTACTTTAGGTTCTGTGATTTTTTAAAGGCAGTGGACACTATTGGTAATTACAAAAAGTAATTATTAGCATAAAATCTTTCTTGGTGATGAGTAATGGGGAGAGGTTTATGGTATAAAACATTGTGAGAAACGGCTCCCTCTGACGTGCCATAGTTTTCGAGAAAGAAGTAATTTTCCATGAATTTGATTTCAAGACCTCAGATTTAGAACTTGAGGTCTCGAAATCTAAGCGCACACAACTTCGTGTGACAAGGGTTATTTTTCATTCATTATTATCTCGCAAGTTCAATGACCGATTGAGCTCAAATTTTCACAGGTTTGTTATTTTATGCATGTAGTGAGAAACACCAACTGTGAAGGCTAGGCTTTGACAATTACCAATAGTGTCCACTGCCTTTAAGCAGTGCCACGAAATTAGTCCTTGATGATCTCAATACACTCCATGATGACAGTATAGCGCCCTCTAACATCACATGTTTACATGTTAACCACAGAGAGCCTGGACTTCCTGCAGGTAGGGCAGGAGATTCTGTCCCCCTCCCCCCCAAGGGGTGGGTACTCAAGACTCTTTTAGAGCTCTTGGTATTGATGTGTCGATCTACCTTGATAAAAAGGTTAATATTAATAACAGGGTTTTAGATTTATTGTCTAAACGTATTCTTACTGGGTAGAGTTACTGTTGTGAAATGTCTAATCTTGTCTACTCAGCTTACTTTTTAATTTTTCGGAAACAAGATTGCTTCACAGGAAGTATGAATAAGGCTTTTACTACCAACAAACAATTCAAAACTAAAAGTTAAAGTTGGGGTTATTTTAATATTAATTTTTGGTTTTTACCCATACACCGATGTGTGTCAGCACTGTATACTCAGTACTTTCCCGAGTCCTGTGAAAAAATATCACAGGCATGTTACTCGGGTGGGATTCGAACCCACGACCCTTGGATTCTAGAGCAGTCACTTACCAACTAGACTACCGAGGTTGCCCGGTAGCTAGAGGCAGTTCGAATCCTATGTTTTGGCAGCGGGTACCGCAACGATAATAATTGGGGTTATTTGATGGAACTTTGTTCTGATATAAATGTCTCTGAAGTATAATATGCATTATACGTTATACGTTAAAGTGTATCTCTATTGTTAAAAATATCCAACCTCCTGAATATGCTTTTCCTGGGTTGTCCTGTTTTTGCTAAGCGAAAATATAAGTGCTTGAAATGATTGCAGGATAAGCATCATTTTACCTGGTTGTCATGTTTTTGCTAAGCAGAACTATAAGTGCTTGACATGATTGCAGGATAAGCATCATTTTGGCTGGTTGTCATGTTTTTGCTAAGCAGAACTATATGTGCTTGACATGATTACAGGATTATCATGTGGCCTCGGGCGCCAGTCGGATCAATTATCATGGCCTTAGTGTGGTCATGGGAGTTTGTATCCGTTTGTGTGTGATGGGGGGGGGGGTTTGTGATTGACTATCAAGGCGTAATGTCCGATGTCGGTCAATCGTGTGAGGGGATGAGTTCATGAGATCCCTCAATCCAATCGGCCATACACCTGTGACATGGACATGGAATTGCATTGATTGCTTTCTATACAGGCCGACGACCATTCAGGTACCCCCCCCCCCCTTGTACCGTAGTTCAGTCTTCCTCGTTTCAAATCCAGAGAATGATTGGAATTGCTTTTAGTTTTCAGCAAGAATTGATTTGTGTGAGTCGATGAAGTAGAATGAATACTATTTCAGACTTGTGTGATCTTGGTATTGCATCAATATATAGGATCATTGGGGAGTGTTTTTTATTAATTTATTCTATGAATGCGATATTTTGGAAGTTAATTCATCTCAAACATCAGTTAATGAATATGTCAAATATATTTCAGGTTCTTTATTAAAGCACTGTAAGGATTTCAGAAGATGGAAAATAATTGTTGTAACTGTCTTTAATTACAATTTGCAATTTTTTAGTGATATTTTTAATACTTTTGTTCCTTATCACATTATAATATGGGTCCGGGATATTTTTTTTGTTTTAGATCCAAATTTGTGGATGCTGGAAGATCTATAATTCTATATTCAATTAATCTAAATTACAAATTAGTCAATCATGGAATTCTTGAGGTGTTTTTGTAAAGTAAAACTAGTATGTTTTTTTCTGCATTTGCAGATTGTATATTTTTGGGGTAAATTTGCCCATTTTATTGGTTTCTTGATAGTAATATAATGAATTAAACTGGCCTCAATTGAGCTGTATATTATATATAGGTGTTATTATAAAGTTTACAAATGTCCTATATATTTGAAAGGTATAATAAGTGCTATATTCGGTGGAAAATAAACATCATACCAAATATTAAGTAAAATGTTGGTGTTTGTTGCTTTGTTCTTGGACAGATTGATATTGTAAAGACAATCCGACCTTTAAGGACGAGTCGACCTCCGGATTCAATTTTATTTTTCTGTAAACCAACATTGCCACTGTTGAAGTGCTTTTCAATGGGGAAGTTGTTTTTCTAAATCGATTAAAAAATGGAATCCTGGATGGAAATTCTAATGTACAGTAAAAACAATGCCGCTGGATTATGCAGCCATTTTCTATCCGAGTCAGTGTAGCAAATTCAATATCTTTTTCGAAACGCAAAAAAAAAAACTGGTGCCGTTTTGGGTGTAATGAGAATCTGTATTTTGTTTATTGTTGTCAAAGACAGTCACAGTGTAAGGTCTCCGTCACGAAATAAGTCTATGATTATAAACAAGAAGAAAACACATCAAGAAGAAAACACATCATTGTATAAGATGAAGTTGCCATTTCTTGGAAGAGAATATCAACAAGCACAATAAAACAGACTGAACAATTCTGTACATTAAAGACACTGGACACTATCGGCAATTGTCAAAGACTAGTCTTCTCACTTGGTGTATCTCAACATATGCATAAAATGACAAACCTGTGAAAAGTTCTGCTCAATTCGTAGTCGAAGTTGTAAGATAATAATGAAAGAAAAACACCCTTGTCACACGAAGTTATGCGCTTTCAGATGCTTGATTTCGAGACATCTAAATCTGAGGTCTCGAAATCAAATTCGTGGAAAATTACTTCCTTCTCGAAAACTATTCCACTTCAGAGGGAGCTGTTTCTCACAATGTTTTATACTATCAACCTCTCCCCATTATTCGTTACCAAGTAAGGTTTTATGTCAACACTTATTTTGAGCCATAACCAATAGGGTCCACTCTCTTTAAACGAGTTCAAACAACAGCCAAACTGAACTTGCCAGTGTCCAGTAGAAAGGGATGACATAATAATTAGTTTTCCGGTTCATACAAAGTGATACAAGGAGAGCAGTCTATTCATAGGCCAACCCCACATAGCACCTGAAGCACCATTAATACTATCCTCAAAACAAATTTTGATATTCAGAAATAGATCCCAGCCCAGCAACATTTCACATAAAATGGGTGGATTCGATTTCCCTGCTTGATTGCGCTAAGCAGGATTAAGTCATATTTCCTGCTTAAACAGCTCCATGTGAAGTTGAGCCCCAATTTGCAACAATAAGCTCTGAGCAAATGCTGCATTATGGAGACACAAAACATAGATTCTTGTACAGTGTAGTACACTCTTGAAACAAAAAATGCTCCGTGAATTAAATGTTTCAATTGGGAGCTCCCAAAGGCACTTGACGCTTTGGAAATTGCCAAAGACCAGTATTCTCACTTTAGTAAATCCCAACATCATAATGCATAAAATAACAATTCGGTAAAAATGTTGTCGAAGTTGCAAGAGAAAAGTGAAAGAAAAACACCCTTGTTGTTGCACAAGTGTGTGTTTTCAGATGCCTAATAAAAAAGGGCCCGAAGTATTTTTATTTAATGTTTGAGTGAGAAATTACCTCTTTCTCAAAAACTACATTACTTCAAGAGAGAGCCGAAATGTTATACTATAAACAGCTCCCCATTGCTCGTTACCAATTACCATTAGTGTCCACTGCCTTTAAGAAAACCATTTTTCTTACACAGGCTGTGTTTATTTAGGCAAACACTTCTGTCCTAGCAGGTTGATCCTTACTGCTCTTGTGTCTAATGGGGGTTATTATTTTATATTTTTGAGCGAGACAAAATGTATGGTGACGATGAATGGCTTTATATCAAATTGCTCTAAACTGTCAGGGTTTTTGTCAACTCAATCATGGTTTCTTATTAGTAAAAGACATTTACGATTGTTATGTCCAAGACAAGGAAGGATGTGAGAGAGATTGTGAAGTGGTCAATCGAGGGACAGGTGTGGAAAAAGGATAACAAAAAGAAGTATTCATAATGAAGAGAGGAGGCACTTAAACATCTTGTTCTTTTTTTATTTTTAGTAAATCTTTGGACAGAAGTGTATAGGTTATTTTTAGTTTTCATTATGACATCTTTCTCGGAATTTAAACACTGAACTCTCAAAAAAGTAACCCGTAAGCCTGAAGAGTGAAGAAATGATATTAATAGTGATGAGAGTGGCTTCCATACTATAATTTCGGTAACATATCCGTCACTCTGTGACGCTCAATATGCTAACATACAGTATTTTGTTGCAAGATGAGTGGGACTGTGCGTTTGAATATGAAACTTATTCTTTTTACATAGCACCATGCACTATTTTACAAGGTGCCGTTGAAGAAGTACTAGTATACACATGACTGGCAATGAGGTAACTAGTGTACGTCTATTCCCCCGAGGGACTTTGAGTGACCAGAAGAGGGACCTATTTCCCGAGGCCGAAGGCCGAAGGAAGTTTTGTAGTTGCAGTTCACGGTTCAAGTCAAGAGAGGGTGCTGTAACTGGGCACTATTTTCAAAGACTAGTGCCCGCTCGGGTATTTCCCGCAAAACACGCGCGCCCGATTACTAGACTATATTAGTTCATCCCACGTGACCGTGTTTCAGCCAATCAGAATACAGAACAAGCAAGAGGTGTGTAATAAGTTAAACTAGTGGCAACCCGACGCAATACGGCTTGAAAAACTAGTCTGCATTCTTCAGCCTCTGCATGGTCCAGGGCTCCCCCCCCCCCGGGGTCTACAGAGGCGCGATAGGGATCAAACCACAAGCCAATATAAAATGACTGCCCAACTCATGGAAAACGGGATAATAATTTACCTGGACACCTTTTGAACTGTCGAACCCAGTATTTTCACACGCTGTATCCCAACACATAGACCTACATAAAATCACAAAGCTGTGAACATCATTTGACTCAATTGGTCATCGAAGTTGCTGAAGAATGACAGAAAATCACCATTTTGCACAAATCTGTGTGCAGGATTTCTCACAATGCATGATAAAAGGCACTGATACCCCAGTGTTCAGAATTCCATATGGAGACCTTTTGTTTTCCCTTTTTTGTTTTTGTCAAGGAACCGAAATCGAGCACACAAACACATGTGCGTCCGCTACCATCATCCCCATACAAACAAGGCGCCATGTTCCCTCAGTTTTCCTAACAGTTATTGCGCATGCGCGATATGCAATTTACGTAACTTATTAGAAAGGTCTATACCTCTTATCAGGAAATTGGCCCAACTCGGGTTAGGTTTTTCCCAAACACGGCTGGTTAATCACACTATACTGATGAAAAACACTTCCATCTTAATAACTCTATAATTAACACCTTATTTCTCCTGAGGTAACTTTTTAATAATGCCATTCCCCCCTCTCCCGCCCGCATCGGAAAATGATTTTCAATAACAAGAAAAGGAGAAGAAGATAAAACACCCCGCCTGGGTTTTTTTCTATTAATTATTACCATTATTATCATTTTGTAATAAATTCCTCCCCTTGGGGCGCTTTCCCCGCCAGAGTAATCCAGTGGGGACTTATTAAATCGCAGGCTGTTCACCTCGTTCTCAGGCGGGGTTCGATGGACGGTTCAATGTGATTAGGACTACTGATAGGGAGTCTCCTCTTGACCTGTCCGCCGAGCAAAATAGTTATTTTCCCGGTCGGTCCTTTTGCTGCGGCCCGCTGCAGTGCAGCGTACTTCCAGTGCATTAAGGCAATCTACAATTTTCCATATTTTTAAATCTCTCGACGGAGTTTTTTTCGAGTGTATTTTCCGCGCTAAAATATTTACATAAAGCCTCCGTAATTTTATCATCTCTGTGCGTCTGTCATCGAATTTTCTTCTTCAAAAACACCAAAGGGAAAAAGGTCTCTCCCTATACTTCATAAATAACCTAAGAGACAGAATAGTGTGTATTCTCCCAGTTGAACCGATCGAATACTTCATTCGAAACTTCAAATTATTGATTGCAATATTTTCTGAAAAATGAAAGAAGCTAGAATATAGTGGTTTTTATAACCCTTCGCATCGGAGCTCTATTGTATAGCCGACCGCACAAAATCACTTTAGTTAATACGTATTAGGGCCTAATTTGTTGTTTTATATATATATATTTTTTTCCTCTACTTTGTTATTTCACTGTTGACAACAGCTATCAGAGTAGGCCTAGTGAATGTTGCGGGCCCAGTTTTATAAAACTGTGAAGCAGAAATACTGCATGACAAATACACTGCTGAGCAAAAGAGTTCGAGTCAGGCATTAGCCACAATAATGCAAATTTAAAGGAACACGTTGCCTTGGATCGGACGAGTTGGTCTATAAAAAGCGTTTGTAACCGTTTTTTATAAAATGCATATGATTGGAAAGATGTTTTAAAAGTAGAATACAATGATCCACACAAGTTTGCCTCGAAATTGCCTGGTTTTCCTTTTACTGCGTAAACTAACACGGTCGGCCACTTAATGGGAGTAAAAAATTTGACTCCCATAAATGGCCGACCGTGTTAGTCGACGAGGTAAAAGGAAAACCGTTCAATTTCGAGGCATGTTTGTGTGGTTCATTGTATTCTACTTTTACAACATCTTGCTACCCATATGCATTTTATAACAAACAGTTACAAACGCTTTTCAAAGACCAACTCGACCGATCCAAGGCAACGTCATCCTTTAACTAAATCTGGTTGGTTAAAAATATGGAGTACAAAAAAAGAAAAAAAGTATCCATCAATATGCGTATTGTGATTACAGAAATGAGCTGGTCTCTAAAGGGACAACGTATTAGTTAAATATTCATATGGTTCCCTGTACTTTTTTTATATTAAGCAACACATTCGTATAAACATTTTTAAATTTTACTTATTAATTTAGTAAAAATTATGTTTTAGCCCACATAAATGACATGCCACCTTCGTGTATATCCTGGGAATACAGCTGGTGACACCATGCGTGCCATACACCCTGTGGCAACATTTTTAAATAATGAATTTTCTATTGAGTTTTTCTACCGATCAAGCCGGTGTTTAATTTCTAGTTTTTGGACAAGGAGGCAATTTAAATTAGATGAATTCCGCCCCAGACTCACGAGCTGAAAGTGAAAAGGGGTGAGAGGTACCACGATCACGCAATTAAAACTACCCAGCGTATTCTGAATGACCTCTGGTGAGATTATGCCCCAAGGCATCATTTTGAAGTGTCGGGATAATCTTTAAAGACATTGTACACTATTGGTACTTGTATAAGACCAGTCTTCTCACTTGGTGTATCTCAACATATGCATAGAATAACAAACCTTTGAAAATTTGAGCTCAATCGGTCGTCAAAGTTGCGAGATAATAATGAAAGAAAAGACACTCTTGTCAAACGAAGTTGTGTGCTTTCAGGTGCTTGATTTTGAGACGTCAAATTCTAAATCTGAGGTATTGAAATCAAATTCGTGGAAAATTACTTCTTTCTCGAAAAGTACGTTACTTCAGATGGAGCCGTTTCTCACAATATTTTATCAACAGCTCCCCATTACTTGTTACCAATTAAGGTTTTATGCTAATAATTATTTTGAGAAATTACCAATAGTGTCCACTGCCTTTAAGGCAAACTTACTGTAGCTGCTATTAATAAAGTAGCATGAAAAGTATTCCTGACCCTTTCCTTTGTTTTGACTCTGGGTCGAATTCACAGAGCTAGATTCTTAAGATGTCGTTCTTGACTATACATTTTTACAATATCCTGTAGTTCATTTCCTCTCTATACTTATTTACAGTTCTGATGAAATTGAGTGGCTTTTACGAATTCGAATGATCTTATTCGAACAGTGAACTGTTGAAATTGTGACCTCCTTATTTTGGATAATGCTGATGCAAGGGAGCATCAAACAAAGTCGAATGAGCCGGGTGTCGAATTTAATGCATATACTTGTTGAAATTGAACGGGAAAATCTTGTTCCTCATTTTTGTTTTATCAAAGTATCTTGTTTATTTAGTTATTTATTTATGCAACACCGGGACTGTTATCTGCAGGGCTGTAAATTTAACTGGGTTTTTTGTTTCAACAGATCGAATTTGACTTTTGCGATTTCAAAGGCTTTGCATGTGGAAATTTAAACCATTACAGACCAGTTCAAAGTAGCCTTCTAAAAAAGACAAGACAGCCCAAGATAAAACGAAAGCGATCTCCCTCGTGCAACACTTTTTGTTTGAGCAGCAGCTCTGACAAGCTGAGCCATACAGGGCATGGTCAGTCACGCACGCTACCATCACTGCCTGCATCAACAGAAATACGAGCTGCGTTTCGTTAATGTAACACAGTTTTCATGGGTATTCTGTTTCAATTCTTACATTTCCATGTGTGGCAGGTATGTGGTTAAACAAAGACATGCCGCACCGCCGGTTTTTACGGTGATTTGTTTGAGGAGGGAGGATTTCGTATTCGCACTCATGACGGTCTGCGATAGTCATTACTTGTACAAGGCACCGTGAAAAGACAGTCTATAGCTGTTAGGAATATAAAACCTATAGGTTTCATACATCATTTGAGGTTCTGAAAGAACATTTTTCTGGCGCAATGTACACTGGTTTTCACAGAGCAAACTGTGCAACCTAAAAACACTGTCCGCAACATTATTACGCCAGGGTCACGAATATGCGCTAGTCATTCTTATACAAGGCACTGTCACTATCTAAAGCTGTTAGAATATAAAACCTAGTTTAGAATTCATACGATGTTTGGTATTTTGAAAAAACTCTATTCGTCGTAATGTACATGTACACTGGTTTTCACTGAGCATACTGAGCATACGCCATGGCCCTGATGTCGAGAAACTAACTTGTACAGTTGTGTGTGCTTTCAGATGCGTGAAAAACGCTTAAAGGAACACATTGCCTTGGATCGGTCGAGTTGGTCTATAAAAAGCGTTTGTAACCGTTTTTTATAAAGTGCATACGGTTAGAAAGATGTCTTAAAAGTAGAATACAATGATCCACACAAGTTTGCCTGCGCGAACTAACACGCTCGGCCATTTATGGGAGTCAAAAATTTGACTCCCATAAATGGCCGACCGTGTTAGTCGACGAGGTAAAAGGAAAACCGTGCAATTAAGAGGCATGTTTGTGTGGATCATTGTATTCTACTTTTACAACATCTTTCTACCCATATGCATTTTATAAAAACAGTTACAAACGCTTTTCAAAGACCAACTCGACCGATCCAAGGCAACGTGTTCCTTTAAGGCCTGATGAAGTCTTTTTCAGATTCAAATGTTTGATAAAGTACCTCATTACCCCCAGAGGGAGCCGTTCTGCAATGTTGTATACTATCAACAGCTCTCCGTTGCCCCTCACCAAGTAAGTTTATTTGCTAATGTTTTGAGTAAAATAGCAAAAGTGTCCGGTGCCTTTAAAACCCCAGGAGTGATTGGGGTCATTGTTGAGGGCTGCACTACAAATTAACATTTCCAAAAATGGTCAAAATAATTATGAAGAAAACTTACAAGCCGTAGATCAATCCCCTGTGTACAAAAACGACATGTCATGTCAACCGTCTGGTATAGAATTATGAAACGTATTTAATTAAGCAAAATAATCAGCTTAAATTAATCCGGGCATTATCTGGACATGTTGACAGAATTCACCTAAAAGTATAAAAAGTAACCGTCGAAACGTATGGACAAAACTGGTCAGCATGTGGTAACGTATACCATGGATGTTGCAAAATACAACGTCCCTCGCTAATAAAGCAAAATCACTCAACAATTTGAAACAAAAGGAGCGTTTACGAATCAATATTCGTTAATGATTGTTATGGGATATGTTATTGTTTTTACAAAGTCATTGGCATCGTTTCAAGAAATGAAGGTCTCACAGGAATAGTTAAAAAGCAAACTTGGTTGTTGACAAGCTCAGAGATCGCAGTCAGTCGAGACTCAGAGCAGCCAAACTCCGTGAATCATCCATCCGAATCTTCAACACTCACTGGTTCGACCAACAAATACAGTAAGTTCACTGAGTTCCTTTGTTCGGTCTAAACAGGTGAGTATTAGTAAGTTTCCACAATCCCTATATAGATTCTCAAGTTTTTTGTTTAGATATTTCCCCCATTTTGCGAACGTCATAATATTATTTTTCGTTATGTCTAAACTGCATTTTCATGTTTTAAAAACGATTTTGGTTTTTTTCACGAAAGCTCAAGAAACCTTTACATTTATAACGTTTCGTATTTGATGGGTAGTACGTCTCCACAATCCCTATATAAATTGTCAAGTTTTTGTTCAGATATGGGAATAGTTCATGAACCCTGATTATACGTCGATCATAAAAACAGCTGTTTTTTCCAATTTCGGAACACCTTTAAAGTATTAGTGCCTATACAGGATTGGTATAGAGCTGACAAGACAGTCATGTTCGTGTTCTGTTTGATTAAACCATGCATGCAAATAACAAACTTGTGTGCGGGCTTGTGAGTTGTTAGAAAATAGTGGACAAACATGCAGATTTCAGCTTTAACACGTTTTTCATGTTAATTTTGGTTGTATCAACCGCAATCGGCTGTTGTGTTTTATTTTTGTTTTCTGCTAAGGTTTTCAGATACACTTTTCTCGAATATATGACTTCGCTGCCGAAAAAAGTGTTTCACATAAAAAAAAAGTGTTTCCCGCGTATGCTTTCAGACTAGAAATGAAGCAATGATATGTTTACATCATTACCATTATTCAAATACTTTTTGAAATAAGTCTAGTTTAAATTTCCCTTATTCTGCATTTTGTAACTCATTACATTAATATTGATTCTTACAGACCTTCTTCAGTTATCATCAACAGATTTTCCTCATCAAAATACGTGAGCTCTTCAGGTATTGTTTTACTTCCAAGTTAATATTATGGTTATAAGTCACATCATTTAAAGTGTTTAAACTTTTGGAAACTTCGCCCTAAACCCGTGTATAACTTACAAACCTCCTTATAACATCTGCAGTGTTATATATTAAATAGTAGGCCTACGTTTAAGAAACACCACTGGTTATTGCAAGCTTTACTGAATACGAATTTCAAACTACTGGGTAAAAACAGTACTATAGTATAATATCTGAAAGCTTAAAAATTGTACCCAAAACTTGAAAAGGTTCCCTTTGAACATCTGACCCATTGGATACAATTGGCCCAAAGTCCTATTCAGTCGGTATATTTGTTAATGTCACCACAATTTTGTGTAAATGAATGCTTATTCTCTAGTTGTCATTGGACACTAAACTTTGAAAATTTCCTAAAACTCAGTGGGTCCGTATACACACCAAGCTTATTTCGGTTGTGTCGAGCCAAATGGTGACACGACATTATCGGTAATTGTCAAATATCAGTCTTCTCACTTGGTGTCTCAACATAATGCATAAAACATAATAAACCTGTAAAAATTTGAACTCAATTGGTCGTCGAAGTTGCGAGATAATAGTGAAAGAAAAAAAAAACCTCGTCACACGTAGCTGGTGCTTGATTTCGGGACCTCAAAATCTACATCTGAGGTCTCGAAATCAAATTCGTGGAAAATTACTTCTTTCTCGAACACTACGTTACTTCAGAGGGGGCCGTTTCTCACAATGTTTTATACTAACAACAGCTGACCAAGTAAGTTTTTATACTAAAAATTATTTTGAATAATTACCAATAGTGTCCGTGCCTTCAACATGATACTATTCCTGTAGTTATTTTAATATAAGTGAGCGTAATAATAGACACTATTTTGAAACCAACCAAAGTGTGAATCTGAACTTTCACATTTTCTCTTCCGTATAGGTAACTGATTGTAACCACTTTGGTACAAGCAATGTCTCTCAAGCGAGTGTTGATGGTGATCTCTGTAGCTTTCGGTGTGGCTTCCACAGCCGATTGTCCATCTTACTGGACAGCGTATGGAGGGAACTGCTACCGTTCCTTCGGCTACATGACGACTTGGCATAATGCCGAAAGTCGCTGCCAGTCGGAAAAATCCACATCAGGACAGTCGGCCCATCTCGTCTCTATACACAGCGCAGCCGAACAAGAATACATAAAATTACTGTTGAGGACAGGGTATAATTTTTTTGAATTTTGGTCAGGAATGAGCGACCCCGTTCACTTTGTATGGTCCGATGGATCGGCTTACGATTACAAACACGGGGTTTACGCTGAACTGAACCCCGGACCGGGGCAGCACTGCGTTGAACTTCACTATTTCGATTTAGGCTTCGTAGATGTAATGCGTTGGGACAGTGTGCCGTGTACCACGCAGCTGAAATTTCTTTGCAAGATGCCCAAGTAATAATGTCGATTTACGGAGCGCATAATGAAACAAATTAAAATAAAGTCATTTCCTCGAAATAGTAATGCGCTCCCTCGATACACTATTTCGTCAACTCGAAACACCACGTCCTCCCTTTGAAAAAAATGTGTCATTTCTTCGAATGTTATTTTCAGGGAACAAACTAATATTTCGAGGTAACGAAATAATGTGTTGAGGAATACTTACACATTTTAGTATTTGTTTTACGACCCCCTTTTCAGTTTAATTTTTCCCCGTTCCTTTATAGGAGCTTCGGCTGCGCCTAATTTAGAATTCTTATTCGGTTATAATATGGTTTGATCAATGGATTTGGGAGCTAGAGAACGAATATGTATAACGTGCTGCAATATTGAATGTTTAATGCATTTTTTTACCCGTGTTTGTGGTCCTTTATCGGTTTATTTCTCTCTCACTAAGTTACAATTTAATCAATTTTAAGATATAATCAAGTCATTACAGAAGAATAAAATCACTCTTATACTTTTTCATTTTAAATGTAACAGTCCAGATATCACATCATGATATTGTGGTATTGCACTCCCGTCGCATCCAGTATTGGCATCGTAATTTGCACTGGCATGCATTTTGGGATCAAAAGATCAAAGAATGAAACCGAAATCAGCAGAATTGTTGTATTATTATTTAATTAAAGATTCAGTGACCTGACGTCGACGCCTATGTAGACTGGAGTCTTTTTCAAAGGCTAAAAGAGAAAAACAAGTCTGCAGTCTGGGTCGAAACGTCAGGCCAAAAACGCTTTGTTTGCATACATAAGTCCCTTTGAGAAAGAAGTAATTTTCCACGAATTTGATTATTATCTCGCAACTTCGATGACCGATTGAGCTCAAATTTTTACAGGTTTGTTATTTTATGAATATGGTTGAGATACACCAACTGTGAAGGCTAGTCTTTGACAATAACCAATAGTGTCCACTGCCTTTAATAAACTATTTTAAATTATATGCACTTGATGTTTTCATTGACATCTATGTTAAGTCAATTTCCATCTTGTGTGTGGACATTACAAGCAATAATATTAATAAGTAAATTAAGCATTACGGGTGTTTTTTTCAGTGCAATATTCTATTGCAACTCCAATGACCAATTGAGCCCAGATTGTTCACAGGTTTGTTATTTGATGCATATTTTGGGTATTGGAATACTGGTCTTCTAACCATAAGTTGTCCAGTACCTTAAAGCTTTGGTTAACCCAGCCAACACCTGGAAATATTAACAACAAACTTACAAATACACAAACCATCGAAACATGGGCGTTGCAACAAAACAAGGCCCTTGCTGCGCAGCAAAACAGCTGGCAAAGTCATTGTTTTCAGTTTTTATTTATCTCTTAAAACAATTGGTTTAAATTCTAATTCCGCTGCAAGGCCGAAGTAAATATATCTATATCGGTAACAACACAAGGACGGGATGCCAACATTTTTGTTTTACCAGGTACCAATTTTAGCCGCTCCATCTTTTTAAATAAATACCATTTCACAGAAATCAATAGGATACCAGTCAAAAATGGTACATGTGGCATGGTGGTGTGGTATGTGGCATGTAAAACATTCGGCAAACTTGCCTGCCTTGTTTTGAAATAATGTACATTGAATATCATAATCTAACAAATTGTGCAAATTATATATTGTTAATGCGATCAATGTATCTTTTATTCAATCACAATCAGCAACATGAATTTAAGCAGTGATGTAAAAACTGCAAGAACTATGTCTTTCAAATAGGAAACAATTCGGCCTCATCAATTATTGTTACACGGCACGCAAAATGTGAACATGTTTATATATTCACCAAATCGTAGCACTGAAAAAAAAAAACGTTTGTATGTCATCCCAGCTCCATTTTACTTATTTCATTTATTGATCCACGTGCGGCCTTGGATAAAAATGACGAAGGGGTAAAACTTGATTTTAAAAGATAAATGTAGTTTGAATGTCTATCACGCTGCCGGTTGATTGACAACTCATGCTTGAAACTGTGGCTAAAGTTAAGCGGGGGAGTAAATGTCATGGATGCTGATTTAACTTCTTTTTTTTACGATGGCTTAATCCAGCACTAGGCCCTTACAAATGTCAGAAGCATCAATTTAAAATTCTTGGAAGGGTCGCCCCTTAAGAAGAAGAAATACACGTTTGCTAGTCAACATGAAATTTGTAGACCTACCCTTTCACCGGTTTAAGGGTACTAAAGCAAAAATTAACACAGACTACATGTTTTATGTTATGTTTTGCCCGTGGTCATCTCGCCGTGATTCCGAGTCGAGCTACTGACAGCTTTGGTTTGGGAGTCAAATCGAAACAGGGTCCCTGGTGCTGAGGTCACAGTAAACTCCGCCTGGTGGTCCATAATCAATAATGACAACTTCACCGATGTTTTAGGGTTTGGACACGGGGTTAAAGTCGTCACACACAAAAAAAACATTGTCACCAAGCATTGTTAATAAAGCAACGCTGAAGTTTATTGACAAAAAAATTATAATGCAAAGGCAAGTGGTGACAACATAGCAAAATTTGTACATGATAGTCGTTTAAGTACAGCATTAAAATGTTACACAATTACTTTAATGTTTTGTTAAAGGCGTCTTGTTAGTTCTTTATTGTCTTCGAGATCGTAAAATGCGAAAATGGTTCATTCTCGTGCTCTATGGTTTAAAGTCGTAATAGTTGCCAACTTGAGTCGTAATAGTTGCCAAGCTGCCAACTTGAGCTCTCAGTGCCCAATTTCATAAGCCTTTTTAAGATATAGTGGACACAATGCTATGCCACTAGAATTGAGTAAATCTGTCTGTTTAAACCAAACAGTGGAGCCTACTCCCATACACCTCTCTTTATATTTATGCATGAGGTACGTCACAATGCTAACCCAAAACGAGGCTATGGGCGCAGCCACTGCAAGTGATTGAAGACGTGCGCCCATAGCCTCATTGGGTAAGAATTATGACGTCATGCATAAATATTAAGAGAGGCGTATTATTCACCATGTCTCAAAAAGGCTTATGGCACTGGATTCGACAAAATTACGGCTTGAATTTGGGCGTTGTAATCTAGTCAGAATTCCATGGTATGCAGGGCCATAAAATTGGGCAAAGGTTTTGATAAATTTCACGTAGGAATTGCATAAGCATATCGTGTGCAATTTCATGCATTGTGATGTTACAAATTTGGGGGAATATTACAGAACATTTTTTGAAAGACACTCTTCGCAACTATTTATATAGCATCATAAAAATTCCAATCTTATTTTTTATAAGAGAGCAAAGTACTCGTGGTTTGACACTGATCTTCTGTAAGAATGACATGGTGCAAGCGAATTATCAAATTTATTCAAAATGCCTCGTACTCTCTAAATGCAAAAGAGTAAAAAAAAAAACACTCTTCTCTTTTCGAGTGGTCTTCCATTGTCTTTTAGATTGAAGTTTGCATCTTTTTGAGTGATTTTTCACTCTGTCCTGGAGTGAAACCCCTCTAAAAGAGTGAAATAACCACCACTCTTTTTAAAGAGCCATGTGAGGGTGGTGTTTTTCACTCTTTTACATTAAGAGAGTAGGCCCTATAGGTAGTCGTTATAATTATTGTATAATGACAAAGATATTTTTCTACACATCGGACCTTACGACGTAATTGTGGTCAAGGTCTTTAAAAAAAAAAACTTTATCAAACTCCACCGTTTTTGTTAGGTTCCCCGTGCAAACAATGACACTGACAATTTTGATTCTCAATTGTTAAAAAAGGTGCCGGACTATTTTTCCCTCCAGCCTCGGTTTGGTTTAAAAAAAATTGTAAACATTTTCTATGATAAGAGTTTCTGGCGGAATAGACATTGCACACGACGTCACTGCAATTGTGTTGCGCCCTCTATATCGGGTCGGAAAGAGGGCTCATTGGCCCATTCTGCGGGAACATGCAAAGGGATAAGCAGACTCTTCCTCTATATTATAAAAGGAAATGTTCCACAACCCAAAAGGTATTGCTAGAGAAAGATGTGAATTATGGTTTCATCATCGTTTTATTTCTAAGATGGCGGCGGTATGACGTCACTGCACAATGCCAATAACCTTGGATGACACCACAATGGTCATACTTTAATGTGTGCCCTACCCGGATGCTATGCTTAGCATTGTTTTGAACTCGGTGCTTTTTATATATTATCTATAAGTACACAACTTAATAATTTTATATCATCACCGATGAAGAAAATAAAACAATTAATACATTTTTAAATCGGGAAGAATTAAGTAACTATTGTTATCGAATGTGCCGAATCAGTTTCTCTCAAATCACGCCATATAACTTTAATAGAAACCTCTTTATATAATCTTTTTGACTTGGTACTATTTTCGGTGTTGATCCACCTCGTTCAGGCCACTCACCTCACATGACCATGTTATCTAAGTAACATTTCCAGACTTTATTGAACATTCTGACTGATCGATTGCCAGTGGGGGTTAGATAAATCTTAACATCTTGTGCATGTTAGCTAGTTGGACACTGTTGGTAATCACTCAAAATAATTATTAGCATAAAACCTTACTTGGTAACGAGTAATGGGGAAAGGTTGGTAGTATAAAACATTGTGAGAAACGGCTCCCTTTGCAGTGACTTAGTTTTCGTGAAAGAAGTAATTTTCTGCGAATTTGATTTTGAGACCTCAGATTTAGAATTTAAGCTCTCGAAATCAAGCATCTGAAAGCACACATTTTTCTTGTAACAGGGGTGTTTTTCTTTCTTTCGTTATTATCTCGCAACTTCGACGACCAATTGAGCTCAAATTTTCACCGGGTGTGTTATTTTATGTATTTGTTGAGATTCACCAAGTGAGAAGACTAGTCTTTGACAATTACCAATAGTGTCCAGGGTCTTTAAGACCGTTGGATTACTACAAGATAACGAGACCCACGTTGAAGAATATCACGTATCATGTCTTGTATGAATTCACGGCGGCATTGTGTTTCCTTCGATAAAGGGAATATCCGTGCCCTCCCGACAGGGAGCGATTACCATTTGACAAATAATAATTACCCTCCGGCATTTACACGGCAAAAGGGGAACACGAATCCCCATGTGAAAACATGTTGTTGCAATTTTATTTGCAGTAATGAAATTGGCGGTTTAAACCTCCGTGATACTGAATGCTTGTTACTTCTCAAATTGTTTCTCGGAGCAAAAAATAAATAAAAAACAATCATCACATACTGAAATACTTTTTTGTTTTAATTCCAGCACTGGTGAATGCAGCACTATACCGTGTCTGTACTCTTGTTCATTTTGTCTTTAACCAGGTCTCTTTTTTTAATTTTATATAATACCTTACAGTGTCCACTTTACAGAACATTTCTGTGTATTTTTTATAAAAATAACAAACTACAATATTTCGACCGAAACCACAAATAAAACTCTCTTGAGCAGTTTAGCTTAACCCTTTCCCATCAAATCTTTCAAAACTCAAGCCAAAATTTAAGTGTCCAACAGATATTTTTAAGCAAAGGCCTACTGATCCAAACGTTGAGTCATTTTCCACCTTTTATTTTATAGAATCAACACAACTCAACAGAGATATTCACTCAACAGAGGGATTCTCCAGAAGACGATCAGAGCATACTGATCGAAACGTCGAGTTAATCCAATGGTTCTTTTCAGAACCACCCCAACACATTTAGAGATTGTCATTACATGGTGTTACCGCAAACTCGTCTATATAGAGCTCACATGGTGTTACTGCCAACCTCTCTAAATACATAGTTATACTTCCACCATGCAAAGTTTCAGACACTTGATATTATTTTGTATATATCCAGTGAAAACCATACATAAAAATAAAATGATGGTCTTATCTCATCGCTGTCCATTGACAGAGGGAGCATAAATGCCCGGTATAGAAAGAACTTTTAAAATAACATTTTAGTTGATATCTCCAAAAGCCATCTTGACATAAAAGATGTATTCCGGCGTCTTAACAAAATTACCTGATAACAGCGATACACTTTGCCTCTGCCTAACAGCCCCCCCCCCCTCCCCCGATGATCAAAATATTTCCGTGATTACATGTGAAGTTTTGTGGCTTAACCAAGATTTCGTTTCCATGGTTTTAAATACATCAACGGTTCAGGATCTGGATGTTCTATATGCCGAGAGAGACAACTACATGCAATCAACGGCTATTGCATGCAAAATATTATGTTCATTTGGAGAGTGCTCCCTTTTTTGTCAGGCGGCTCAACTTGTTAAAGTATTGTCGAAGAGTGTCTTTGTATTTTTTGTTGCGGATACGTCATGAACTCAGTGAATAACTGGGGGATGAGAAGCCAAAATATACAACTTGCTTGCTAAATAAGGGCTGGACTTTCAACCTCAAAAGTAAGCAAGTCCAAAGTTGTTCCCTTTATAGCCTCAAAAATCGACACATTGCAAGTTTACACAAATTCAACGACTGTTTCATTCGCCACCTGTTTTATTTTTTTTACAAAAAAAAACAAAAAACGAGCATCGACGTATTTGCCTGGTTGTGCTTTCATTTTGTCCAGTGTCGCTGAATGCAGACATCGATATTACAAACATCAAACAGTACGTGACTCGGGAACAGATGCGCGTCCCTCGTCACGGCACTTTATCCACTAAGAGATTCGAAAGCTCCAAAGAGAGAAGACGTTTGAAATGTGGGTTAAGGTTGCGAGGACTGCCACTTCTTCGCATCAGTATTTCTTCCGTTTCAGGGTCTTCTATGTAGTGTTTTGAGAGGAGCAGTAAACACACTGTGAAGCAATTCAATGGGCGTGATTTATTGACGTATAACTTGGGAAAAGGGCGCGGGGCAGTAAATATCACACTCTCTTGCTTGACGTGATCTTTACAAACTGCGTTGCGAAGAGAAACTTTAACATTTATGAAAAATCTTCCCACAAGAATTTATTAGCAAAACTGCCGTGTTGAATTGAAAGGATGGTGTTGCAGTGTTAGTCTCACTCCCAGCCGGCTGGACATTCGGTGTAGGCTTTATCCCAAGAATTCTGAATAATAAATTGTGTACTTGGATATACAACGAACTAAAGAAGACTAGTAGGTGCCACTATGGACTGGTCGGTATCAAAATCGATACTAATTGAAAACCAAATTTATTCCTAATCGAAGTGATCGCAGTATCCCTGAATTTCACACCACGGCATCGTGCAATATATCGCTTGGTCTTTGGCCTACTTAATTCAACCTCATAAAAATTCCTCTTTTTGGTGGTAAACAGTGACCACGCGTTTTCTATTATATTGAACAAATGTTACATTACAACTTAATAAGGCTTCGAAAAAATGTCTTTGCAAAATAATATTGTCATTTCACATTGGTTGGGGTGTGACGTCACTGGATCACGCATGCGCGTTTCTTTGTGCTGCCACCGGAAGCAGTGTCCTCCCCTTCAGCCTCGTCTTCGTACTCATCGTCGTTATGGTGATGCTCCTCGCGTAGCACATTGGTCCTGACCTGCATGAGGTCACTGCGCAGACTCGGTCGCCTTGCATTCGGCGATATCACTCCGCATGCGTCACTGATGCGCCTGCGTAGTGACAAGCCCCTCGGGCTCGTCCCACTGTTCAGATTGGTGGAGGTCGCAGCCGTCACCTTCCTGTGCATAGATGGCGTCATCTCACTGGGCATTCGGGCATTTTCAAAAAGTGTGCGAAAAACACCGTCAATGTTACAGTTATTCAGAGCGGATAACTCGTGGCACGTGACCCGTCGACCGGAAGAGAAAGCCCTCTTGACCTCGTCTAGTGTGACCTCCCGGATGTCGTTCTTGTCGGTCTTGTTTCCCGCTATCACCATGGGAACTGCCTTGGTTCCTTTCCGGCTTCTTTTGGTGTCGATAATCTGTTGACGTAGGCGGCGCACTTCTTGAAAAGACTCCATGCTATCGATGCTGTAGACCAGCAGGAAAAAGTCGCCTGTGAATAAGAATTGAAACAAAGTATCGGTAAATAAGTTTATGTACGCTTGGTTATGTTTTTATTGGCGCTATAAAAAATACGGCAAATTTAAACTTTTTCATTATTTTGTCGTCTGGGATAACATAGCTAGCGTGGTATCCTCGACACACGCCATTAAACAATCATCAAAGACCCAATGGCCTAAGGGGTAGATACAGGTGGCTGAATAATTGGTTTACATTATATGGCGGCTACCGGTTCCTAAAAGAGGAAATTACTTTTAGCGCTGTTTTAAGATCGGTCTTCAGTCATGTCGTTTTTTTCTGATATTCAATTTGCATGCAGACTCGACGGCCGTTCATTTGTTGTTTTTCCGTCAGTCACGTGATAGTGGAGAAAATGTCGCTCGCGAGTGGAATCAAAAACGACGAGAAAGCACGAGGTTTGTCTTTCTTTAAGGCATCGTGATCGCCCTTTGCAAAATACAGACTCTAAAGCTAAAATGGCAGACTTCGTTCCTAATCTTGGTATCTATTAACATCTTCGTGGTCCACGTACCATGCAGGTAGTTTATATTCCTAAATGCTCGTACCCTTAAAGTTAGCCATTCCGTGACTTTACTTAAATCACCAACTCAAATAATCGTCTTATTTTCCTTGTCAGGTAATTTATTTTTCTGACCAGTTTCCAGGTCAGCCAGAAATGGGGCAGGTCCCACATTGGACCCGGGCTACAGTTCACTTTTGACCCATAAGGAGTATTGAAACCAAATAGAACCTTTTCAGAGACATTCATCTTACATACATGGGTCTTGATATCCTTTCTTATGCTTCATCTCAACCGTGCAATGAATTCCTTCACATCAGGGTGGATTGTATATGCATGTTATACTTTGATCCTACTATAAACCACTGACTGTATATTATTTCATAATGACGAACGCCACGCGGTAAAGAAATGTTTTAAGGTGACTTTTATACTACTGCTCAATATACGAGATACTTCAAAATAGTTCGGGGTATGTAGTCATGTCCAGTCACACGGGGCAATGTGAAGGCAACCAGTTCTGGGCAATCGTTAGGAAGAGAATCCATTCACATTTTGAATGTTCACATATTATTCCTAAAGATTGTCAGACATTGCTTAAAAAAACTAACTCATGTGCTACCAAAAGTGTTCATATAAGCACTGCATTTGGTTATGTCCAAGTTGGCTGTAAAAGTTGCCTCATTATTATAACAAGACTATGGTCGGTAAAACACTCCAACAACTAATGAATCTATGCAGCTGAAGTATGTTGAGGAATGGTTTCCTTCGAAGTATTATGGTTACACCCAAGGACATTCGAACATAAAAATGCGATGCATGCATGAATCTGTTATCTGAGGGCTGGTGCCGTTTAAAACGTGGATGAATTTGACGTTCTTGTGAACATGCCATGACAGTTTGTTGTTGTTTTCTCAGCAACTACACACACTGTACGCAGCTGAAACTTTCACAGGGGACTTTAATGGACATTTCTTTAAAACGCTTGCCTGTAAATTAGCATAACTTTAACAAAATACAATTTAAAGACCATTGCTTTAAATTGAAAGAATTCCCGGTGGGATTCGAATTGACAGTGGTTAAAAGGGGAAATTCCGGGATAAGACATCAAACCAAGAGTTTGAGTTGAGTGTTTTGGACTCCTCTACAGTATATGTAGGAAAGGTTGTAATGTCCACACAGTTGAATATTTTACAACCGGTCGCAGAAGGTGACAGGAAATCTTTTAAAAGGATGGGACAACCTACAAACAAACGAAACTCACATACAACGGGGAATTTGAAACGACACACGGAAAATCTGTACGTGCGTGTGGTGTTTTGATAGTTGCGTTTACAGTCGTTGACTTGGGGTGTAGGCATGCCTACACCCCAACTCAACCTTCACACTGTCCAAACTCTCAGGGTCGGAACCAGTTCCGAACCGGAGATTTTGTTCACCCCGTTTCACACTGTACAAATGTCAACCCACCTCCGATCCGGGTAGCATGCTCTAGCCGGATAAAAATCAACCCTGGCAGGGGCTAGGGTTGAAAACCTCAATTCGGTCCGAAATTTCATTTTTCGGCGTTCACGCATTAGCCGGTTCAAGTAAAAACCAGTGTGAATGTTGCTTATCTGTAATAGTGTCTAAAAGAAGCGAGGACCCGGGTTAGGTTTCAACGCGGTTCGAAATGGAGGTCGTGTGAAAAGGCCTTTATATGGTTTAAATTGAATTTGACGGTTTCTAGAATGTTGCGGCCATCTTGTGTATAGGTTACCTGTATTGTAATACCCTTTATACCTCCAACATAGTGCAGTAGCGCAGATCAATAAAGAACCATCCTATATGGCAAGTTTGATTTCCATTGCATACAAGATTGTAGAAAGCACGCCCGAATAAGAATAATATTTATGTATTTATTTTCTCCGTTTCATCGATCTTAATCGAAACGTCATTCTCCCGGTACCACGCCCAACACCAACATCACTAAAATGAGAAAACTACTCATTCTCAAACTAATCTCACATGTTCACGGGTGCATCAAAGTCTCGGTTAGCCTACATTCACGAAACAGTCGTCGGGTAAACCGAAGAAATGGGTGTCTATCTCGTTCTAAAGAGTACAGGTTCGTGATAAGTTTAATTGATTGGTAATAATGACAGAGAACGAAGACAACAAGACAAAACCAACAACAAAAAACATGATTATAAAACTGTTAAGAAAAACTTTTATAACATTCAGCCCTTTATCCGGAGTCACGTGACACTAATAATTATACATACATACAAAAAAGTTTGTGTTGACAAATTAACAGCAGATAATGACTGCAATGAGACCAAAGAATGAATGAAATCTCCGCAGTAAAAAATAAATATATAATATCTATCACTCGATATCCAGTTATGGCTCGAGACACCTTTCCCTTGTATGGGCTCGATTCAGTACAATTTCCTGGTTACAAATATGAACTCTTCTCATTAGAAAAAGGAGGGGCAAATAATTACGGGAGCATTGTGGCAAAATGGGGTCTGCTCCTTCTAAACATGAAAAAACGCATTCACCGAGAAGCATGCAAAGACCGGCCTTGCTTTGTTACGGGTGAAATAGATCCTGCTGCCCCGCCGAACCGTACGGAGTCACCACGCTTCACGAATTCCCTTACGGTGTGTATATTATCATCTACTCAACATTTTTTTCTTTTTTCAAATATGAAATCAAGTTGAAAACTTCCTATAACCTAGGGGTTCTCCACACTTGCAAAAGTTGTAAACATGCTGTTATAGGCCGTGTATTTTTAACAAGAGGGAGCACAAAATCTGGAATTTTGCCCAAAATAGTCACTAAAAAATACTGTAGATTGTTTTACAAACTTTCAACTTTTCCTTTAGTCGTCGGTTAAGAATGAGAGACTTCACAAATAATAATAATAATAACAATAATTTATATAGCCCAATATGAATTGGCATTCCTCAAAGCGCTTTACAGCAAAATGAAAAGGATTACAAGAAAACAAAAACTTATTATAAACACCGTCCAATTATACAAACACTGTCCAAAATGGTCCTTGTTTATAAAGACCAACGCCTGTTGGCGTAAAGGTTGACTACGTCATGTGTGTAGACTTGAAAAAAATACTTTAAAAATAACAACAAAATAATTCACTTGACTGAAAATATATTATTATTCCCAATATGGCCCTACCTTTCAAGACTCTAGGCCTGTTATAATTTTAAGAAATTAAGTTATAGTGTATTTTGTAACTATAACTGTCGGCTATTGATGAAGTAAGGCGGCATGGGTAACATTTCCCTGAACGAAAACCAATCAAGCGCCCATCCAGACAAATCCTACGAAGGATACAAAAATAATCTTCTTCCTTATATAGCGGACGATATTTTTCCGCGGGAAAATTGTGCACTTATTTGCACTTCCATCAGGAAATAAAGGAAATTGAGCTGTCATGTAAAACTGCCAACCGCTTCAAGGTTTTGACGTAGAAACTGTCCAGTTATAGTTGTGCTTATGATTAAGTGTGTAGCTGCGAGGGGTTTGTGTAATGATGTCATCATCGTTTCCTTGAAGACGAAGAGGTTTACTTTCCAAGACCTTTTCTATTTCGTCTGTTGTTTGTCACATTATTGACAGGAAACCTTTCAGGTGTTTTCAAAAGCTGTCATAAGCGATCGCTTGTAACTGTGAATAGGCGAAACATAAGACTGTAAACGCGATATACTCACATTAGGCCTATGTATTTGTCGCAGTGATAATGGCGAACCGTATTAGTTTCGCTAGTTGTAATTCAAGAGGCAAATTAGGGTATTTAACTCACTGGTAACTCACTAGTTACAAAACACTGTATATGGTTTTTGTGCACGGAAACAAACTATTTTAAGAACAAGGAGATAGCCAAAACATTACATTTTTGAAAGATAAGTCAATGTGCCCCTTTAAAGCGAGCGGTGTTGAATGTTGTTTAAAAGAAAAGAGCATGACAAGCGCTGAGACGGGGGAATGAAAACGACTTGACAGGGCGGGGAAATAACAACGCACAAAAGTCAATGAAGAACACGATGCTATAACGACTCAGTGTCCAAACCCAAGGGCACAACAAGTCAATTAATTAAAGAAGGCGTCTGAAATGTGCTCATTCCTTGAACATAATTATTTCTTGCCAGCCACGCTCGTGTCGGATTTAAGTGACAAGGCCATACTGATTTGTCTCTTTTTAATATATCCAAATTAAATCACCCCCACATTGTGTACAGCAGGCTTTTACATGGGTGTGTATAGACAAGGGGCACGAGTACGTGTTATAAATCAAAGCGGGGTATCGGGATCAACACGTTCCTCTTGGAAACAGTCTTTCGAGGCGAGCTTGGACGAGATAGACTTTTTTAAAGGCACTGGACACCTTAAGTAGTTGTCAAAGACCCGTGTACTCACTTAGTGTACCCCAACATTGTATGCATTTAAGTAATAAATCCGTGAAAACTTTGACTCAATTGGTCATCAAAGTTGCAAGAGAATGACAGAAAAACGCCGTTGTTGCACCCATCTTTGTGCCTTCAGATGCATTGAAGCCTTTTATTATTTGAGTGCGAAATTACTTCTTTCTCAAAAACTACGTTACTTCAGAGGGCGCCGTTTCGTTTTATCAACAGCTCTCCGTTGCTCGTTACCAAGTAAGTTTTTACGCTAAGAAATATTTTGAGTAATAACCAATAGTGTCCAGTGCCTTTAAGACGAACTTGGCTTCTTGTAAACGAAGATAATGTTTATTTATATTCATCATGACTCCGAATGGTTTAGACAATTTGTCCTAAATGGAGGAAACGTAATTCGCTTGGCGTTGGAACATGATTAATGGCTTGCTGGAATGTTACTTAATGAACTTGACTTCATGGGGCTGCCGTTGTAAATCACGGTGAATTGGCACAATATTCTGAAATCTGATATATCTTATGATTATTGTTATTACTAAATATTCCTGGTATAAATTAAATCAATGTAATAGCACTGTGATCTGTTTGAATGTGGACACAAACCCACCCTTAACCTCACCACTCTCGCCCACTCCCCTCACCATCACCACCCTCACACCACCAACCTCATCCACACACCAACACTCTCACCTTCCTTCCCTCAATCCATCTAAAAAATGTTGTTCAAGAAAATCATCAAAAAAAAACAATAATAGCTGTCAAATTGACCTATAAAGCATTTTCAATTATATTTATTTCTTTACTTAGTTTTAAATGAAAAATGCGAAAGCCACTCAAGGTGAGTGAATATCAACGAAATACGGTGAGAGAAGAAACCTGACCACATTTCTCTTGAACTGGCACAGATTGTAAGCTGGTGGGACATAAGATGCAAGGCAGGGAGCTCAAAAGTCCAGCAGTGCGAGGGGAATTAAGCCAAGGAAGAATATGTCACAGTACGTGACCTTTTGAACAACACAGTAAAGGGACTGACGTGTGGGTTTGGTTTGCCATTAGTTTATATGCTTTTAAAGGGTTTTCCCAGCCAACTTGTCAACAATTATTTTTTCAATTTAGCACTAGGCTTTAATATTCACATTCGTTTTCAAATGAATGCTCCGTTGCATCAGCATTCAACACTCAAGGCCTAATTCAAATTTCGCAGTTTAGCATTGACTGGTCACAAAGAACATTCAGATTCATTAGGTGGAAAAGATCATTAAATGTAGCCGAAGCCAATAAAGCAGCCAGAGGCTGGTCAATATCTCAATTTCATAAATTGTAGACTATGTATAAGAAATTTAACCGAAAAATGATGCCTTTAATTGAACTTTGTAGAAATGACCCGAAACTTCAATGGGTAGCCTAATGAATCGCATTGTTTTCGTTAATAGTGTCGGAATTGCATGGTTACAATACCTAAAGCAATGCAGTGCAAATCGGGAGTAAATATTACTGGTCTTCGGTATGGTATTCATCCATTTGTGATGGTCTAGCCGAGGGATGACGTTTCCTCTTTGAAATAAAATGCAATGTATGGGGCGCCCTCTAGAGGATTTATTCCAGTCTGGTGAGCTCAATGGCAAACGGGTTTAAGGAGATGATCTAAACACATGTGACACACAAAACGCTATTCTGATTATGCTTGAATGATGAAACGTGACGTCATTTGTGTGGGTCTCTAAGAAATGAAAACGAGTGGGACTTTTGAGAACGTTATGTGGGAGAAAACTTTCCAGGTGTATTATTCTCGGATAACCACACATTCAGAATTACATTTATTATGAAAGTTTGCTGCCACATCGTTCCAATGTTATCATTTTTCGCACACTGTCTCCGGACAAACTTGTATACTGGTATCATAGTTATTAAAAAAGGAAACTTTCAAAATAAAAGTATTTTAAAGGTTTTTTAATTTTCAATCAGTACGAATCGTGTATCTTCTCTTTAACCTGTCCCCGTGGGACTATCGTAAGCCATTTAAGAGAATTTCACGTGTTGTTCATCCCATGTCGTGTTTACCAGATCATGACAAAATCAACCAACCACACAAACAGATGACGGTAATGTAGTATGCCAATGGCAATCGGCTTAGGTTTGGTTCTCAGAAAAACAATCCTCCATAAATTGACCATCACAAAATATAACGATCACTGCAGGTATGTCCGAATTGGGCAACAACTCACATGGCTGCAGTTAACACTATTGGTAATTACTCAAAATAATGTTTTGCATAAAAACTTATAACATTGTGAGAAACGGCTCGCTCTGAAGTAACGTGGTTTTCGCGAAAGAAGTAATTTTCAACGAATTCGATTTCGAGACCTCAGATTTAGAGTTCTAGGTCTTGAAATCAAGCATCTGAAAGCACACAACTTTGTGTGACAAGGGTGTTTTTTATTTCATTCATATCTCGCAACTTCGATGACCAATTTTAGCTCAAATTTTCACAGGTTTGTTATTTTATGCATAGGTTGAGATACACCAACAGGGAAGACTGGTCTTTGACAATTACCAATAGTGTCCAGTGTCTTTAAGTGGAGGTACGAATACATAAGCTGCAAGGTTTTAAACGGCCGTGAAAAACTAGTAGCTACCCTTTTATTCCCATTAAGTTCATAAATACCTGTTTGGTTAAAAGTCGTAATAAAGTAAGAAACTCTGTAAAACTTATCCGTTTCCGATGTGCTTGAGCTCTGTATGTTTCTACCTCCATGGTATGTTCATATTACAACCGGTTATAAACACTGGTCATTGTCAAAGGTTTAAACACCCCCACGTGATGCGCTCTCCACCAAGGACTAGCGAAACTGTCTGAGGTATTTATGAGTATTTAATCATGAGTATGAGTAAACAAATTGAGAATACAAGCTCTCTGTACTCAACTTTATAGAGCTGCTGAGCAAATACGTGCCCGGAACCAGTTAAAACAATAATGCGCTATATGATCTTTTGCTTGCTCTGTTTGCTGCTAACCGTAAGCAATTTTGTGTACTTTGCTTTGGAGTCAGTAGGCTATTTATAGAACTGGCCCCTACTCACCAGCAAGGTGAAACCTTGTCCAAATTTGACCAAGCTTAGCAGAAAAATATATGTGAACAAAACTTTTTTGTCATAACTGCGAGACTGTGATTTTAGACCGTGAGTCCATTGGTGCGTTAACAATGGACATCGTGACGTCACTCATCCGCTAACATGAATTCTACCAGCAAGTTTGAGTGTCTTTTGCTTCGCTTAATGTTACAGTGTTTATAAAATATCAGTTGGCAATTGACTTCCTCGTAAGCATAAAACATCCGCTTACCCAAGCTCAATGAAAGTGGGTCACACTTGACGGTTGTGACGGATGAGGCTAATATAAGGTCAATGACACTCACCCCGAGAGAGCTAGAAATGTAAGGCTATGTATCCCGTGTGTATAATTACTGAGTGTCGAAATCATCAGCTAGGGGCCGGACATTTATGAGACAATCATGGCATCATTAACGTCCTCAGACGGACAAGTCATATAAGTGAGCATCATGGTACAGATGTACACCCTCAGGGGCATACAATCGAGCTGCATCTCCTTCCACCCGATACGCTCTGGAGTCTAAGATGACAGTAGAAACCCATCGGAGTGAATCAGTAACACGCCTCCCAATAGGGCTGTAAACCTATAACGATTTTTCGTCTACCCCCCCCCCTCTCTCTCTCTCTCTCTCTCTCTACCCGGCCCTTGAGCGTCATGATTACTCCTCTCTCGATTTGATCAGTTTTCAACTCATCGTCTCCGTTCCATATATAAGAAATCCCCCGTAAAATTGCTTCTCGTATCCACACCCAAAGGACTTTAGACAGATGCATGAGAATCTGACGTATCTGGAGGAGCTTGAGGGGTATACAAGTGGAGGGAACGTCCCCGGATATTGCTATCAGAGTAGGACTGTATAGAGACGGGGATTATAGAGTTACATGCAGCAACCTCGGCAAAATGTAATCTCTCATTTTGAATTGATAGTGACGATTCATAAATTTGTTTTCTCCGTCGTCAGAAGTACCATGTTTCCGCATCACTTCAGCATGCAGCTATTTTATATCTTCATGATTTCAGCATCAGCATGTGGCACTTGTGTTCCACACTTTGCTGAGGTAAATAATTATAACGGGGGAAGACGGGACGAATAAGGTGATGTGGCCCCACGGTATTTTGATTAAATGCAATATAATCATGAAGGGTGCTCCAGCACAAGTGTAGGTGCTTAACATTATTTGCATGCCTAGTAAGGAGCGATAGAGACTTTGGAATGGACAATTTAGTTTCGCAAGATTGTACATGACTTGTTTGATTAGTGTACACTCATCCATAAAGAAAAACTCGCCTTAGATCACAGATTTACACAAAACTTACACGGTCTATTGATGATGATAGTAGAAAACATCCCTTTATATATTTTTTTTCTAAAATGTCATATGATGAGAAACAAACTAATTTCCCGTTTGGAGTTTATCGCTCAGTGAGCGTTTGGTAAAAAAATATTTTTTAATCGATGTCATGCAACATGTGTAATCGGTTTTTCACAATTTTCTCGTGACCCAGACGGCCGATCGATCTCAAACTTCTACAAATTTGTCATTTTATGTACAATTATGCCATGTTCCTTTAACTGTATGTACATTTCTACTACAGAAACCAAGGGATCGCTCATAACATATAATAAGCGACTAACAATGGAACCCTTAGCCGGGAAGATACCATGTATTTTTTAGGGCGATGAAGACATTTTCGTCGTGGGAGGAAAACTGCAAACAGAGAAAACCCACGTAATCAGGTGGTGATTGATACAAACAAACAAGTCATACAAGACTCAATGTCAAAGATTTATAGAGCTGCTTAAAGGCAGTGGACACTAATTGGTAGTTACTCAAAATAATTATCGGCATAAAACCTCACTTGGTAACGAGTAATGGGGAGAGGTTGATAGTTTAAATCATTGTGAGAATCGGCTCCCTCTGAAACGACGTAGTTTTCGAGAAAGAAGTAATTTTCCACGAATTTGATTTCGAGACCTCAAGTTTAGAATTTGAGGTCTCGAATTCAAGCGTCTGAAAGCACACAACTTCGTGTAACAAGGATGTTTTTTTCTTCCATAGTTATCTCGCAACTCCGACGACCAATTGAGCTCAACTTTCACATGTTTATTATTTTATGCATATGTTGAGAAGACTGGTCTTTGACAATTACCAATAGTGTCCAGTGTGTCTTTAAAGGCTCTGGCCACTAATTGGTATGTTACTCAAAATAATTGTAAGCATCGAAACTTACTAATGAGCAATGGAGAGTTGTTGATAGTGTAAAGCATTGTGAGAAATTAATCCCTCTTAAGTAACGTAGTTCTTGAGAAGATGTATCACTCAAATATTGAAAGACTTCAGCTGGAGCATTTTAGTAGACATCTTTGCAACAAGGGTGTTTTTCTGTCATTATTCTCTTGCAACTTCGGGGACCAAATTAGTGCAAATATAGTTGTACAGATTTGTTATTGTATGCATTGGGATATACCAAGTGAAACCTTTGGGCACACAAAGTAGCAACGCACAGAGAGATTGTCATGCATGCAGCAAAAACTACAAGTCACAAATAATTAGTTGTATCCTGCTCGTTAATCTGCTCGTACGGAATCTGTTCTAGACAATGCTACTGGGCAGTGGGGCGTGATGCAAGCCTGAGTCCGCAAACGAGAATTAAATTTATGAAGGAGACCATGGGCCAACCTGATCCATAAATTAACCGGATTTTCTATTACACTAAAATAAAACGAACTTTTTTTGTTTAATGAGAACCCAGACTTTGCTTAGCAATTAAGATTAATTCAGTTGCGAGTCTTCCAAGAGCTGTTGTGTGCGTGAAATCGAACCCAGACAAATCATCCTTGTGGACAACAATGCCACAAACGGACAATGGTATCCTTGTAGACAAACATGACTACCACAAACGGAACAATTTCTCAATGAATGTAGACTGTAAAAAAACTGCCGTCCTCTCACCTGAAGATCATTGTGTAATACTTCATCACGCGTCATTTTGTAAAAAGGGCTTTAGGCTATCGTTTCTTCAAATTTGAATAGTTAAACTACACCATCTCATAAATTCTTCCTACAACTATAAAATATTTTCATCATCGACTTCACTGACTCAATCACTCCATCGATTGAAAGGCTAACCGTACTGTTGGATTCATTAATATTATAACTAAATTAAACTGGTTCAATTTGGACGCGCAATCATTTTAATTACCCAATCAAGCAATTACCATACCAAAAAATGATTGCCCATTTTGAATCAGGCATTATTTTGTTTCTTATTCGGTTTGTAGTCATCAGAACCTTATGTTAATATAGTGTTGCCTCCCCACCCCATCCCCCATCTTCAATGTAATTACTCTATAGAACCAATCTCATCCACACTGTTTTTTACAAATTAATAAAGAAGGCAAATTGAACAGATATGCGTATATGTCCTTATTTATGATTCGCTCAGCCCCGAACGGTCTCAACTAAAGACCGCACGGTGGACTGATGAGATTGTACAAGTTCTTGTTCGGGATATTATAGTGATACAAATTTATGGGAACGATTGTGCTGCGTCGAACATGAACAAATACACACACACACGATGGTAATACATGGTGCAGAACCCTATATTTAAAGAGTTGCGACAACTTGCGATAAGAACCCATTTTGTGTCAAAAAACGCATTGGCGAGTGTAGGGTGCCAGACCATAGTCCTGCTCATTGGGTCGTGTTGCACTTGGACCAAAATGGGGTCCAGTAACCACGTGGCCATATAAAACTTAATATTCTATGTCGCAACTATCTTGACACACATCTCTGGTCTGTATAGGCTCCATGCATAACGGTAAACAGCCTTTTTACAAGTTGCAAGAGGTAACGTTGTGATCGAGCCTATTGTGTGTATACAACAAGGCAAAGAGTGGCAATAACTAATTGCCATGGATTTACATATAAATAGGGCTACATTACCCTTGATGGTCGAATCTTTCGTAAACAGAAAAACAGGTGCCTGGTCAAATCGGCAAAACAATTGACCTATAGCGTCTTTAGCACTACACTGTCAATGTGCATTTATATTCAAACTATACAGCTTTGACTAATTTGCATTCTAATGCATACCGAGAAGCATGGTTGTGCCTAGGTGTTGCTAGAGTTAGGGTCATTTAAATCTTCGCCCGCCAAAATCGATCTTCACCCGTATAGTTAGTTTTGTTTTCTAATTATGGCGCTGCCTCACATTCCAGCGGCTATTACCGGCACGGATAAACCTGTTTAAACATCGGTCGCCATTTTGTTTTTGTCATTCTTCACAGTCGGTTCTTTGTTCACACCATGTTTTAAAGACTATATTTTGCACAAGTAGCTTTGTATGTATACAGTTTGAGTGTTTCGTGAACCTTATATTTTGTGAAACCAAGAAGTTGACACACTTGAAATTCCTCATAAAAATTAATGAGGGTCTTCGTCATCTCTTGACGGGATGATGTAAGCATCGAGCGCTGATATGACAACGAGGACGGGTTTAAAAGATCTTCAAGGAATATAAGGTTACTAAATAGTTAGTATGTGGTTGTATAGAGCGGCTGAGTATAGGGTTCGTATAAACTTGCTTGAACATCTGTTTCAGTTAATCTGTAGTGTTCTGTGGTTTCAATCTTCTTGCAACCTGAGATCCAATTTGTTAAGGAGCTGCTAACTAAAAAAACATTGCTGTTCAATAAAAATTTTGCATCATTCTACAGGAACCAGTCACAAACAGAAAAATTCCACCTGACAGTTTGGTTTCAGCCCTTTTCCTTTTTATTAATAACTTTCTGAGCAAATTGGTTGGTTTTGGCATCTCTGAGTACTTGGCTGCATGGCCCAATTTCATAGAGCACATCAATTGAACAGTTGAGACATTGAGCCATAAGCCAATTGAACAATGGCCCATTAATCTTCGACCTGGGCCCAATTTCATAGCCCTCCTTAACGGTGAGCAAATTTGCGTGCTTACTGTGGCAGAAAAAAATTGCTTAAGCCTTAGCGTATTTCACAGGTTAGCAGAAGAATTGGGCGGCCAAATTGCGTGTTTACCGTGGATTTGCATTGTGACGTCATTTATTTTCGTGCGGTAAGCACCGGAAGGTTAGCATGCATTTTCGTGTGCTTACGGTTAGCAGCGCTATGAAATAGAAGCTAAGCAGCGCTAAGAAATTGGGCCCTGGTGTCCGTAACTTAAAATGAGCATCACGTAAACGCCATTGTCAACAATAAAGTTAAAGTGATATGAATCTTTATAAGAAAAACGTCCGCAACCAACGAGTTACAGTGGTGAGTAAGCTTCAACATGAACTTAAAGACAGTGGACACTATTGGTAATAGTCAAAGACTAGCCTTCACAGTTAGTGTATCTCAACATATGCATAAAATATCAAACCTGTAAAAATTTGAGCTCAATCGGTCATCAAACTTGCAAGATAAAAATGAAAGCAAAAAAGCATCATTGCCTTACGAAGTTGTGTTCTTTTAGATGCTTGATTTCGAGACCTCAAGTTCTAAATCTGAGGTCTCGAAATCAAATTCGTGGAAAATTACTTCTTTCTCGAAAACTATGGCACTTCAGAGGGAGCCGTTTCTCATAATGTTCTATACCATCAACCTCTCCCGATTACACATCACCAAGAAAGGTTTTATGCTAATAATTATTTTGAGTAATTACCAATAGTGTCCACTGCCTTTAACATCATGAAAAAGTCTGACGTCATGCATGAAGTGCTTGGCTTGTAGCCACAAAATACCGACTAGTGAACCCTGGACACGGACACGGTGTGTGAGTGTAAATGGATTATTGTGTGATTCTATATCGATTACTGCATTCATTATCGGCTCTGCAGACGTCAGATTCAGCTGCAATAACAGGTAGACGTGTTGGATACAGACTGTAAAAATTAAATAAAGTACAGCGAACTGTCACCACCATTCACCTACGTAAACTTGCAGCATATTACAAACTCGGGATCAACGCTTTATCATTCACTCGACCTGCTGTAGCATGCTGGCTTAAATTTGACCCAGGAAACGGTCAATTACACGATCGACTCTTTTTGGGTCATGTTGTCTTTTGAACAAAAAATTACTTTTTAAAAAGAAGGTCACACCAAATATTTGGGGTCAAATTGTTTAGATTATGAATAACGTCGAATCAGAATACAAAAAGACTCGCTAAAATAAAGACTTGGGATCAACGGGTTGCCCATTTTGGGGTCGGTTTGACCCATTTTCAATCACACTGACCAGGAATCCAAATCGCCAGTGTATTCTAGAATGCTGATTCAGAAATGGGTCATGTACTCATGTTTGCGTTTGGCAGCAAAGGGTTTCTACACGTGGATATAGCCTAATGATGTGGCCCAACTGACCCAATTCTAACGCCGAGTTGAGCCATTTCACTTATCAAATAAATGTACGTGTAGAACTAAAAGCGAGGCAGGACGGGGCATTAATCTGGCCCTTTTTGGTGTAATTCAAATTTGTATTGGTTGTTACTTTTGCATAAAGGGTGCACGGTGCCTTTGGTAAGTCCACATCTACATCGGGAACACAACAACCATTTACGGCAAAGCACCATTTGCGTTTATATTCAGTATTGTAACTTAAGCTTTTATGGGGTAATCTCCTCTTCTATAAAATTAAAGGAACACGTTGCCTTGGATCGGTCGAATTGGTCTTTGAAAAGCGATTGAAACCGTTAGTTATCAAATGCATATGGGTAGAAAGATGATGTAGAATACAATGATCTACACAAACATACCTCGAAACTGCACGGTTTTCCCTCTACCTCGTCGACTAACACGGTCGGCCATTATGGGAGTCAAATTATTTTTGACTCCCATAAATGGCCGACCGTGTTAGTTCGCAAAGTAAAAGGAAAACCACGCAATTTCGAGGCAAATGTGTGGGGATCATTGTATTCTAGTTTTAAAACATCTTTCCAACCATATGCATTTCATAGCAAACGGTTACAAACGCTTTTTATAGACCAACTCGTCCGATCCAAGGCAACGTGTTCCTTTAATGTACGCAATATCCACAAGTTTTCCCATGGGAAACTAAACTGTAACACTCCGATGAACTCTCAGTCTCCACAACCAAAACATGAATAATTCAAAAAACCTCAACCGGTGTATTTTCATTCGGCTGATTCTGATATGCTTTAGTAGCGTAGGAGTGTAGCCCTCCCCCCTCCCCTTCCCTCGCCCCAAATTATCTTATTCCAGACAGGGAAGCCTTTGGGGCCAAAGCTTCGTTTCTGTGACAGGCGTAAACACCCACCAGACACGTCAGCCCGTGAGAAAGTTACACCATGGAGGAATGGTTACACCATCATTTAAAATGTTGCCACATAACAGAGGAGGTTTATAGTTTGCACGGTAAAAAGGCGCACCATTCTCACTGATAATTAAAGACAGGCCCCGGCCTTTGGAGGTGGTAACATCTTGTCCCTTGTGGAAATCCCGCCTTATCCATGTCGACGGAATTTGATCAAACTGTCTGTCCCGCAAACTACAGTGGGGTGTCACTGAACCAAAACAGAAAGCAATGTAACAGAAAACCAGGTCAACATAAAATCTTCAAATTCAGTAGTTTTTAAACCAAGTTACAGAACGTCTGTCATGAGACACAATGATTTACCAAAGAGCTTTATGATTGTACTATGGAAACTGATATACCTTTGACATACTTTGGCCCTTTTCGAAAACAAGGCTTCAGCTTTGGCACCATGACTTGAGACTTCGTCTGCTTGTTTGTAGCACCCGTACCGAAAGCACAACCGGAGTCGAAGCCAGAGCCTAGCCCCATCAAACCGTGGTTTCAGTCATCATACCGTTAATGAGGCCAATGGACCCATGTTACTCCTCCTGCAAAGGATACTCCATGACAAAACCAGTGTCAAAATACACGCTGTAGCCACCATTGCTACTCTCGTCAACTTTAACTTTTTTTTATATACAAGTGTCTTTGCATCCCCCCCTTTCGTCTGAGTTCTTGCAAGCTTTGAGGCTCGTTTGCTTTGCAATACGCAACACCTATAAAAGTGAGTTCACGCACGAGTAAATCATTCATAATTTGAGTACATTCGTCATCAGTCGGATTTGAAAATTATGCCACACTTTTGGCGCAATTCTAATCCACATCACATCCAACAAGGCATACAACTTTTTGCGGGGTGAAGTGCGAGGAAGCCTACGGGCTTAAACCTCAATCAAGACTAGGCCTCCTATATTGTGATCGAGAAAAAACTAGATTGCTTTTTCCGTTTGAATTGTTGGAAGTCGCATTTATTTCTCAGCGGATTTGTTTTGTGGTGCGTATATAGGCAGCGTTCGTTGGAATAGGGATGTAAGATGCTGAAATCCTATGGCAGGAGTAATTGAACACCAAGCAAGCTTTATGGTGTGAAATACGCATCAAAGAATGCAGGAGAGGATTATAGTAATATACCTTGACAAATTTGAACTTAGCTTTCAAAAATCTCATTGCGTCATATTGCCAGTATACATTTATACAAGTTAATGATTTTCTTCAAAATGTGTTTGTGATATTAGCTGTAATGCCAAATGTAAAGGGAATTACATCGTTGTTTTGAAAAAAGTAGAATAATTGTCACCCTCCTAGGTTTCAATATAGACCTTACTCACGGTGGAGCCATCTTGTATTCCTTCCAAATATTGTTTAATCGACCTGTCCCATTCTCCAGTGACTGCCGAGAGCTATAGGTGCCGATTTGTAATGTTGTAAGACAGGTCTTGATATAAAAGCTCACACGTTCAAATGATGGTCGTCCGACAATCGCTTAAAATTTATACACTGTATACTCGGAAACATGTGGGGTTTATGTATTCTCTAATTCAATATATATGACACCCTCCACTTTAACCCCAATTTAAAATTTCGCCACTATAAAGATACAAGGACAATATCGATTTGTACCTTTTACTCTTCGATTTATTAAGTGGTCCTCGAAGTAATATGTAACACAACAGTGTATCCGATGTCTTAGTATGTATTGTGACAAAGTGACTGCCCCTATCCAGCCCCCCCCCCCCGTCCCCCGGTCATTTTCCCCTGGTTAAATAAATAAACCTCTTCATTATGACGTCACAGTTTGTTTAATGCAATGCTTTTGGTAATACTGGCTATACTGGCGTTTCCAGAAGATAAGTGGGGACCCAATGTTAAACCATTCTTTTGCAAAGTGAACCAAACTGTGACGTCATCAGTATCAAGGTCCATTATGCACTTCTATAATGTTGATGAAAAGGTGCAACCTTTTAGAAAACAATTCTGTATTTTTTATTTTTTTTTATTTTATCTGTGCACTCTTTCAGAATCTGATTCCAAAAGTACCACATCGAGTGTTCGGTGTTTTTTATATCACTAATCACCAATAAAGATGGCTTTCAAGAAGATCTGTCAATCTTTCGGTGATTACGTGTTACTCAGGTAAAATTTGAAAAGCATTTCTGAGTTGTAAGGCAATATAATTTAAATCATATGAATATTATTCTTTAAAATGCAAATGTTGAACTAATGAACAATAATATTTGCTCAAGTGCGCTGACCAAGACAGTCCAAATCTATACGGGTAAACTTGTTTTTGAAAACGAAAACTTGTTTTCAAGACCCTTAAAGACAGTGGACACTATTGGTAATTACTCAAAATAATTATTAGCATAAAACCTTTCTTGGTGACGAGTAATGGGGAGAGGTTGATGGTATAAAACATTGTGAGAAACAGCTCCCTCTGATATGGCATAGATTTCGAGAAAGAAGTAATTTTCCACGAATTTGATTTCGAGACCTCAGATTTATAACTTTAGGTCTCGAAATCAACCATCTAAACACACACAACTTCGTGTGACAGGGTTCTTTCTTCTTTCATTATTATCTCACAAGTTCGATGACCGATTGAGCTCAAATTTTCACAGGTTAGTTATTTCATGTATACGTTGAGATACACCAACTGTGAAGACTAGTCTTTGACAATTACCAATAGTGCCCACTGCCTTTAAAACAAAGAAAACAAGAAAAGCCAAAGCGCAGTTGCTTAAATTTGTTTCCGAATGCCCCTTCAATCCTAATATAAGAGTAAATCTTGTTAAAGTAAACTTCGTAAATATAAACCACAACTGTAACACACATCGCTACAGGGGTTTAAGATAATGAGGCACTATCATAACACCAACACCTTGCAAATAACAAAAAGCATGGAAATGTCTTAAACCGTGGGGAGAAGGGACACCGGTAATTGTTTGAAAGCCAAGAGGGTATCCAGAGGAACTTTGAATTCAAACCAAACAACATCTGTCACTGATACAAGGAAGTCAGAAGAAAAGGTGCATCGAGAGGCCCTTCGGGCAGCATACAAAATCATGGAATGAGATATCTTAGTTATTTTTCGATGAAATTACCGGTTTAGATGGAAACAATCCCAACGATATCCCCATGTGAAACAACCTTCTCGCACAAACCGGTGGGGCGGTTTCAACTTTCCGCCGTGTTCAGTTTTCCGAATCATACCAAATACGGTAACATTACGTCATGCGATGCCTGCGCACAGCAAGCAAAAGTAGTAAATTTTTAGTGCTGTATTGAGTCATCCGTGTTACTCTCCGGTAGCTGTCATGGCGGCGTCCACGAGTACAACGAGCGGCGAACGCGTGGATCGTATGAGAGAATTTGGTGAGGCACAAGCAGTGTGACCTGCTTACAGCTGTACACATGAATACGTGTAAAGATGGGGCAAGAGAATGTGACTAAACAGAAAAGAATCGTAATAATAAACAATTTGGGGTCACTGAGAGAACTACAGTACTCGCCAGGGTATTCGCGGCTGTATTTTTGTCTGGCTACGTCACCCGGAAAACTGAACACGCCGGAAAGCTTAAACCGTTCCAACAACGTGGTGAAATGTCCGGCTACGTCTCCCGGAAAACTGAACACGGCGGAAGACTGAAACCGCCACACCGGGGTCCAATGTCATAGAGCTGCACCAGCACTAAAAGTAGCAAAGCACAACAGATTTATGCTTACAACATTAAGGCTCCATCCAAACTGCCAAAGTCACATGAACAAGTTGTGACTGGTATCCTGTTCATTTGTCCATAACAGACTATTTGTTATAAGCAATATTTTCCAATAAATATCTAGGAAATTAGGCCTTAGGACATGAGCTCCAAAGAGTAGCCAAGCACAACAGATTTATGCTTACCAGAATAAAGGTTACCCGCCAAACTGCCATGTCACTTGTACAACTTGTGACTGGTATCCTTTTAATTTCTGCTTAACAGATAATTACTGTTAAAGACACTGGACACTATTAGTCACTTGGTGTATCTCAACATATGCATAAAATAACAAACCGTTGAAAATTTGAGTTCAATTGGTCGTCGAAGTTGCGAGATAATAATAACAGAAAAAACACCCTTGTCACACAAAGTTGTGTGCTTTCAGATGCTTGATTTCGAGACCTCAAAATCTAATTCTGAGGTCTCGAAATCAAATTCGCGGAATTACTTCTTTCTCGAAAACGACGTTACTTCAAAAGGAGCTGTTTCTCACCATGTTTTAAACTATCAAAAGCTCTCCATTTCGTTACCAAATGCTAAGCATCATTAAGAGTAATTACTAATAGGGTCCACTGCCTTTAAGCGATAGGCCTATTTATTTTCGAGTAGTAATATATATGACATGAGCTCCAATACACCAGAGCTCAAAAATAATCCTAAAACAAAATTGTACCAAGGGTATTTGATCAGAAATTTGAAGCCAAGAGGAATAAATATTTCAACACGCGAATGTATAAGTTACTGCGCCTTAGCGCTTTACCGCAACGGGGTGAAAATCGTTTATTATGGCAAAGTGTCACTTTACGCCAGCTACACCGGTAAGTCTACATAAACCTCAGGTTATTACTCTTTCCTAAACCAAGACCCGTGAGTCTCCCCGACACTTACATTTCACACATTTTTCTGTAAATCTATCAATTCATACAGATATAGGTTAATGGAGCCGACTCGGATTTCCTTGAAGATGGGACAACCCTGAAAAAGCAAGTGTGCATAATAAATATACCTCAGAGCGGAAAAACCACTCAGTCAGGTCTAATGTGGGACTTTTTGGTGTCTACACATCACAAATGATTATTATGGGAAATGAGGTTATACGAATGGCGCGGTTGGCGGTTGACAAACAGTGGGCATTTTGGCCGCACAGGTACTTCATCGTCTCCCTGCAACGTGCCCCGTTACGTAAAATCACTGGCGGCTACAAATTGAATATATTGGTTCTAATATTTGTCATGATATGGTAAACCTGAAAGCCGTGTTAGATTTAAACCTTCAGTGTTTTCGTGACGATAACATAAAATTCCATCACCCACCAAAGCAACCAGCACTCTTGTGACTACAGCTCTTATCAATATGTCACAGATCAAGTTATCACACTTGACTTTCCCCCGTACTATACATTGTTTATTCTGTGTATTTTCTTAAGACACAATGTAAAGAATTCGAAGAACCTGTAGTGCTTTTTTAATAGAGTTGTGGGCCGCTATACTATAACAGGTATACCATCTCAAGTGACAAACTTATGAATGTTTATCAAAGGTGTCATATAACAACGTTGGACAAGGGACCCTGGACACTCCAAAATTTGTTGGCTTTTCACACGAGGTACATTTTGAACAAAACTGTACAACCATGCTACAACTTAGCAATTGACCCTTGCTACATTGCTCTCGTGTGAAAGGGGCTTGGTAACTGTTCCTTGTCCAATATACAAACTTGTCTGCACTCCTTCAAACTCACAATATCATATCTGCATATCTGATAATATCTTAAACCTTACACCCTGGTTTCTTATTTTCCTACGTCTCAAGAGGGCTATGACCAAAGAGCCGCATCTTGGGTAAATCACAACCGTTCCACGGTAATCCTAAAGCCTTAGAGTGACTGTAAGTGCACCTTTCCCGTCTACAGCTTCAGGGATGGGATTACTGGCTCATGTCACTGGATCCTCCTTGTGAATTCATTAAAGGTTATAGTGAATCTATGGGGTTTTATGGCAGAGTAGATGCATTTCCATACCCTACATTTAAGTGAAGACACCATAATGAAAACCTTCAAAATCTTCATGAAGTTAAGTTGATTATTTGTGTGTGAAAAAACATTATTATTATTTCTTATTATTGTTATGATTATTTATTCGGCATAAAAAACACAAACAAATTACAAACATAATCAAAACAAAACAAAAACCAGGGACATATGCATGTAGTTAAAAAAAAATTACCAAAAAACTGTAACCCAAAGGACTTCAATTCCAATATCCCTTGTCATTTATATTAAAAATCTATATTTTTATTTACAATAAATCTATATAGACATTAAAAAGCAGAAAAAAAGCAATGACGCAGAATTAGTAAAAATGCAAACGACTTGTTTTAGTGCACGTTGATATCATAATATATTGCTGTAAGTCAATTATTTGCAGCCGTGTCCTCAGTCGGGTGTTGTCAAAATATTTTACTTTCCCAAATTTAAAGAGGAAAATGCCTGAGTAAACTCATTTCTCCTAAGTTCATTTAGCACACCAGGAAAGTTTGTTTGATTACTTTTTGTGTGTGAAACAACGACAGAGTTTATTTTCTGTTAGTACACGTTGGTATACTAATAGATTGTTGCATGCCAACTCTCTAAATGTAAAAGAGTGAAAAACACCACTCTTTACATTTCGAGCTGTCCCTCATATGGCTCTTCAAAAAGAGTGGTGGTTATTTCACTCTTTGAGAGGGGTTTCACTCCAGGACAGAGTAAAAAATCACTCAAAAAGATGCAAATTTCAATCTAAAAGAGATGGAAGACCACTCGAAAAAGAGTTGTCCTTCATATGGCTCTTCAAAGAGTGCTTTTGCAACCATTATCTTATTCGGTTATTTTCCAATTTTGTATAAATTTCTCGACTAACTATACTATACAGCTTCCCACACGGAGATAAATACGACATTGGACCATTTGGCACGAGTTTGGTTTTCCAATTTGAAAATAATTTTGAAAGAAGAAGTCCAATCTATGTTTTTCACCTTTAAATATTGCAAGCCAAAAGAAACGATCTCAATCATCAATGGGTCGGGGGTATAAGTGACCCACATTCACGAGGTTAATACGCCCTGTGGCTTAGAATTCTCTACATCATTCTGTATCTTTATTCTCAAGAGAGCTTAATAAATAAGAAAAAATAAGAGTAATGCTATCACTGAAACAAAAAGACATGCAGCATGGGGATTATGTATAGACATTGGATATATTATTATACTTGCTCCATCGCTGCAAAGTCACAATCGTGAAGATAATGAAAAATCGTAGATAGAGCTGTTAAGAATTCCTATTTAGTATGTAATCTTATGTAATAAGTATGTGGTGGTCGCGATTACAACTTCGTTTTGTGTCCCATTGTCCCTGATCACTTCTGCGAATGGACTTTAAAATTCCTTCAAGTAATCGTTGGTTTAAAAGGACTGTTCGGCCGTCGATCATCAGATTCTAAGCCTTGGTTTCCAGAGTTCCAGCCGTGAGGCCGGGTGGCGTACGATGTTCTGGCGGGCCAGCGGCCGTGAGGTGTGGCCGGTGCCGAGTGAACGCTCACTACCATACCCATTGATGTCCTTCACCAATCCTCACTACCGTTGAGTTGAGTCTTCGATGACATCTGGGATTCTCCACGCTGGTTCATCATCATCATCATCATCGCTAGACCCTGGCCTAGATTCTCACCATTATTGGAGGTACCTCCCCCCCCTCAGTTGTCCCTCTCATTCTCGTTATTTTCTCACCACAATTATATTTATCTCGATGTATTTATTTAAATTCCCCTTGGGGTCTTTTGTATGTAATTTTCGTTGCTAATTTGGTATTATATTAAATAACTTTAATTTCTTGTTCCTAAACTTGACTCCATTTACATTCATTTCTATTGTTGGTCCTTCCCTTTAATGTTCTGTTATGTTGTTTCATTTTGGTATGTGACTTCGTAACAGAAATTTGGGGGCTTGTCCGGGAGAGAGACCATTAGCAAGTGTCATTTTTGCGGTTAATCAATATTTTTGGAAACCTTCCGAAAATGGCGGAAGCCCAAAAGAAACCGAAATTTAGTTTCCACTCTGCTGAAGAGTTCTTAAGCAGAACCGATTTAACGGTTGACATTGTTGATGAGTTAACCAAAGATCAATTGTGTGCAGTTGCACAAGTTCTTGGAGTCAAGGTATTCATTGGGGCGAAGAAGAGTTATTTAAACCGTACTGTTTGCCATGCTTTAGTATCAAATGGTTTAATTGAAAGTGATGGAAGTGTAACACAATTTGCGGATCCAAAAGAGCAAGCTGAGCTTTTGAAGCTACAATTACAACTTAAAGACAAGGAGATTGAATTAAGAGAGAAAGAAATGGCACATGAGTTCAAGCTTAAAGAGTTAGGAATGAAAGAATCCAAAGTTCAATCTTCAAACTCAACAAAAGTTGCTCACTCAGGGTTTGATTTTGGTAAGAACATTAGACTCGTTCCGAAATTTGATAGCAAGGAAGTGACACGGTACTTCACGTCATTCGAGGATTTGGCAAAAAAGCTAGAGTGGCCAAAAAAATACTGGACCACATTACTTCATACTGTTTTTGAAGGGAAAGCAAAGGAAGTGTACACTGCCTTGTCTTCCGAACAAAGTGGCGATTATGATGTAGTGAAACAAACTGTGTTAAAAGCATACGAGCTCGTTCCAGAAGCATATCGTCAAAAATTCAGGAAAATGAGACGAAGAAACAATGATGGGCAAACTTATGTTGAATTTGCACGGGAGAAAGCTAATGCTTTTGATCGTTGGCTCAAATCAAAGGAGATTGACAAACGTTTTGATAACATGAGGGAGTTGATATTAATGGAAGAATTTAATAGGAATGTGACCCAGAGTTACGTAAAGTAGCTAGTGATGCACTTAGTTTACAAGAGGCTGAAAAAGTCCCGGTGTGTTATTTTTGGTCAAATTCTGGGGTGTTAATGCGCAAATGGCGTCCCCCCGAGGTACCCGCTGATCAAGAATGGCGAGTTTTAACTCAAATTGTGGTACCAAAACCGTTTCGGGCTGAAATTTTGAAACTAGCCCACGAACCACCCACTTCAGGCCATTTGGGCGTTCGGAAAACTCAAGACCGCATCTTGTGTCACTTTTTTTGGCCAAAGTTGTACCAAGATGTCGGCGACTTTTGCAGGACATGTCACACGTGTCAAGTAGTGGGAAAACCAAATCAGAAGATCCAAGTTGCACCACTTATTCCTATTCCTGCATGTGGACAACCATTTGATCGGGTCATAATTGATTGTGTGGGTCCCTTGCCAAAAACTAGATCTGGTCATATGTATCTTTTGACAATTATGGATGCGTGTACCCGATATCCAGAAGCAATTCCTTTGCGTAATATTACTGCCAAATCTGTGTCTGACGCTCTAGTTAAATTCTTCACTAGAATGGGACTTCCGAAAGAAATTCAGCACGATCAAGGTTCCAATTTTATGAGTAGAGTGTTTGGTGAAGTAATGCAAGCTTTGGGTATTGAACAAATGGTTTCATCTGCTTATCACCCTCAATCACAAGGTGCGTTAGAAAGATATCACCAAACCTTGAAAACAATGCTCAAGACCTTTTGTCATGATAATCAAGAGGATTGGGACAAAGGAATTGATTTCTTGTTATTTGCCACACGAGATTCACAAAACGAATCTACCGGGTTTAGCCCGTTTGAACTTGTGTATGGACACGAGGTTAGAGGCCCATTGAAATTGGTCAAAGAGAGATGGCTTGCCGAGCCACAGGTAGAAACTAACCTGCTAGAGTATGTTTGTTATTTCAAAGATCGTCTATATAAAGCATATGACATGGCTAAGTCCAACCTGTCTAATTCTCAAGAAAGAATGAAATCATGGTATGATAAGAACGCTAGGGAACGATCATTTCAGGTTGGAGAAAAGGTGTTGATTTTGCTACCAATTCAGGGCGAACCATTGAGAGCTAAGTTTAGCGGCCCATACATCATTGAGAGAAAACTCAATAGTGTCAATTATGTTGTCAAGACACCTGATCGTAGGAAAACTGGAAGGGTTTGTCACGTGAATATGTTAAAGAAATATCACGAGAGAATTTCTGAGACCAAACCTGTAGTTGTGACGTGTTCCTCTATAGAGATTAGTGAGAACAAGGTTGTAGATAACAATGAAAACGACGAAGATGTTAGATTTGCGTCAGTCACTAGTTCTCTCATGAATCAAAATTCTGATGTGTTAATGAACCTAGATTGTAAACTTTGTCATTTACCTGAACTAGAACACAATGAAATGGTTGAGATTCTGGAATCGTATGTGCAAATATTCCAAGATAAACCAGGGAGAACTTCAATGTTATTTCATGATGTTGATGTTGGAAATGCAAGTCCGATCAAACAACACCCATACCGTCTAAATCCGACCAAACTTGAGTATGTTCGTAAAGCAGTGACATACATGTTAGAGAATGACATAATTTCTCATGCTAATCAGAGCCCATGGAGTTCACCAGTTGTGTTAGTACCAAAAGAAGATGGAACACAACGTCCTTGTATTGATTATAGAAAAGTGAACTCTGTTACCAAAACTGATTCATATCCCATTCCACGGTTGGATGAGTGCATTGATCGAATAGGGCATGCCAAGTATGTAAGCAAGTACGACCTTCTGAAAGGGTATTGGCAAGTGCCATTAACACAAAGAGCTAGAGAAATTTCTGCCTTTGTAACTCCCGATGGTTTGTTTGAGTGTAATGTTATGCCATTTGGCATGAAAAATGCTCCTAGCACGTTCACAAGAATGATGAATCAAATTACTTCAGACTTAGATGGTTGTGGTGCTTACATAGATGATGTTATCATTTATTCTGATACATGGACTGATCATGTTGTTAGAACAAAAGCATTGTTTGATAAATTATCTGATGCTAATCTAACTGTTAATCTGAAGAAAAGTGAAATAGGTCAAGCTCATGTGACTTATTTAGGTCACGAGGTTGGTCAAGGAAAGGTTTCGCCAAAAGCAGCTAAGGTTCAAGCAATCAATGATTTTAAAGTGCCAGCACATAAGAAAGAACTCATGCGATTTCTTGGCATGACGGGTTTTTACCGTAAATTCTGCTCAAATTTTGCACATATCGCAGAACCGTTAACCAATCTGTTGGCGAAAAACACCAAATTTGTCTGGACAGAAAGTTGTCAGGCGGCTTTTGAGAATTTGAAAGGTGTGTTGACCCTTGAACCAGTTTTGATGGCAGCAGATTTTGGCAAACCTTTTAAGTTAGTAATTGATGCAAGCGATGTTGGCGTCGGTGCCGCATTATTGCAAGATGATGACGAAGGTGTTGAACATCCAGTTATTTATTTCTCGAAGAAATTAAATAAGCACCAAAAGAATTACTCAACAATTGAGAAGGAAACGTTGAGTCTCATGTTGGCAATTTCACATTTTGAAGTGTATGTTACAGGCCCTTTCCCAGTTACTGTGTTTACAGATCACAATCCATTGACTTACCTCAATAAGTTCAAGAACAAAAGCCAACGTTTAATGAGGTGGAGTCTGTTGTTGCAAGGTTATAATTTGGAATTCAAGCACATCCCAGGCAAACAGAACATAATTGCTGATGGTTTGAGTAGATCATGAATTTTTCAGAATTTAAGTTTAATGAGGTATTTAAGGATTAAGTCTGCTGTGTATTTGAATTGTATAAATCACAGTTTTGTAATGTGAGATTTATTGATCGATAACGGTTAGTTTGATGGCAAACAGTATTTACATCGTTATTTTGATTGGTAATTTATATTTTGGCAATTCAATTTGAAATCCTTTAATTAAGTAAATTTTTTTAATGTGAGATTACTACAGAAAAATACTTCATTATTGTCGTATTTTTCCACCCTGAGGGGGAGGGTGTTAAGAATTCCTATTTAGTATGTAATCTTATGTAATAAGTATGTGGTGGTCGCGATTACAACTTCGTTTTGTGTCCCATTGTCCCTGATCACTTCTGCGAATGGACTTTAAAATTCCTTCAAGTAATCGTTGGTTTAAAAGGACTGTTCGGCCGTCGATCATCAGATTCTAAGCCTTGGTTTCCAGAGTTCCAGCCGTGAGGCCGGGTGGCGTACGATGTTCTGGCGGGCCAGCGGCCGTGAGGTGTGGCCGGTGCCGAGTGAACGCTCACTACCATACCCATTGATGTCCTTCACCAATCCTCACTACCGTTGAGTTGAGTCTTCGATGACATCTGGGATTCTCCACGCTGGTTCATCATCATCATCATCATCGCTAGACCCTGGCCTAGATTCTCACCATTATTGGAGGTACCTCCCCCCCCCTCAGTTGTCCCTCTCATTCTCGTTATTTTCTCACCACAATTATATTTATCTCGATGTATTTATTTAAATTCCCCTTGGGGTCTTTTGTATGTAATTTTCGTTGCTAATTTGGTATTATATTAAATAACTTTAATTTCTTGTTCCTAAACTTGACTCCATTTACATTCATTTCTATTGTTGGTCCTTCCCTTTAATGTTCTGTTATGTTGTTTCATTTTGGTATGTGACTTCGTAACAGAGCGTATACAAAGTCATCATTCAGCCTTTGAGATATTTTCTGTATAAATTAAACTTTCATCAAATTCCAAGTTGGTTTCGGGCGTTTAAAAATTTATGTTTGATTGAGTCTTTCACCTATGGGTCGCTCCAATAGATCTTTATTCATACAGCTGAGCTTATCTTTGCAAGATTCTCTGTAATAGCAATTGTGGAGAGTTGCCACTTCCTGAGAGATTCAGTTTCATTCCACCCTCGATTTGGTTGCGTTAAAGGCAGTGGACACTATTAGTAATTACTCAAAATAAATATTAGCATAAAACCTTACTTGGTAACGAGAAGTGGGGAGAGGTTGATAGTATAAAACATTGTGAGAAACGGCTCCCTCTGAAGTGACGTAGTTTTCTAGAAAGAAGTAATTTTCCACGAATTTGATTTCGAGACCTCAGATTTAGAATTTGAGGTCTCGAAATCAATCATCTGAAAGCACACAACTTCATGTGACAAGGGTGTTTTTTCTTTCATAGTTATCTCGCAACTTCAACGACCAATTGAGCTCAAATTTTCACAGGTTTGTTATTTTATGCATATGTTGAGATGCACCAAGTGAGAAGACTGGTCTTTGAACAATTACCAATAGTGTCCAGTGTCTTTAAGTTGGAGGGGAACACACACAAAATGGTTGCTCTGAATGTCTATATACGTACATAGTGTTTGTCAACATGGAAGCAATGCAATATACATTTTTCATTCAGTGGCAGGACTGGCAGGTACCCTGCACACCGTAGCGGGGACAAAGGCAGTTCTGATTCTCATATCATGTAGGGCACCAGCCTGTATTTTCCTTCCAGCCTCAGTTTGGTTACATCGAATAAAAGAAAAGCAAGATGGACGCAGCATTGCAAAGGTCAACTGACATCTTCAGGAATCAGACGATCGTAAACTGAATATAAACTGTTCGATTTTAACCTTGATGATAGAATGTATCTCTAATACTTATACTTTGCTACCTGCCTGGCCCCCATGTAATCAAACAGTTTTTCCCCAACCGTCCAATTTGAACTTCTAAATAACACCACGTGCAATCGACTGCAGTGATGTTATTCGCATTATCAGCCAAGGTCAGGGGCTCCTTCAAATCGATAGGATATATTGAAAGGGTTTGGCGCCCGTCTTTGTTTTGTGGTTCTTAGCTAGCTATCGCAATTGCTTTGTTCAATAGAAAAACCCACTTCCCGAAGTCTGCAATGATGCCCGCCTTTAAGGCCATATATGATGGTTTATGCGGCGAAACTTAAATGCCACTGTTGCCAACATTTTGAGTGTTTAATCTAGATATTCATCCATCAAATGTCAATTTGATTTGATTCACAATCGTAAAAGTTATTCCCTGGAATATTTAAATTCCTAGTAGGAAAAATACGTATACGTATTATGTCATTACCCAGTTTAGGTAGGCAACGCACAGCTGCATGGCGGGCTGTCTAGTAAGGCGGGACCGAAGGCTTTGACATGCTAGAAGACAATAGCATGACGAATCTTTCTTAGAAGAAGAAGAAGTGGCCACGAACACAAGTTAGCTTCGATTCTTCAGATGTTTTTCTCCACGCATGTCTTTTTTCTTCTTCTTCTAGATATGCTTTTCTCAAAGGTATCAATATGGAGGAGGATAGATCAATACGGCTGTTTTGTGTCACATCGATGGCTCAGTTACCACAAAGTCAATTTTGAGAAGTGAAGTTAAAGGCGGGGACAGAAAATACCAAGAATCATTACGCGTTGAGCCGTTGAAGACATTGTGCATTTGGCGCCAAAGTGCAATTTGGCGCCATAATTTGGCCCATAATAAGCTTGTGCAGGTGTTTTTCATTTAAAGATCTGTTCGTAAACGAACAAACCTTGGGAAGACAAACATGTTGTGACGCACGCAACTCTGGCAAAAGGTTAGCGTCAGGGTCAACTTTTGTTAAAACAATTAAGCTTTTCTTCTCCTCAACACAATCAATAGCAGCAAAGAAAGAACATTTTGCAAGGGTGTTAATGAAAGGAATTATTCAACCGAAGTCAGAATAATAAATCAATTTTCTTTCGTGTTTGGCTGTCAGACGAGGAGCCAGTGACTCGAACAATACACCGAACTAATTGAGCTGTTCCAAGAGGCTGAATAAAAGCCCGGGAGAATTGATAAAATTTATTCATATTTCATATGGTTTTCAGTCACTTTCAAAGAAATGAACTGATAAAAATTACTGTGAAAGTGACAAACAACTTCGGAGACATAGACACGTGGTGATTACAAGGTAACTGTCCAACGCTCGAGTGAGCTGTTGATGAAGGGTTAAACGCGGTGGTGCAGTAATTTATTTATTTATTAATACTTTAATTGGATAAATATAAAATAGAGAATGCTTGTCCATCAGAGTTAGTGATATTATTGTAATTTTGAGAAGATGTCGCACTAAGACTTGACACTTTTTTAATTGTTTATTGTCACATCAGTACGGGTATATATACCTCCTATATTAAAGGCACTTGACACGTTTGGTAATTGCAAAAGACCAGTATTCTCATTTGGTGTATTTCAACATATGCGTTCCTAATAATATTAATGATAATATTCATAATAAGAGCTGTGTGTATTCATCATTCGGCACCTGAAACTCCAAGGACCTTGTGGTCTTACTGGAGTGCCCTTGTGGGGTATTTGACAAAATGTAACAATGGACCCCACAAGGGAATTCTTTGTTCAACCTCGAACCGACAAGGGAATTATGTAGAAAGGTGTGTGATATAACCTTTGTAAGACGGTATACATCGTTCCTTTAAAAAGCATGATTTCATCTATCCACGAGAGTCAGATTGGTCATGGAAGTTGACCTTCTACTCTATTGGCTACAATTAAGGACATTAGACCATCCGTAGAGCGTGACTAGATTTCAGGTTAACACACGCAGCCCTTTAGATTAAAGGTCATCATCCAAGCGTTTACGAATATCGTTTTGTGTATCACACCTTGTGTTTGAGTCATCTCCTTTAACACGTTTGCCCGTGAGCTCACCGGACTGGAATAAATCCTCTTGAGGGCGCCCCATACTTTTACACTATATTTCAAAAAGGAAACGTCATCCCTCAGCTTACAATTCAAAATGGATAACAAGCATACCGAAGACTTTTGATTTCTAATCCTAATAAGCACTTTTGGGTTGGGTGGGCATTAATCTACTTCAAAATAGTTCATCCAAAATGTTTGATGAATCGTTTTCAGGGAGTGTTAAAACACTCTTTAATGTAAAGGGGGTGTTTCAGTCCAATCGAGTGAAGGATATTGAAAATGCCGCAAGGATTCACAATAACTTCATGCTTGGTGCGAATACTTTACCCCGTAGGCTCTCTGTAAATATTTCAAAGCTGAAGCAATCGACATTCTCTGAATGTATCGCCACGGTTTAAGAGCCCAGTACGCATCGGCGCATTTTTACAATTTGGTGAGCCGAGTTGATGTATCACTTTGGAACACGCTACAGACAGGGGGAACGGGTTCCTCAAAGACTAGGTCTGAATTTACGGCTGGTGATTTCAGTTAACCAGGTTCATGCTCAAGTAAGTTGATGTGAATTGTCTGCGACACAAAACATAGCCTCTCTGATGTACTGCCCTAATTTGCTTCATACATTCGGGGGATTTAATACTTGTCGTCACAAATGTTTTTACTTGATCCCGATGGATTTGGTTAAAAGGGTCTTTACTAGACCTGTGTCACGGTGCAGCTTTGATCATTGAAATATTCCACTTTAATCAAAATAAAAGAAGGCGCTGTATGTAATGAAAAAGTACGGTTCGTTCTTGTTATTTGCTCTCGCGAGATCACTGCTCTCGCGCGAACTGCTGGCTCCCCGATTTATACTCCTCATTGAGGAGTAGAAATCGGGGAGCCAGCAGTTCGCGCGAGATCAGCCAGCAGTTCGCGCGAGATCAGTGATCTCGCGAGAGCACCGCCACAACTCGACTATCCCTCCGCGTGGGACCGATTTAACGACTTGTCCACAAGTCTACCAACAGCTCGGTTTCACGACTGCTACGTCACCGAGGCACAACCGAACTGGCGATTGTTTCTGGTCGGGGTCGCCAAAAGGCACACAGTATAGGCTTATTCGTTTTAGATGCCAATCACAACACTTTAAAAAGAAGATGGCAACTCGTTCAAATATGCCTAATTTCATTTAGTTAATCAAAACGTCCAAAACGTCACACAACACTTTTCCAACTATTGTTGGATAAATAAAATTCACGCCGCTTGGCATGAGTCGATCGTGACTGCAAACTCAACTTCTTTGTAACTTGTTACGTCACGTTATGCACTATAATCCCTTCATCCAATTGACTTCATTTTATAATACCTCATGTTTGATGCATTATGGTTCTTTATTTGGTTTATGATTATCATATTACGGAGAATCAGACGTGCCGATATCATCACCAGTAATTGGATTTTTATGGAAGGGCGTATGAATTGAGGAACGTCGCCATGGAAGGACGCTGTTTTTTGGTCATGATTAACCTTGCCATGATTAATTTTACAGATTGAGCAATATTTGGGTTTCGGCAGAGTGTGGGGTTTCAATCATCCTTGTAAAGGTTATTTTGATCGAGTTCTTTGATAACCTGTTGTCAATTTCATAGAACTGCTTAAAGACTCTGGACACTTTTGGTTATTGTCAAAGACTAGCCTTCACATATATAGGCATAAAATAACAAACCTGTGAAAGTTTGAGCTCAATCGGTCATCGAAGTTGCGAGATAATTATAAAAGAAAAAACACCCTTGTCACACGAAGTTGTGTGCTTTCAGTGCTTGATTTCGAGACCTCAAATTCTTAACTTGAGGTCTCGAAATCAAATTTGTGGAAAATTACTTCTTTCTCGCAAACTACATCACTTCAGAGGGAGCCGTTTCTCACAATGTTTTCTACTATGAACCTCTCCCCATTACTTGTTTCCAAGCAAGGTTTTATGTTAATAAATATTTTGAGTAATTACCAATAGTGTCCACTGGCTTTAAGCACAACATTTGCTCATGTTAAACTTTAGTAAAATCAAATTACCGGCCAAGATTACTCAGTTGTTATTTTAAGCAAACATCATCTAAAAAACAGTCACACGCGATGTATTTGGCATGGAATTCTGGCCAGTTATATGTGTAAAGTAAGCAAGCTATTTTCGTGCTTGGGCAGTTTTTGTGCTAAGCAGCTCTATGAAATTGGGCTCCGTTCTTGAAAATGCTTTCCCTTCAAATCAATTCAGTTCAATATTTTATAAGTCATATTGAAAAGTACAAAAATTCCAGATCCTGATATGACTTACCAAAACAATTGCACTTCATTATTGTTATTTTTGCATCCAAAATGAGCGTGTAAAAAAACAAAAGTCAAGACATAACGAATTTATACTAGTCCTATGTCTATACCAGACTGAAATTTTACCTTAAATTAGACACAAAACAAGCCCGTTTTGACTGCAGACGCACGTCGTACATTATTTAAGGTCCGAATTGACATTGATCGTCATTAAACTTTTAAATTCTACAAAATGGCCTTGTCCGCCGTTTAATTCACGGCGTCACTTCACAGAAGGTTTACATACAGTGAAATGAAACTGGTGTATAAGGGAAGGTGTTCCTATACGTTTGGTTATCACTCTTAAAGGAACACGTTGCACTGGATCGGTCGAGTTGGTCTTTGAAAAGCGTCTGTAACCGTTTGTTATAAAATGAATATGATTAAAAAGATATTTTAAAGGTAGAATATAATGATCCACACAAGTATCACTCGAAATTGCGTGGTTTTCCTTTTACCTCGTCAGCAAACACGGTCGGCCATTTATGGGAGTCTAATTTTGTATTCCAATAAATGGCCGACCGTAATATAGTTTGCACGTAAATGGAAAACCACACAATTTCGAGGCAAATGTATGTGGATCATTGTATTCTACTTTTAAAACATCTTTCTATGCTTTTTATAACAAACGTTTACAAACGCTTTTCAAAGACCAACTCGACCGATCCAAGGCAACGTGTTCCTTTAAAGTCAAAGGCAATAACAACATTTGGGTTATCCTTTATGAATAAACCAGTTTTGAGAAACATTTCAGGTAAGAAAGATATCAGTTGTTTATTCTCCAAAATACGCTCTCAGGGCTTCAGCAGAGAGGATAGAGGCTGCAAAGCCGAATCCAAAGCCGAAGCCGTGGATTCAAATCGGGCAACAGACCCGATTCTGCGGAAACTGTTGCTTTAAAGGCAGTGGACACTATTGGTAATTGTCAAAGACCAGTTTTCTCACTTGGTGTTTCTCAACATATGCATAAAATAAAAAACCTGTGGACATTTGAGCTCGATCGGTCATCGAAGTAGTGAGATAATAATGAAAGAAAAAACGTCTTTGTCGCACAAGTTGTGTGCTTTCAGATGCTTGAGACCTCAAATTCTAAATCTGAGCTCTCGAAATCATCGTCGTGGAAAATTACTTCTTTCTCAAAAAGTACTCCACTTCAGAGGGAGCCGTTTCTCACCATGTTTTATACTATCAACCTCTCCCCATTACTCGTTGCCAAGTAAGGTTTATGCTTATAATTATTTTGAGTAATTACCAACAGTGTCCACTGCCTTAAAACAAATTTCCAATGAAAGGAACAAGATTCTATAGAGGGAGCAATTACACATGACAATGCAGATTTGCTGGTAACTATCTTTTTGATGAGCGAAATGGCTTCTCGCTTGCAACTCCAGACTAAGGAACAGATCGAGTGTTTCGAGGGTTCCGTTAAAGTAAACGTCACAAGCTCCAAGTAAAAATCTCATCCGATCAAAAACCTCTCATGAAAATTTAACAGCCAAATACTTTATGCAAGTTGCCCTTATATCATTTATTGAGTTATGGGACTTTCCCCATGGTCATTGCTTTAGTGGACGGGGCGCAAGTAGTGTAGTGACACACACACATCAATATTTTCCATTTGTGTTTTCCAGCGGAATGCAAACAGTTCTTTATATTTCATCACCGCCAGTGTTCATTATTCTAGCGGCCTACGACACAGCCTTGGAGAAGGAATTACTTCAACTAGGGCCCAATTTCATATTGCTTCTTAACGGTATAAAGCAAACATTTTTGCTCACTCTAGAAGAACAATAATTTGTTAAGGTGTGAACGTATTTCACAGGTAAGCAGAACAAAAAGTGGCCATGATGCGTGTTCACCATGTATTTGTATTTTTACGTCATTCTTTTTCGTGCAGTAAACACCGATACGTTAGCATGCCCTTTCGTGCAGTTGTTACCAAAAGGTTAGCATGCATTTTCGTGTGCTGATACGGTAAGCATCAGTATGAAACAGAAATCACACAGTAAGTACAAAATTGGCCGCTAAGCAACGTGGCCCTGTGCGGTGTCGTGTTATCTAGGTCGGTCACCCGATATTACAAGGTGTTTGTCCGATCACGCACCGGTGGCTCCGACGTGAGGTGTTACGGGGTGATGCGATATTATTGCCCGCTGATATTGCCGCCTCGACACGGTCTAACAGGTCCTATGCGGTGCGAACGTACTCTATAAGGACGCTACTTAAAGAAAACGTAAATTTTACAAATATCTGAGCCTCAGACGATATTGCGTCGATCAGCGTGAATGTCAACAAAACCCCGTCACTCAGAAACCCTTTCTTACATTCGCGCAAATTCATTAACACAAACTGGACAAAATTAAGGTGTTCATATGTTATAGAAATCCTTGCCTTCATATAAAAAAAATCTACTCGGATACGACAGTGTCACCAAGCCCAGAAAGATTTATGCAATGGGAAAATGGTGTTCCCTTATTCAGTGAGGACAACGCGAGTGGGATTTAAATTAATAACACAGGCAACCCAGCAAATTTATTGTATATGGAAAACGATACACACAGGTGAGAAGTAGTGCATAATCTCGGACGGCGACCTTTTAAACTGGTATCTAATTTACCAACGGCGCCAATGGGGGCCGGGGCCGCGATGAACGGGTCTATAGAGCCGCGTTTTTGTGAGGTCACTCTCCTCTCATCTCTATAAAATAAAACTCATTGAAACTACTGAAATTTGCTGGTAACTGTGCCAGCAGGGGAAAAGAAGCAGTTTCTAGGCCCATTATATAATCACCCCAAAACTAGAGGTCCACTTAGAAAGGATTAGAAATTAGATTTCATTTCATTTCATTTCATTTCAAGTTTTTTCAATTCCAACAGGGAATCAAAATAACAATAAAAAAAGAACAGTAAGATAAGAAATTGGAAATGGTGGCATGCCTATAAAAGACAAAGCCTTTGTGGCAGGTATGCCCAAACAAACAAACAAACAAACAAACAAACAAATATACTTACATTAACAAGTATTTTGAGAGTATGAACAGTATTTAAATAATACATAGTCTTTATACTCTATGTGAGCTATGTCACCTTTTATGAGCTAGGTCTGGGTGGGCACATCTTTTTTTATGATTTTTATTTATTTATTTATTTATTTATTTATTGTTTACTTTTTACTTTTGTCCTTCCCTTTATTTATTTATTTATTTATTTATTTGTTACTTTTTACTTTTGTCCTTCCCTGGACGGCCTGTGCTTGTTTAAATGTTTTTTCCGAAGATTTGAAGAAGAAAAAAATATATATAACTTATGCAACTTGAAGATAAAGCCTTGGTTAGGATACAGAACTGTTTGCTAAACAGAACTGTGTGGAAGGTCATCTTAGAAGTCCAACCCTTGCAATAGGCAAATAAGCAATGACCAAGACTTGTCATCAACCGCAGCGTAAGGAGGTGTTTTAGCCCCAGATGCAATTTAATAACGAGTGGGGACTATTGACCTCAGATCACGGGTTCAAATCGGGCCTGATCCACAACTGGTCAATACAAACTGGGCTCGAGTTCACAAAAGCCCTTAAGGCCGCGTCCGAATTGGTGGCTACCGTGCGGCTCATGGACTATAGATTTCCGAAAACATGTTTGAAATCGAAATTTGGGTGAAATCGAAAGTAAGGTGGGTAGGATTGGTCAAACAAATTTGAGCAGGAAAAAAAAATACATTTTCAAATATTGAACAATGATGTACAGATGCATTTACCAGTAAGGTATGGTTCAACAAGGGGTTTTATATTCAATGTACGCTACACATTTTACCCAACATTTTGATGTCGTTTTGTTGGCATGTCGAGTGGGCATGGTTCTGTGAAAAGGGCATACTTTCTCTACTCTTATTCATTTTTTTAGTTTTTTGTCTTTGTTTACCCATACACACTGCTGTGCCACCCCGAACCCGTGTCTGCTAAGAAACACATTTTGGTTCTTTGTAAAACGCATGTGCTCAGTACACAGCCCTATAATTACTCTTGATTGACGGTAGTGGGTTACACGTACAGACTAAAAGGCCTGTCAGGGTTGTTTTCAATCACACATGGCTAGAAGAAACATTCCATTTTAATCAAATTCAACCAATTAATTGAATTCTACCGAAAATGGATATAGACAGTGATCGATATCTTCCTTTTTTTTATGCACGTTATGAAAACATATAGGATATGAAATAATATTTTTGGGGAAGGCACGTAACTATATATGCGGTCAAATTGACGCCTTGGGGAAAACCATACGCAAACCATCGCAAGCTTCCCCGAGGGGAGAACATCCTTCAATCCACGGTGTATAATATACACACAGGCATAGACCCCTGGATACGGTATCATATGATGGCAAGATGCATGGGGAGCCTGTGAGCTAGTACATGAGCTATGAGTAACTGGACGAGGTTTTGAGTTTGAAGAACTTTCTATGCTTTCTCAGCTTGATTCAGAAAGATTGAGGAAACCTAAACCAGAGTAATACGCTTCGACAATAGTTGTCCTTGATAAAAAAAATCTTGAATCAAAGTGAGGCCAAGTAAAGCAGCAAGATAAGTTTTGCCAGCATTTACCATCACTGTACTCTATGATGTTTCAACGAATGTATAAGCAGACACCAGCGGTTCAGCCAAAATGTTATCAACGCTACTTTAAAATATCATTCTCATATAGATGACCACAAGGCTTGAAGCATGCACCGTCCCATATGATAGCATTATTAGTTTAAAATTGACTTCTCTGAAATATTGATTCGTTGTGTTGCAACCTGAATCATGTTGGTGGTTCATGGCATTCAATATCATCATAGCTGTGTACTGTCGTCCTTTATATGAAACTTGTTTTGCCTATCGATCTAACAGATGTTGCAATCAGCCATTAAACTAGACATGCTGTTCTATTTTCATGTCATAGTACTCTACGCACAGACAGTGATACCTGCAGCCGACAGACCTTTGTCACAGTGTGGTAATCTTTGTATGGATTCGAAATGGTTAGAATAGAGCGACATTGTGGGCTGCCCCAGGTATTGTCTATTTTGATCCCTTTTCTTTAATCTTTTCTGTCAAAAACATTGTGAGTGCACCCCACATTGTCAAAATAGCCCACAAGTGCAGTCCTAGAAACCATCCACAATGCATAATATATTATATAATAAGCAAACTGTAAACACAGGGCCCAATGATGTCATAATATGACAGACTGTCTGTTTCCTTTCTAGTAAAGTTTGCGTTCAGTCGAAAAGCAAGATGGCGGTTCCATGAGAGCGGCGTGTACACTCAACAAACTTCCGTATATCAGAAATTACCCGGGTCCGGGTTCCGTAGGGCGTGACTCATTTATGGATGACCCAGAATCTGTCTTAAAATGACCCACAAGTGGCTCAGACAGACGCAGGGATTCAAGTTTAAAGGCTCATCTGTAAACCACTTTATGGGTCAGCATGACACCGGAAACGGGTCAGTCTTCCTGTTCCTTGGAATCGGGGTCATTTTCTGACCAGGTTTTTTTTTAACGTTTGCCAGCGTTTGGTTTTGCGCGTAACCCATGCAGTCCGTGAATTGTTTAACCAGAACATTTCCAAAGTCCCAATCAATACAAAAGACCCTCAAAAGACCCTGACTTTTGAAGCTCTACTTTTAGAAACCTTTTTCGGGGATAACAACCGCGTCTAAAAGAGATATCCACATGGTGTTACCTCAAACCTCTCTTAGTAACCAGGTCACTGACCGCACTTTTTATCTTTTGGATGACGTCTTATCATCGTCAGTTATAAGAGCGTAAGATGAACTGTTTATGAGTATCAAAGAGGAAGCTCGGGCTTTGAGGCTATAGGCCTCCACCGTATAGAACAAGGTCATCTTGTCAAGTTTGGACGCCCAAAGCCCGCGCACAGATTAAGTATCAAATTCCACCCTGCTATATCCTTATGCATAGTACCTCGCGGACCTTCAATCCAGGGCATTAAGCATTATTTTATTTTATACACTGAGAATGAGAACGAGGCCTGCAGTCTTCAGTGCGTAATTTGATTTCTCATGCCCCATTTTTCCACCATCAAGTTGAGTTTAACTCAAAACGAGTACATGTGGTGAATGCCTGGAGTCGAAACGGGGTAAAAAAAAACACACATCTCGATTTCATTCAATGATTAAAACCAGTCAAGAAGGCTGTAATTCCAAAAGAAGAGAAAAAAAAGAAGATAAAAACATACAGCCGCACTTATTATTAAGGGATTTTCCCATGTGCATTGGCGCTAAAAGGAGATACCATTATTCAACCCCGGAAACTCAACGAAAATAACCATAGAGCTTTTTGATGAATAACGAAGCCACAAGAGCCTTCCAACATTCTCTCGGTTCTCAAAAAGAATTGCTGATAGATATTTCAGGTGATGGACTCACACTGAGGTCTGACAACGTGCAAGCTCCCATACCCATGGTTACGCTAATCAGGCCACAACGTTTTATTATATGACAACATTCGTTAACGATCCGTGCACTTGATTGCTACACTCTGAGCGTCTCGGCAAACTGTTCATTTTGTACCCATGAGCAATTTTATTTTCTGTACATCAACATTTTTAAAGGGGAATTTTTGTCTTTCTTATAAATCAAATAAAAAAAGGGAATCCATAAAAAAAACAGATGACAAAATTATTTGTGTTCATTTTTTGTCACCACACGCGCAGTATACCCGTGAGCAATTTTTTTTTCTGTACATCAACATTGCCACTGTCGTAGTGTGCTTTTCAGTGGGGAAATGTTATTCTTCTTAATCGACTCAAAAATGTGAATACTTTCAAAAAATCAGGAATATATTTGAGGATGGTAATTTCTCAAGAAGACCGTCAGGAGCATACTGATCGAAACGTCGAGTTAAAACAAACGGTTCTTTATAGAACCACCCCAACTCATTTAGAGATTATCATTACAAGGTGTTACCGCATCCCTAATAGTAATCGTATTTACACCATTCAAAGTAGAAAATCTTACTGGTGGCAATACTTTGATATATAAATATATAAAAATTGCGACCGGTGAAGCGTTCGAGTGTGTGAAATGTCAGGATCAAGCAGAGATCTTTTTTTAGATTTGCCTCCCACTTTAGTTTGATCTCATTTTATCTGCACCATGGACGGTGGGCTCAAAGATAAAGTGCATTATTATTAGTCGAATTATTCACGCCACTTTTACATGAAGTGCACGCCGACTAATTTACTGCGAGGCGGGCGCTCTACCATTGATTTATACATAAGTTCAATCTGAAACCTTTAAAAATGCCGTTAAATGCAGCGTTTGCTTCCTTCCTTAGAGTAATATTTGTGTACTCTTTATTTACTATTCAAAGTGCACAAACTCCTTTCCATATGCTTAGTTACAAAATGGACAAATGAGTCGAGTGTTAATTGGGCATCTATATCAGTGAACTTTTAGATTGAAGCTTATGGGAGACTTTGGGACGCTAGGTGGCAGCAGACTTACCAGGTAAATTTCCATTGTTTACGTAGTTCTGAGCGTGCGCGCATGACCGAGAACAATAGATAAGTTTGCTGCCACCAAGCGTCTCAAAAGTCTCCCATTGAAGATATTTTGCATCAAAACTATCTTCAATTAGCTTCAATTTTGATTGATGTTAATCATTTTTAATTTCCAAATTATGAGCATTGTAACTGCACTTGAGGGGTGTCCTGGATTGCATTGTATCGCATCCGGGTTGGGATCTGCAGCCTTAGGCATGCATAACTGATCACTTGGTACGCTTATGGGCTTTCATCATTCAGACAGGATATAATGTACATGGCTGGTCACAGATTAGGTTATCATTATGATAATTCAACTGCGACTTGCAGCCTTCTGGCTCCGATAATAATGTTTATAGTTTCTGGTTACACACCCTGTAACAGCAAGTAGATACTGAATTAAACTTAACCCTTTAGTCCCTGCACCGCCCGAGTTTGCTTAAATCCAATTTCTCAAGATTCTTGCAGTAAATTACTGGAATCGTAGTTCAAATTTTAAAAGATAGCCATGGCTTAATGTGTATGCACAATTTTTTACCCTTTCGGTAATATTTGTCTAAAAGTACAAGTTCTCATGGGAACAATAAATGCCTCTCGTTAAACGGCTACGGTAATATGGCGAATATTTTTGTGCACGGATAAAATGAACACAATAGCTTTTCAAGGCTTTTGTCTGGCTCAATGCTCATACTGATTAAATGCGAAGGCGTTAATTTTCGACAATATCATCATAAATGATGAACAGTTTCCTGTTTACTAATGAGCGTTTTATTTTTCGTAAGAGCTAAATTGTTTCATCATCATTAGCTTCGACAAGTCAACTGTGAAGGGAGAATTAATAACGATCTATAACAACTATAATATTAACAAATGCGTAGACTTACTAATGACTATCGAGTTTTCTTTTGATGTTCCTTTTTTTCTACAAACACAAGCTAGCGAGGTTTCCTCGTACCGCATACAGTGTATCGCTATATGCGGCTGGGCGGTACAGTGGCTAAATGGTTAAACTTTCACATGCGACTTTGTTTTTGTACCTTACTTCGAAATTTTGCCTGTTCAGCATAGCATCTTGTCCACAAAAACCAAGTACCTTTATGCTTTTTTCAAAATATTTACAGTTAGCCACTGGACACTATTGGTAATTGTCAAGACCAGTCTTCTCACTTGGTGTATCTCAACATATACATAAAATAACAAACCTGTGAACATTTGAGCTCGATGGTCGTCCGAGTTTGCGAGATAACTATGAAAGAAAAAACACCTTTGTCACACACGAAGTTGTATGGTTTCAGATGCTTGATTTCGAGACCTCAAATTCTAAATCTGAGGTCTCGAAATCAAATTCGTGGAAAATTACTTCTTTCTCGAAAACTACGTCACTTCAGATGGTTCCGTTTCTCTTTATAGTATCAACCTCTCCCCTTTTCTCGTAATCAAGAAAGGTTTTATAATAATAATTATTTTGAGTAATTACCAATAGTGTCCACTGCCTTTAAATTCCATAAGAGACTCTTTTATTTTGTTCCTTATATATAAACTGAGAGGCATGAACTGCACTGGTGATTCCTATATACTTGTTTACATGAGAGGAAAGTCAACTCCACTCAGCTGTTTACGCTCAAGCCATATCATTATACCCCGCGCAATTACTCATTATACCAAGCCATGTTGTTTAGGGGAGACATAAATATTTTAGGTCTCATTTCATGCAATGAACTGATGATCACCATGTGCGGCGCCAGTCCAGTGTTTAACAGAGTACTTTACTGCAATATTTCTATGTATGATTTGTCATCTCTCTCGCATACGTTATCACCGGGAATAGTTAAAGGGGCTGTCCCATCGACTTGCCCTGGCCCCCATGAGGGTGCATCATGAAATTGTATTATTTAAGCTATTGAAGAATTGCATTGGCTTAGAAAACAATCATGTATACGTACACCCCAAGACGTAAAGTGTGCAACCTCATTTCCAGTCTAAACGTCATTTTCCCCCGATGCCTTGCTCAATGATAACCCGTTGGGTTATGGGGAGATGGGGCAAGACAAGGCCCTGATGACCATGAGAAAGAGGTTGGCCCACATAGCCTAAACGCTAGGTGGCAGCAGACGTACCAGGTAAATTTCCATTGTTTACAGAAATCTTGGCGTGATGATGGCGCCTTTAACGATGAGCATGTAATACACAGTTCACTTGAATGTATCTTATTATGAACGGCTATTAAACATACAGTAATGATTTTATCATTTTGATATGCCTCGGTTACAACACTGCATTAATGTTTTGTACGCGTGTGTTTGTGATGGTTGCCATGGATATTAGATAGCCATTAATCTGATATAGACACACTTTTTAACAATGTTAAAAGACAATGCAGTCACGTACAGCTGTGGTGTTTTGGCGAAGGTGACAACAGACATCTGTGAAAATTACTTCGTGTTTACACAATCATCGGGATACTGTATGGCTTTGGTGAGATTACCCTGGCTTTTCACCTCAGTGGACCCCAGTTCGAATCCCTCTCATTGTGGAAATGCCAGTTCAGTCCATAACTGATCAAATGGGGTTTTCGGATCACATACACCTTCAGTACAAAAATTAAAATGTTAATTTTACCATAGAGCATGCAAGGATACAAAATTTAAGTCGATACGAACTCATGTGATTTATGGATACAGTCAATACATTTTGTTATAAATGTTATTGTTAAAAAGGACAAAGGGCAAAAAAGGAGAGAAACACTAATGGCGGACACCTGTAGTGATGAGTGTTTATGCCCGTTATCATTGCCATATTTCAATCTACTGTCATTAGGCAGGTGTCAAATCTAATCTATAAAACAACTTGAATAGCTTGAGATGATGCTAGTGGACAACAACAAACAACAAGACGAACTGCATGTGGAAAACACGTGTGTTCTTCTATATAGCGATATTATACTCCAAGGGTTGTTTTTGTGTGGGGTTTCTAATTTGTTAATTATTTGGCAGTATTTAATTTGTGTTTATTTATAATTTAACAAGGGGGACCTTTGAGTGTGCGCGGTGCCATGCAGAGTGCAAGGGGTATTTGCACTTGCCAAATCAAATTTTTACCCCCACCCCCCCCCCCATCCCCTCCAAAAAGGAGGGGCAAGGGGTTGTCAACCATAACGACTACAGTCCTACGATATTGAGTGGGTATCTTAAACCCAACGTTCCATCGATAGCATTAGACGGTATATGACACTGCTCTGGAATTGCAAAGGTCGTGGGTTCGAATCCCACCCGAGTAATAACCCTGTGAGTTTACTCAGTATATGGGTAAAACCAAAATTACTATGGTTTATCCCCAATGCAAATTGTACATATACCATTGCCACGTGTAAATTCGTGAGTCACCACATGATATGTGTTCATGTACAAGCTACCTATTTGGTGTTTTTAATATTTAGAGAAGTCATTCTTGTGTGGCTATTTGTCACCACTGGATTGTTTTCATATCAGGCAACTTTGAAGCAATCCAACTGCAGAAGGAACACTATACATAAAAGCGCAAGAGTACTTTTCCAACCATGTCTCATCACTGTCCCAAAACAACAAAAGAACTTGAACGAGTCAGAATGAGATTGCCTTTTCTTCTTGAAGATTGCCGAAGACTGCAATTGCCTCTTATTATTGTATCATGTTTAAAGGCAGTGGACACTACTGGTAATTACTCAAAATAATTATTAGCATAAAACCTTACTTGGCAACGAGTAATGGGGAGAGGTTGATAGTATAAAACATTATGAGAAACGGCTCCCTCTGAAGTGACGTATTTTTCGAGAATGAAGTAATTTCCGCGAATTTGATTTCGAGACCTCAGATTTAGAATTTGAGGTCTCGAAATCAAAAATCTGCAAGCACACAACTTCGTGAGACAAGGTGTTATTTCTTTCATTATTATCTCGAAACTTCGACGACCAATTGAGCTCAAATTTTCACAGGTTTGTTATTTTGTGCTAATGTTGAGATGCACCAAGTGAGAAGACAGGTCTTTGACAATTAGCAATAGTGTCCACTGTCTTTAAGTACTATATGTACAACGCGTATATCACAAATAATATTTTGTTTGTAGTTTGATTGCATCTCTGTTGGGATGCAAGACAGACGTTTCCCGGAGGCGTAATTCCCCATGGTAACATGGTGAAACTATTGAAATACGGCTGCCAACAAAACAAACGTTTGATAACTGTCAAAGATCAGTCTAATTCTCACTTGGTGTATCCAAACATATCCATAAAATAACAAATCTGTGAAAAAAAATTGACTCAATTGGTCATCCTATGGTAATGCCATTGAATCATGATTGCTTGAGCTAGGGCCTTACATTTTCCGTTTGAAAGCTTACATTTTTAATGATCATCTCGTTTTACCGGTTGTCATGGGAAACATCGCAGTCTGATATACAACATACAAATACAAAGTGAGCGGAAAATTTTCCCGCGATATTTAACGCCCCCCCCAAAAAAAAAAAAACAGTAATAAATCAGACCTTCAAAAGACACAAGGGGAATTCCAAACAGCGACTAATTCAACCTTAACTAATGCTCCCAGTGCGACATTTTCAAAGTGAAGGCCATTTTCATTTTGCATCAAGCATTTACAATTCTAGGTAATGACAATGTCTTAGCGGAGATATTAAAATAGACACCAAGGCCGAGAGGTGCTTCAGTGTATCAGAAGTGAAGACATGAATGACACAAGGCAGAGGGGTAGGCCTGCTCCGGGGTTCAGAATGGGAAAGGCCTGTTCCGGGATTAAGAAGTCAATACATGAATGACACAAGGCAGCGGGGTAGGCCTGCTCCGGGATTCAGAATGGGAAAGGCCTGTTCCGGGATTCAGAATGGGAAAGGCCTGTTCCGGGATTTAGAATGGGAAAGGCATGCTCCGGGATTCAGAATGGGAAAGGCATGCTCCGGGATTCAGAATGGGAAAGGCCTGTTCCGGGATTCAGAATGGGAAAGGCATGCTCCGGGATTCAGAATGGGAAAGGTATGCTCCGGGAATCAGAATGGGAAAGGCCTGTTCCGGGATTTAGAATGGGAAAGGCATGCTCCGGGATTCAGAATGGGAAAGGCATGCTCCGGGATTCAGAATGGGAAAGGCCTGTTCCGGGATTTAGAATGGGAAAGGCATGCTCCGGGATTCAGAATGGGAAAGGCATGCTCCGGGATTCAGAATGGGAAAGGCCTGTTCCGGGATTAAGAATGGGAAAGGCATGCTCCGGGATTCAGAATGGGAAAGGCCTACCCTGGGATTCAGAATGGAAAAGGCCTGTTCCGGGATTCAGAAGTCAATACATGAATGACACAAGGCAGAGGGGTAGGCCTGCTCCGGGATTCAGAATGGGAAAGGCCTGTTCAGGGATTCAGAAATCAATACATGAATGACACAAGGCAGAGGGGTAGGCCTGCTCCGGGGTTCAGAATGGGAAAGGCCTGTTCCGGGATTAAGAAATGAATACATGAATGGCTTCACAGAGACATTCCGGGTGCTATTAATAGTGTTCGTCGTGCACGTAATTTATCATTTTAGGGGTTTTACGGAGGCATATTTACACAAACAGCCACTTTATCCCTTGGTGATATGGACGGCGAAAACCCGTGGTCACAACGTCTCGAGATCCGAGTTCGGCCCGAGTAGCGTCAACTATAGGTACACATTATCACGTAAGCCTTGTAAAGTTCCCTGCAACCTTACGAACCCTACAGCCACTGATCTCCGATTGCGTCTTGCCATTTTGATGATGCAATAACAAATCCAACACCTATGGCGTCCAGCCTCATCTCAAACCACTGGAGAACGAAGTCTGACCCCTCCCTACATCTCAACCTTTCCACGGATGTCTCGCTCCAACGCCCGACTTAATGTGTCTCATTCGCTTGCTTGAAACCGCTCCATCATAATTTTGTATGTTACACCCTATAGGATTTCGTTTATTGACGTTGTGGGGTATTGGGTGCAACACAAAGTGCTCCCGTGGGTTTGTTTGTTATTGTTCATGGGCTGCAAGCCCGGTTCCCTTTTGTTTGCGCATCTTTCTTTGTAGCATGTTTTTGTTTATCGGTATGTTTGATATGAATCAAGTTGAACGAGGCCACAATATTAATGTGCTTTCTGACCGTAATAGATTCACGCAATGTTTTATTTACAAGTATCACAGTACTGCTGAGATGAGCACCAGCGATTCACAATGTACCATGATTGTAATGCATTGAGATGAAATTAAAGGTAAGGTCGTAGATTAGTTTTCTGTTTTCCTGTAAAGCTGATTTATTGACCAAATTATCAATAAGGATGCAACAAAACTCACCGAAAGTTTCAGCTGAATTTTCTACTTGGAAAACAGAGAAAACAATTAAAAATTTCACGATATTTCCATCAAAATTGTTGAATCCGTCCACTTTTAGGGAGGTTGCAAGCGGGTACCAACCGCTTCTCTGGCCGTAACACACAACAAAAAACATTTGAATCTGCAAAGGTCGCCTTTATGCAATCTTTCACGATTTAAATTTTCGATAGTTTTGCAGGATACTCATTTACCATTACAACCTTCACATAAGGTTTCAGATAAAAAACATACATATCGGAGTCTTGGCCCAAAAAGTTATGCTAACTAGAATAAGGTTACCAGCTAAACTACAATGTCACATGTACAACTTGTGACTGGTATCATGCTCATTTCTGCTGAGCAAACACTTAATATTATATTTGTAAAATAAAACGAGTGCTTTGAGACCCCCCGGGTTTTAGTTTTTGCTATATATTATAAGAACTACCTAATAAATCAGAATCATAATATGGACGTTAAGGTGGGTTTTGCTTTTAAATTGGGTCAATTCGATGTGTGATGAAATCCCTCCCCAAAGATAATCCCAAATACGCTTAATGTACACGTTAGTTTGAGGTATATACAGTAATATGCTCGTTGGGGCGGGAACAATTACCTTCTCCTCAAAATAAATTCATGGTTTCTAAGACTCGAAATGAGCCAAAGGTGGCACGAGAGAGAAAGTCTCAACACCATGCCAGGGGCCGAGCTTCGTATTGCGTGAACTCATCTCAATCATTTCCCAGGGAACTGTATCTTGACACTAGTCTAAAGGCAGTGGACACTATTGGTAATTACTCAAAATAATTCTTAGCATAAAAAACTTACTTGGTAACGAGTAATGGGGAGCTGTTGATAGTGTACAACATTGTGAGAAACGGCTCCCTCTGAAGTAACAAAGTTTTTGAGAAAGAGGTTATTTTTCACTCAAATAACCAAATGCTTCAGCTGAAGCCGATTTTTATTAGTCTTTTCTTTCTTCTTTCATTATATATTCTTGCAACTTCGATGACCAGTTGAGTCCAAATGTTTCAATTACCAAACGTGTCCAGTGCCTTTAACCATAAGAACAGAATAAAATAGTACTCTCCACTCGACGGGAATGTAGGGGAAGAAATGATGATACCCAATTACGTCTTGATACGCTTGACTTGGGACGAACGAGAGATCGGTGCACAAGGGGGTGATAATAGGTTGCGCGTACACAGATGCGGGTTTTTTCTGTTGTGCCTGATTACTGTGACAGTTAGACTCCCATCACACCGAACTCGTTCTCACTACGTTCTAAAAAACAATGCAGTCTTGTTGCTACAGATAGTAATGTGCCCGGCGAGGAGGGAGCGAGCAGGGGAACGAGATAGTTGAGTGATAGTGTGAACAACAACGTCTTGCACCAAGACTACATTCTGAAAAATGTATAGTCTTGGTGCAAGACGTTGTTTATGTTAATTTTGATTTTTACCCATACACCGATGTGTGTTAGCACTATATGAAAAAATATCACAGGCATGTTACTCGGGTGGGATTCGAACCCACGACCCTTGCAATTCTAGAGCAGTGTCTTACCAACTAGACTACCGAGGTTGCCCGGTAGCTAGAGGCAGTTCAAATCCTATGTTTTGGCAGTGGGTATCGCAACGATATAATAGACGTTAAATTTTGCATCGGGGATAAAGAATATCGTTGTTTATGTTATTCACATCACTCAACTATCGCGAAACCCTGCTCGCTCCCTCCTCGCTATCGACAATCGTCTTGCACCAAGACTACATTTTTCAGATTGTAGTGAGAACAAGTTCGGTGTGATGATTGGGGCATTATTTCTGAATGTGTTTTTTTTTAATTATATAGCCTAGTCGGCAAAGAATCTTAAATGGAAACATCACACCAACTTTTTGTAAAGACGAAATGACGAAACTTCAGCTTTAGACGTGGGAGGACACCTATATGAGGGAAAGCCAATGCAGTCAGGTAGGGACTGAAAAACCTAATCCACATGCAAGGCTCCGGTCCGGGAATCGAACCTGGGCTCACATAGGTGAAAGGGCAGGGACAGGAACCACCGAGCCAATCTGAGTTAACACTGCAAACCGATTAGAACCAACTCATGCATTCTGAAGGTGGCGTATTAAAAAAAAAAACGTCCACAAGCTCCCCCCCCCCAAGTTGGTGCAGTTCGATGTGTGTAAACGCAAATTCAATTTTGTTTTGTGTTTGCTCGTTTGTTCAGAAGCAACCGGTTTTAAATGGAATACATCTCCCCCATCCCATCTGAACGGTTCAAACTTTCGGGTCCAGATTGGTCCGGATTCTGACGCAGATCCAAGTTTAGAACACACCAAAGTCACCCGGATCCATAGTATAGTGTGCGTGTTTTGAATTAGTTATACTAACAATCCGGATCATGGCTCGGAATAAGCTAAGTCACACTCATAACGTGTCATAAAAGTCATAGGGACCGTAAAGTGTTGAGAGTCAACGCTAAATTCTTCAGTGTGATTACTGATTAATACTGAGAGAATTGTGGGAGCTTTTAAAGGGAATTACATCATTTGTAAATGCTGTATTTTTTCCAGAGTGGACTTAAGAGGTGGGATTTACTAGGAAATATCGTTTAAACGACCAGGACCCAATTTCATGGCTCTGCTTACCGCGGAATTCTGCGCTTACGTTTCATAGAATTGTGTGCTACAAGAGTTCCGTGAGCGCAGACTTCCGTGGTAAGCAGAGCCATGATATTGGGCCCTGGGCCCAATTTCATAGAGCTGCTTAGCTCAACAATTTGCTTAGCATGACATTTCTTCCTAGATAAAAAACTGGATTAACAACAAAATTTCCATTTGATGCATATTTCCTGTTACTGGTATTCAGCTGTTGTTTGCGTATCCTGAAAGTCTCGTGGAAATTTGGTTGGGAATCTTGTTTATATGAAGGCCAAAATGTCGTGCTAAGTAATTTTTTGTGCTTAGCAGCTCTATGAAATTTGGCCCTGTTTAAGTATGAGTCAGTCAGTGACTGCTGGGAGAAAATTGTACTGATTTGTAAACTGTCATGCAGATCGTACTGTACAAAAATTCACAAGTTCAAACGAGGGTTGGTCACCCATCGCTTCAAAAAGTATACAAAACGCCATTTGTTTTCATTAAAATTAAATAATACCTGGCGAAACTTTTTCACTTGACACTTGGGAATAAAATTTGGGGCTACTTTCAGGAGTACGTTATTCTTGTATACTTTGAAGTACAATTATGTCTACGTCTGCAGACGATGTGATCGACCTTAGAAATGCACGTGGTTTGTTTGGAGGGTGCGTATGAGGTTAACCCCAGAATTGTAAAGAAAGGAATACAAAAGATTACAAATCCAAATAGACATCCTATGGGGAAAAGCTCACAACGCTGCTGCTCTATACGAAAAATGGCTGGCCTAAAACCAATACACAGGCTTTGATATCTGCTGGTCATTTGATACAGGGACAAAATAGCTGTTGATTGTAAATGCATGATTCCAACAGCCAATGCATCTCCATGCTGATTTCGGCTACTAAATTAATAATATAAAACTGCAAACAGGAACAGTTAACAAATGTATACTGAATAAATATCCTAACAGTATCTACTACACAGAGTAATCCAGGATAAACGACCACCAGCTAACGTCACGAAGCCGTAGATTATCAGTGTGGGTATCAATGCAGGGACAACTGACGAGCATTCTAATATTTTTGTAGAATGTCAAATTTATTGTGACGGCCACAGAGGCCTATGAGGTTTCCCACGCCAAATACAACAGCAAACATGGGTGCGTTGTAGGGTGTCATATACCTTTACGCAAATACCCATTGCACACACGCTACCTGTCGAATGAGGTGCATGCTGGTTTAGCTAGCGATCAAACTTGATTGCTAGCTAGACCAGCAAGCACCTCATTCCACGCCTAACGCGCGCGTACCGAGTATTTGCGATAAGATCTATGGCCGAGTGGCTAAAGTTCTGGTGGTTAAAGTCATATAAGTGTGGCGCTTGGTATATATTTCTGGGAATTTATATATTTCGAAGTTTGATTTATTTATGGAGGTAATATATTTGTGGCGCTTGATATATTCCTGGAAATTTATATATTTCGGGGATTGATATATTTCTGGGAATTGGTGTGATTCTGGGTATTGATATAATCTGGTGATTGATATATTTCTGGGGATATATTTCCGGGGATTGATATATTTCTGGGGATCGATATTATTTCTGGCAATCTTTTATTTAACTTTTGGCAATCTTTTTATTTGTGTAGTTGTCTTGTTTGCCCTGATGGCCGCCCATACACTTGTGTCCTTGAACCAGATGCTTAACTGCTTCTCTAGCTTTTCACCCAATATTGGTACCTATGAGGGCAGAGATGGTTCTTGTGACTGATTTGGCTTTAGTTCGCTACATTGGCAGCACAGGCTGTATACTAACCAAGGAAGCTGAGATGGTTTAAGGATTGAAATAAGATGGCCAAGTGACCAGGGATAATAATGTTGAAGCGCTATGAGCGTCAGTATTAACAGTGATGAACCTGAGCGCCGAAATAAGAAACCACTGTTATTTAATGCTTGTTAAAAACCACTTGGGGAGGTCTAACACCCAACATCTCCCTTTAAAAACATGTGTATGTCGACCGTGGCCGCCAATACTGACGGTCTCGTGGGAAATTCAATCCATCACTTGCAAATCCAATGTATGTTTCGGTTTTTGCCTCTGGCTGTATCAAAATGCTCTGCCCACAATCCGCATCGAATTCACCAAATCCATTTCCTTGCATTTCCTTAACTGCTAATGCTTTCTAGAACATGGGATTGTTTGGGACAGACACAATATCAGGAGAGAATTTACATCAACGCATTCAGATCGGTGCTTCGTGAGGACCTGGAAAGACCCATGATAGACTTTTAATGTCACGTCATTTATCGTTTGCAGCTCGATCCACTGTATCCACTAACAATAGCACATAGTTAATGTCAGGGATGGCATACTTGTTCCCATCCAGCCTCGGACTATACTCAGAATATGGTTATTGTTCCAGAATCGCTGAAAGATGTTCTCTCTCATAAAGCGATGAACCAGTATACAGACTTATCATTGTCGGTGACTACTCTATATTCTGACACCGTGTTCCGAAAACCCTATAATGTTAGAACAAATCCCCTAATGGTTTACACGTTATGGTAAGGGCTGTGTTAGAATTGGTGTTCTACCATTCATTGGTCATAAAAGGAGGAAGATCTATTTTAATATGCATAGGTACAGAGAAAACGTGTCTTTTCATTCTAGCAACAAAAATGTCTCATAAAGACGATTTATCACTGATCGAAATATTGAGTTCTCAACCACCGGTGCTCTTAGAAACCAACACTACTCTCATGAGAAATAGGCTGCCAATGGTGCTACCGCAAACCACACCTGTAAAATGTAACCATAATGGAAATATCTTTAGGAGTAATTGCTCCCAATCTTACTGGGTCAGAAAGTACTTTCTGTGTCTGATGGAAGAAGGGCATCTACGAGAACCATACGCTCATTTCACCCACTGTAAAATCATAAGTTCAGTATATAGCCCTAGTAAAACACTTCATGTGTACAGCATCACTGTAGTTTCATACGAAAATGTCCTCAAGGGCTATTTCAATAGCATTCTCACATCACTATTAATTAGCAGCGCTCCAGTAGACATCTTGTGTTCTTTGCCGACTGCATATACCAGACCTGGCTTCTTATTGATTTCCGAAACACAGCCATGAAGTTACGCATTATTAGTACCTCCCACTTGCCCAAAGAAAAGATGATGAAATTGGAAAAAGGTATGTGTTTATCTATTATAACATGCCACGGCTTCTTCCACATCACCAATGAATTGATTTAGCAAATAATGTTTCTCCACCAATCAATAGTGTAGCTTGCATCTTAAAGGCACTGGAAACAATTGGTAATTACTCAAAATAGCTGTTAGCATAACAATTTACTTATTAGCGAGCAATGGGGAGCTGTTGATAGTATAAAACACCGTGAGAAACGCCTACCTCCCAGGAAACGTAGTTTCCGAGAAAGATGTAATTTTCCACTAATGTACTTTGAGTTTGATTTCGAGACCGCAGAATTAGATTTTAAGGTCCCGAAATCGAGCATCTGAAACCACACAACTTCGTGTGACAAGGGTGTTTTTTCTTCTTTTATCCTCTCGCAACTGTGTGACCAATTGGGTTAAAACTGTAACCTGCTTGTTATGCATATGATGAGGAGTTGTCTTTAATACAGACATAATGTAACTCCCGCTACCTTGCACAAAACAGTCTGTTTTGGAGTCGTGATGTAGAAACGATCTCTTCTTAAATCTAAAGCTTTAGTTCCACCCGAAAAGCAATCACGTACAAGGTCAAGATGTCCTCTGCATCTTCAGGAAACACTCAAACGTCTTTCTAGAAAGCATGCGCCCGAAGTGGTATTAGACTTCATTCAAGTCTTATACACTGACTTGCGATTGGAATACAATAAATGACTTCTACGCGACCAACCTCGAAGGTGCAGCGAAGCAGTTTTGTTCATGTACATCACTTAATACTGTCACTGTCGTAGTGCTTTTCAATGGGGATTTCTTTTCTTTTTCTAAATCGATTCAAAAAAGGCAATCAATACAAAAAACAAGGACAATTTCTGACACTTCTAATAACAAGACAAAAAAGTTGCACGGGGGAAATGTTTCCTTGCTCTCAAAATCCCGTCGGTTTTTGTGAGCGGTACGTGAATAAGCAGTGGGCTTCAGAATAAAACCCACACGCATTGCAAAAAGGCGGATAGCAACTTTTGTTTTGTTTATTTGCCACTGTCGTAGTGCTTTTCAATTGGAAACTGTTTTCTTCTGAATCGATTCAAAAATGGGGCTTCTAAAAAAACAGAGGTTGGCAACTTTATCCAGGAAAAAATTGCGTTCAAATAAATGTATCCGTGTATCCGTGTACTTTTGTGAGCGGTAAGGACACAGGCGAGATGGCTTCAGAATAAAGCCAACATGCATTGCTATACAGACAGGGAGATATTGCGATACCACTGATGTGCGGCCCCTAAATGTAGCCCGAGTCCTAAATGTCGCCAGACAAGTTTGGGGCTACATTTAGGTCAGGCGACATTTATGGCTCGGGCTACATTTTGGGGCCGCAAACTGGTCGGATAACAATCATAATCCCCGCTGTATATTGCTTTCATATATAGAGACCTTGACATTGGTAATGATGTCGTTACTCGTGATGATAAAAAGCCAGAACCACACGTTGCTGCAAGGCATGGCGTACGTATGGGCCTAGTAATAATCAAGTTGTACATCGCGATGGAATTGGCGTATACATCAGAGCCGTTCGTCAAATCAATTTAAAAGCGCCACGTGTGTTTTGCTGCAACATTCAATGTGGGGTTACCATCGTGTGTGAGGTGGGGTGTAGCAAGGGGTTCGCACTATTAATTGCGACGTCAGTTGTGTTTTTACTCGCTCTGAATATACCCTGAGGATGCATTGCGATACAATTAGATTTCCTTTACAGATAAAATATGGAAGTGTATCAATGACGACTGAAAACATGTATATAGGGCGATTATACATGGACCTTCCAGGCAGCGCAAAGGCGTGATTGTCAATCCCTACCGTGTAGTGATTTGCACAGGCCACGAGCTCAATTTAAGAAGATTGGGAACCGCTCGTTTATTTTAGAATAAACTTCCGGAAAAATCGTTCCCTTGTTGGATGGATACCATCAGGAAAGACCTTGGCAATATGGTAATTTCTTCACTTTTTTCAAACATGATAATCCCTATTAAACTTTAAATGTTTTTATGATGTTAACTCAACCTCTGATTTCATTTTGAACCACATTATAACAAAGTCTCATTAAACCTTCTCTTATAAGGACGCCTCTATGTCAGATAAGTGTACAATCGACGTCAACAATAGCGCGCGAAAACAAAACACCCCCTTAGCTTGATTTCACAGAATGGCAACATTATACACTAGCCGATACTGCCAAAGTGGTGGTTTTTTCATAGTGCTATGGAGCCACTTTTAGGGTTGATGCACATTTAGATGCGCAAAATTAGAAAACTGTCGGTATCAAATAACTTTACAACAAAATGCATCTAAACAACATTAGACGTTTACGCTTTCGTGGTGGGCCTCTGCGCTGCCCGTATAGGCTTACTAGTACCGGTGGAGATAGTACACGAGTGTCCTGAAAACTCAGACACCCAACACCAAACAAGAAAACCTGCACACATACCTGTAAGTATAGACAGCCTGCTCATAGCTGGGAATGGATTATTTCCCGACGTATCCAAGATATCCAGGCGGTATACCTCCCCCTTGATCTTGTATATCTTCCGGTGAAAGTCTTCGATAGTCGGGGTGTACTGTTCCTCGAACTGCCCCGTCAGAAAGCGCCTGACGATGGCGGTCTTGCCTACCTTAGAGGAGCCAAGGACCACCAGACGGTAGCAGTTCTTGGCGGGAGTGTTCAGCTCACTCTCCAGCACCTGAACACTGTCGTCACACATTGTGTAATGAAATTGATCGCGATATATATAATATGTATCCTTATTTTGTTCTTGGCAGTGTCGTCTCGGCAGACGTGAAGTTGCCCTTTTAGGGGTTACTGGATCACTCGGGTAATCTTGCTCGGCAGATAGCTATCAAATACCGGCAAAGAATTGGAGACGAGTGGAGGAAGAAGGTGATTGGGATCTTGAAGGTCGAGTCAAGGCAAGGGTTGAAGAACAACGCTAAAAACAATAAAGGGATGACGTGGGAGGGGTTGAAATTGCAAGTCGGTTTCAAAGTCTAGCTCATGTAGTACGATCGTCGTACGCGGCATGGTATTCCATTCATGTTTCACAAAAAGTAACCTATTTTCATTGATGTCCGCTCATGGTTCAAACCCCGTTGTTTCTAATGAAATTACCCCCACTGTGGCAGGTAACCTTGCCTTCCGCGGCTTAGAAAACAGTACCCGTGGGGAGAATTACTGACGCTAGTTTGTGATTCAACTCGTTCATAATGTCCTCTTTATTCGTCCTTCAGGTGTTCAACTCAACCTTTCTCTGGTTTTGAGTTGAAGGGTGAAATTTGACATTAGAAATGACAACAGAGACCGAGGATCCTCGTCTTGAAAAAGCAGTTCGACAGGTAGGTAATTGAATATTCCCACCGGTGTTGCCCCAAGGGGAAAGACAAATTAGCCGAGTGACCATCAGCTGCAAAATGATGCGAAATAAACATTTAATTAGCGAATGTTATTAGCACCTGTGCCATGGGAGTTCCAAGAAGAAGAAGCCAACTCATGATGAATATGGTTTTTTCCACATACAGTTTCAATTTGTGAAGGTTTAGACGTAAATTGGTTTCCAAATCCCACGTGTAATGAGGCAATTTGTCGGCTCGGTGACGCAAAACTTCCTGGACTTTCTGTGGTCTTTCCTTTCGTAAGAAGTGTCTTCCAACGTCATAATCGGAAGGACAATAATACGCTCATGTTCCTATGTTGTTGTTGCATATTGTTGCTGCTGTATAAGTACAGATATCAAACTATGCTTGCCACTTTATCCACAGAAATATTATATATTCATTTTGCGATGGTGGTGATAACTGAAGTCCAACTTGTGTGGTGGCATGGCATCATTATTGCGCAGAGTGTTGCAGAGGTAGGCCAGCCCGCTGTGTGTGTTTTGACACAAGTGTCATTGACTTTGCACTCACTCGCCAGACTAGAAAAGCACCCGCGCAAAACGAACACCTGTCTCACCCGTGGATGAGCCAATGGAATTGAATCGTGGTATATAATGAATATTCATGAATGGAGCAGCCCCGAACCACGATCCCGTGCAGTCATGCGCAATGCATCCGTTTCTCGTCGTCGCAGACGACATCGTTTCCATCTCAGCAAACAGCCTCTGGGTTGAGGTACGAAATGTTTATATTCACCCTGTCCCGAACTGCAAATTCGTCTCTGAAAAAATTCCAATCATACCAAAGTCTTTATTCACGTAGGTATGCCGATTATGGGTGAAAGATTTACCATAAAGCACCCAGATTTGAACCTAATTCATTTAAAATTAAAGCTTCTGGAGAGAGAAAAATGATAAAACCCAAGTCACCCGTGAAACACTTTCCAATCGCATTGGACCGTGTGAATATAGCATATCCGGGCCAAAGCCTCGCCAAGTGAACTTCAACAGTAATCGACGACTGTTCACCGAGGCGTGCTAACTCGTCCGTGCTCAGTCGGCCGATCGGAGTGCAAAGCTTCAGGCATGCCTCATCAGCCCGACACGGTGGAGATGTGCTGTTCCGGTCTGCTAATAAGCCTAACCAACATTACCGTGCTAATGACGAGGCCGTGTAAGTACGGATGGCCCGTTAATTACATCCGTCAGAGAACCAATTTATGAGGTTAAATTATGTTACGCCTTTTATTAATGATGCAGTGAAGAGGTTTTTATTCATAATGACTACTGGGGAGAAATCAATTAACAGCTCATTAGAATGAATGGAAAAACAGCCACAACAAGCTATTGAATGTTGCCGAGGCGACTTTTGATCCATGCGCACATTTATTTGGGGTAAGATTTTTTTTCTACACAAACGTATGCCAGTTTTGAGCCAGAAGGAGCGAAAACTGTTGTGCTCACTATATAATATGCATGCGCGTAACGCAATAACTTAACAAGATTACTCTTGAACCATGTCGGTCTGCAACAGTTACTTGACTCACTGATGTTTCATCTCTTGCATGCAAGTGATACCTTTTGAACACTTATAATTTGAAACATTTTGGGCGGGAACCTTTTACAGTTGGGTACAAAAGTATCTGTGCACTCTGCTCTACCAGACAGACTCTAAGTGGATGATACCATTGCCTACATCATTACAGACTTTGAAGTGGGTAACTCTGGTTCAACCCCAGGAGAAGGTGACCCACGTGGGACCAGTTTTTGAATAAGCGCGGGACTTGCACGAGTCTACAGGCGAGACTGTAAACCGACATCGTCCGCCATGCACATCTAGAAACACATCAGATCAATATACCCTTGTCGTCCCCAAGACGAACATTGTAGCAATTGATTTCTAGCCTCTTGTAATTAACCTAGAAACTCTCAACTTTCCTATCCCCTTGTCGTCACCTCGTGATTATGTTAATAGCTTGGGACTTGGGAAATGGCGTTGTTTCGTAATTGGAGGGATGATCATCAACAGTAATAGATCCATAAACTGTAATTGCAAAAAAAACTCTCGGGAAAACAGGTGGAACATTTGATGAAAGTGTAAAAAATTCAATTCCAAAGTAGTGGTTACATTTTCTGGTGGTTTTCTTTTAGAACTTAGAACATTAATTTGATACAGACATGTGTTCTTCATCGTTATTTTTCAAAACCCATTCCCTTGTACGGCCCGACTTTGATGGATTCAGCGTCACACAGCAACCTAAACTGATTGTTGTGGCATTGATATGAAGTCCATTACACAGTTAATTAATCATAATTTTGAGAGGTTTTTTTCACATCATTACCATGACCCCCGTAAAGTATTTTTTTTAAGTAACACAGTTTAGCGAAGACATGTGCACTGTCTCAAAGACATCACTGCAGGATTTTGGAGGGTGGTACTAACTTAAAGGCCGTGGACACTATTGGTAATTGTCAAAGACTAGCCTCCACAGTTGGTGTATCTCAACATATGCATAAAATAACAAACCTGTGAAAATTTGACCTCAATCGGTCATCGAACTTGCGAGATATGAATGAAAGAAAAAAACACCCTTGTCACACGAAGGTGTGTGCGTTTAGATGGTTGATTTCGAGACCTCAAGTTCTAAATCTGAGGTCTCGAAATCAAATTCGTGGAAAATTACTTCTTTCTCGAAAACTATGGCACTTCGGAGAGTGCCGTTTCTCACAATGTTTTATACCATCAACCTCTCCCTATTACTCGTCACCAAGAAAGGTTTTATGCTAATAATTATTTTGAGTAATTACCAATAGTGTCCACTGCCTTTAAGTGGACATTTCAGATAAAAAATATGTGGCAATTTCAATGTTTGTAAAGTTATTTTTCTATTACACGCAGAAAATGTATGTGTTCACTCCAACGTCGGATTATAACAGCAAATGGCATGGGCCTATACAAAGAGTGCTCAAAAAATTCATACGGCTTTCAAACATGGACTTTGTTTACAACAGTCAACAGTCAGGTAGATAAGTTTTGTTTGAAGCTTTGCATGGTGTGGATAAGTAGGAAGAAACTAGGACAAAATAAATAGTAAACTTGCATGTACAACCATGTGTAAATCTCTTTTGTGGGAGTGTTGGCTCTGAAAAGCCCGGTGTGGTATCGACGTTTCGAACAGTATACTCTGCTTGTCTTCAGGAGAAGACGGGAGGTGTTGAACCAGGGAGATTGTCAAAATTGTGTTCAACATACAGGGAAAGCTTTTCATCATTAGTGAGACTATTAAAAAAAATCATCAGAACTTCGAAAGATTCGTTCATTTTCAGTAGAAGAGTTGGCAACTCTTGGCCTCATACGTCAATAATATACAGAGAAAAGAGTGAAACTAAAGGGAGGGCGTAGTTCTATAAGAAGAAGAAAAAAAAACAAGAATATTTCCAGGTGATCTCGAAGAAGTTATCAAACAAACACAGATGACATTAAGGGCAATCATTCTATTTCACACATGGCTACTTCTCACAAAGCGTGCCGTAGCGCAATGAGTAAATAGGTTTCATATTAAAAAGGGAAATGGAATACCTCCCTAAAAAGTCGGTCATACGAAAATATAAATGGAGCATGAATTTCATTTCCTTTTAAGATTATGGCGATGATTAGTTCATGGTTTGGCATCAAAAATCTGCCAACTCACATGAAAAAAACTTTTTTTTCTTTCAAACACCTTCCTTCCGGCAATCAGCCAACAAAACTGTATAATTATAAGGATTCCAAAGTTCCTACAAATTAAAAGTAAATAAATACTCAAAATTTTTAGAAGCCATAAGATTGGTATGCTTAACCAAGTGCTATGAACCGGTCTGGTTCTCCATATTGCATTCATCTGAAAACATCAAAGATTTGGCCCGATTTACATAAAACTGTTAAGGCAGACAATATTGCATTTTAATTACCTAACAACACTTTACAGACAACGGTCGGGAACAGCGTATATTACAAGGAAGTTTGGCTGGTTACATAATTGGGGTGAGAGGAGGGCTGTATACTTAAAATTTCATCTGTAGAGGAAAGGAGGAGAAACAAGATTCTGAGCGGGTGGGTGGGGGTCTACCCACCATGCCAACTCTCCTGGAAGTGAATCAATAAAACTAAGCTGAAACTACAGATTTAAAGGCACCTAGAAATAAAATAAAAATGTCCTTCAAACATTACAGTATATCATATACTGTAATGTTTGAAGGAAATTGCTGGATGCAGCAAAACAACTAAAGATGGTGTTAGTTTGCCAAGTTGTCCGGTCCGACGTCTTTTCCAGCGCTGTGCGGCAAACACTTCGAGCCGTCGTGTTTCGAGAATCCGGAATACACTACACATTTTGACATGAAGAGAAAAGATCTTTTCTAAAACATGACGCCATCCCAATAATTTGTCCAGCTGGTGGGGAAGTTAAAGAATGTACCTGAAAGACATAACGAACCTAAAGGAGCTTTTGCCTAACGTGAAAAAATCAGGTATTGTTTCAACTTTGAGGGCATGTTTTTAGCTTGCGCAAAGCGTCACTATGCTGTGTTGGCACTGCATGCGATTCATCGCGCCTCGATTGACGTCACGAACAGCGCCCTCTCGGGTCGGGCTTTTTTTTCAAATTTGTAAATAACATGAAAACTAATTTTTGTAGACCTTAGTTAATTGTTTATTTGTATTCCACTCATCAAAACACATATTTTAGTGACAAAAGCTTTATTTTGACAAAATACCACTTCCAGGTGATTTTAATGGAAGATTTGTGGCAATCAAGATCAATGAACGGTCTGGTCTCTGGATTCCTCTGTCAGACAGTACACACAACTCCCAAGTAGGTCTTTTCACGATGAATACCACACAATAACAAAAAATAACTTTGGGGAACAAATCACACGAGGTACCACCAACAGACCTCAAAATACATGAGCCCTGAATCAGTGAAGTTTTTCCAGACAAGTCTGCCTTGAACATATAATAAATGTCACAGTAACACCACACAACCTAGACTATGGATCCCCTACAGACATACACACAGCTTCCCAGTGGGTCTTTTCACAATAAATATCACACAACAGTAGCCTGAACGGTTTTAACTTTGGGGAACAAATCACACGCGATACCAACATACCTCAAAAAGTTTCTCCAGACAAGTCTGCCAGGAACATAACATTTCACAGTAACACAACACATACACATAGACTGGCGTTTATAAATAAAGTTTTATTAAAGCAAGATAAAATATAAGAATACATTTTATTTTTAGCTTACCAGATTTAGTAGGTGTGGTTATATGACAATTGTTAGTTTCATTACCATATATAGAGTGGTTAGTGTGAAACAGAAGGGACTTCCCCTTGTGTATTATACTGGCCTAGGTTGACAGAAAATACTGCTTTACCACAATAAGTTGGGCACTTTATTATAGGAAATCTTTCTTCATTCCAAAATTCATCACCCAAATGTTTTCCTAATGAAACTCAAGCACTATTGTGGCCTTCATTCTGATTATAGTTTTATTATTAGGGTGATACTTTCAACCTGTTGGTGTTATAGTATACACACTATGGACCAGCAATGAGGTCACTAGTGCACATCTATGGACCTCCAGGGACTGTGAGTGACCTAAAGAGGGACTTAGTTTGGCTCTAGTGACTGAATTATGACGGTCCACATATGTACACCCCTCAGTCCAAAACATTAAATAAATAAATTTAAAAAATTAAAAACGAGTTTAAAAATAAAGGGTTTTGAAGTGAATTATTTTAGTTCAACACTTATCTCATGAGTCAACCATAGGCAATCAGTGAAAGTTGTGCTAAATTTTGCTGCTCAAACCCATCAACAATGTTGAGTTTATTGTTGCCCAGTTTCTGGACTTATTTCCCGCAAGTTGCACAAACCCAATGTCTTGACCGGCGTATAGTTCACTATGGCACAGATATCAGGCAGAAGCCTACTCTACTATACCTCACATGACCATGTTTCAGCCAACAAGGGCCTACTTTCATGGAGGTGCTTAAGCAGAAAATATTGCTTGAGCAGGATGCGACTCAATACTTTGACTGTAAATGCGACTCAATACTTTGACTGTTAACCTTATTATGGTAAGGATATTTTGTCGTGCTCAGCGGCTCTATGAAACTGGCCTAAAATACAGACCCAGCAAGAGGTGTGTATAAATGTGAACAAAAACAGAATCTGTTGGTACTTAATTCTGCACCTACTGGAATTCAACATTGCTTTAATTAAAACAATACTCAAATTTCTTTCCGATCAGCACAAGAATGTGTCAAACCACTGACAACCCTGAACTGCATCAAGCAAAGAGCAAAGGCCATCTTACAATTATAAAAAATTAAGAATGCAAAAAATAGTTTATTTAATGGCCTGGCGTTTCGACCCTAGCTGAGTCTTTCTCGAAAGGCTAAAAAGTTAAGACAACAACATTTGCATTAGAGACTGAAGATGTAAGTTATGTTTAAAAAACAACCAACATAATAATGAACTGGGGATATTTTCTAAAATCATAGTAATTATACAAATAAATATGATACAAAGTTCAATACTATTGTCTAACCAACCATGGTCTGTCGGCTGTAAAGGTCAAGGGTCACGCTGCTGAGGAATGCTGGGATGCTGTCCTGTTGGCGTAGAAACGAGTCAATATAATCTGTCAGTGTTGATGAAAAGTCATTCTCTAGAAGCTGCATTTCGCCTGTCTGCGTTGCCTGGATTTAAAAAAACAAAAATTAAAATCAGATGTCAGTTTTGTAAATTGCAGTAAGTTGGAAAAACACCTGCGCTAAAACATATCAAGACGCTGAGAACAAACAGTTACAAAGCAAAAAAAGTTCAGATTTTCTTTGTTGAAGTAAAACATTCCTTTGTTTGCATTTTTGTTGGCTTAAAGATTTTCTTCGTCGTCGGTAGAACAATTGCAACTTGCTGGTTTTATCTCAGGCATGCAAGCGCAATTTGTCAACCCCCAAAAAAGGAAAACACCAACAAGAGAAAAGTGCCCAAAAAGAGGAAAGTTGCAATGGCACAGCTAAGAATGAAAAAAACAAAAAAAATCTTCAGCTGAAAAGTTCCAAGCCTGTCCTCACGAAATAAACAACCTGACAAACCAACTATTGAGAACTATTTATAATAACAACCACAACATTTAATTTTTGCATCAGAGATAAAGAATATAATTTGGTTTCACCCTTACACCAATGTGTACCAAGCACTATTAATAAGCTCAGTACTTTCACTGAGTTCTGTGGAAAAAAATCCACAGGCAAATCAATACTCCCTGTGCTTAAAGGCAGTGGACACTATTGGTAATTATCAAAGACTAGCCTTCACAGTTGGTGTATCTCAACATATGCATACAATAACAAACCTGTGAAAATGTGAGCTCAATCGGTCATCGAACTTGCAGATAATGACAGAAAAAAAGCCCTTGTCACACGAAGTTATGTGTGTTTAGATGGTTGATTTCGAGACCTCAAGTTCTAAATCTGAGGTCTCAAAATCAAATTCGTGGAAAATTACTTCTTTCTTGAAAACTATGGCACTTCAGGGGGAGCCGTTTCTCACAATGTTTTATACCATCAACCTCTCCCCATTACTCGTTACCAAGTAAGGTTTTATGCTAATAATTATTTTGAGTAATTACCGTACCCATAGTGTCCACTGCCTTTAATACACATAAAAAGTGTTAAGGGTAAAAACAAATTATAACAATACCACTAAAAAAAACACTTTCATGGAAGTGCCTCAGAAAAAAAGTACATGATCCACAGACAACTACTTAACATAACAATCAACACAGAACTGTTGAACTGAAACCTTGGATTAATTTTCCTATCAATAGAGAGACGCTAGTTTTGGGGTCAAGCTACTATGAACCCAGTGGGGTGACCATCAATAATTTCATTGTTTACCTCCCACCTCGTCAGAGCCCAATTTCGTAGGGCTGATTAAGCACACAAAAAAGCACAACAAAATTATGCTAACCAAAATAAGGTTACCAGCAAAAATACCATGTCATATGTACAATTTGTCACTGGTATCCTGCTCATATTCGCTTAACAGAAATATGCTAGGAAAATATTGCTTGCAATTGTTTGCTTAGCAGAAATGAGCAGGATACAAGTCACAAATTGTACACAAGTGAAATGGTAGTTTGGCTGGCTACCCTATTCGGGCAAGGATAATTTTGTTTGTGCTTAGCTACTTTTTGTCCTTAAGCAGGTCTGAGATATTGGACCCTGGTGTAGTTGGCACAATAGAATCATGGTAACCTACAGACACAAAGATTGATTGGCCTCGAAATGTGGTTCCTGGGAGGCCATGAAAATGAACAAAAACATTGTAATAATGCAATACAAAGTCAAGCTCATGATGACCACATTTCCGCTCCGATTGGTAATTTATCTTCACGCTCGTAAAAATCCATGCGGAGCTCATTAAAATTTTATTTGGGCAATCTCTCAACGAGGCACCACCGAGGCTTAAAGGCACTTGGACACCTTTGGTAATTGTCAAAGACCAGTATTAGCACTTTTAGTGTATTCCAACAAATGCATACAAATCTGTGCAAATTTGGACTCAATTGGTCATCGAAGTTGCAGGAGAATAATAAAAGAAAAAACACCCTTGTTGCACAAATTTGTGTGCTCTCAGCTGCCTAAAAAGGGCTTCAGGCCTGAAGTCTTTTAATATTTGAGTATATTTAGAGTAATATTTAGAGAAAACCGTTTCTCACAATGTTTTATACTATCAAAAGCTCTCCATCGCTCATTACCAAGTAAGTTTTTATGCTAACAACTGTTTTGGGTATTACCAATAGGGTCCAGTGGCTTTAAGCCCGTCTCTTTTCAATAAATGTTTTGTGGAGTGGAGTGGACAAAAAATTGATTAGTTTCAGTCTGAAGCTCACCCTTGATAACGGTTCACACTGGTACTAATCCTCAAGTGAAATATTTCTGTCAAAACATTGTGAGAAACTGCTCCCTCTGAAGTAACAGAGTTTTTGAGAAAGAGGTAATTTCTAACTCAATTATTTGAATATAATCAAACTACAAAGACTTCAGGCCTTAAGCTTCTTTTAGGCATCTGAAAGCACACAAATTTGTTCAACAAGGGTGTTTTTTCTTTCATTATACTCTTGCAACTTCGGTGACCAATTGGGTCAAAATGTTCACAAAGTTTTTATTTTATGCATACGTTGGGATACACTAAGGGAAAATACAGGTCTTTGACAATTACCAAATATTGTATCCAGTGCCTTTAACACTAATTCGCTCAGCCTGTCTGCATCAATGATACTTCTAGGTTTGTAGGAGCCAGTTCCTCTTACATATTATTTAGAGCCAACTAATCAAGAGACTTTTTTTGTTTAGTGTTATTGATGAGACGTGACCTGACGCCACTTAATCAGCATAAAAAACCCATTAGTTAAACAGACGACGATAAATAGCATTGGTTGCTACCAACAGCTCATAAAATGAAAAGTTTTTTTGTAAGATTAAAAATTAAAATTACGCAGCTTAAAGGTATGCCAGTGGTTCTTTTCATGGAAAGACCCTCACATTTGTTTGTCAAATTACCGTTGTGTGTGCTGTCAGTTTCAGATGCCCAAGAAAGTCTTCAGGCCTGACGTCTTTTGTCAGATTTAAATATTTGCCACAAATTCTATGACGCATGAATTGCATTACCTTATGAAGACATCACAAATGCTCTTTGCGAGTTTGCTCCAGATAATTCATCATTAACAAATGAGGAATGCTCATAGGTATAAGTAACACGGAGTAATTGGAACGTGACAAAGTTAATTACCAGTGGTGTATTGGTTTACATATTACATGTATGTCATTTTAAGAGGGCAGCTTACTTGAAACAGAATGACATCGCTCGGTCTCTCTGCATACATGGACATCAGTCTGTACTGGTTGTCGGTCGATATGTTCACCTGGTACCCTGTTAGCCGGTAACAAGCCTCTCGGAATTCTTGTATCTTCTTCTGGAAGACTTCTTTGAGGCGTTGGTTGCGCAACTCCGATGCCGAAAGCTCTTTCTTCAGATCTAAGGATGAATTTATACCATTTGTAAAATCTGTGTTATTTCTTTGTTAAAATTACTTTAGTTTAAGTCTAATTTGTCTAACTAGTCTTATTTTTTAAGTAATTCATTAATAGAGTTCTAGCTTCTAACTTATATTCAACACAAAAATAATCAAATAAACTAAATATCCTAGCTATTTGAATACCTCTAGCATATAGAGCCTGAAACTATCGTTACAATACAATCAATCAGGAACCCAATGTGACATCAAATAATTTCTACATCTCATTTTATAATTATTACTAAAATATTTTATGGGTCTACAAAATTGCTCCTTGCACTCTAATGGCTATGGTATTAAGTGCTTAAAATATGAACAAAATCATAAGATCATAATTTACTTCATAGTTAATAGTAACAATAAAAATTATGAATAAAATTATCAACCTTGCAGCCGTTAATATAAAGTCAAGGTTAAGTTGTACATGACAGTACAAACGGACTAAAAACAGGGGAGTAATCCACATGCATTAATAAGACTAGAGAAATAGTTAGGGGAGTAATACACATGTATTATCAAGACTAGAGAAATAGTTTGGGATGAGGGATGAAAAACACGGTCAAAACAGAATAGAAAAAGCAGAGTTATTTCACAATTTTTATAAGGCATTTCACAATTTAACCATCTCAATGGACTTCACATTAGTGCCCTGGTCATTAGGCCAATAATATTCCCTTCATCGTTCTCAGCTCCCTGGGGAGTAAACAGCCCTGGGCAACCGTAGCGCTCCAAAGGCTTTTTCATACACAATATCAACCTCTACCATATCTACCCTCGCAGGTACCCATTTATACCAATAATGGGTAAAGAAAAGTAAATATAGTAAAATATCTTGCTCAAAAAAGTGTCATGACCGGGATTCGAACCCACACTCAGATGACGTAACCACCAGAACTTGAATTCGATGATCTAAACCACCCAGCCATGACATCCAGTATTTGTTGTGGTCAAAAAAATGTTTTCAATGAGCTGCTAAAATTTCCTGCTTTGCAAAAATTAGCATGAAACCAGCCATAGATGGCACATGTGACATCATATTTTGGCTGGTATTCTTATTCTGGATAGCCTAAGTTGTATTTGCTAAGCTACTCTTTGTGCTACAGCAGCTCATTGAAATCGGGCCTGTGTCTGAATGATAAAAGCACACAAGGTTTTAAAATACACAAAGTCAAGGTGAATATAAATAATTTCATTAGAATCATGATATGCATTAATTACTACCATAATGATATGCATCCAAGGTTAGACAAGTAATAATGTTACATTCAAAAGACGCCAGCTAGGAGGGAAGTAGAATGCACACAAAGTCATCACAGCCAGGGCCAAATTTCATAAAGCCGCTTGGCAGAAAGTTATGCTAAGTAAATTCCTTTGCTAAGCAAGATATGAGCAGGGTACCAGTCACAACAATGATAAATGTACAGTATTTTGGCTGGTAACCTATTTTTGCTACGCAAGAGTTTTCTGTGCTCAGCAAGTTTTTGTGCTGACATGCTTTATGAAATTGGGCCTAGATCATTTACTAGCCTTGAAAATGGATGAAAGCAGTAAAATGCAAATGGCAAAAAAAACAAGTTACAAAACAAGAGTTCAAAATGATATTTGGTATTAGCAGTAAAAGGGGAAAAGCATACATCAAATACACACACAAAAGCACAGTTAAGAAAATACAAAATGAACAATTAAAGGGTTAAAGCATACGGTAACAAATGCACACACATAAAAGCAAAGTAATTCAGAAAAAAACAGCATAATGATTCAAATTATATTACTTTATTGACCACGTAATCTTAGTTTACAAAAATAGTGACTTTGTACACTCCATGGCATTTCCTGGCAGGCAAGAAAATACACAGTGGTCAAATGAGAAACGCTTTCATTTTCCAAACAAATTCAAGAGTTATTGAAGTGACAGCTGAACAAATTTGAGATGTGCCCCCTTTCTCTATATCGAAAATTGATAAAAAAATCAGACAGTGCGATCTATGTAAAATAAAGCAAAATTCTTCAAGGGCTCTTTTGTAATCTTTTGATGTCACAAGTTACATGTTCTATGAAATTGAGCCAAGAAAATATTCAGTGACAATTTTAAATTTACCTTCTGCCTCCTTACTGGTGGACTCTTTCATCTTCTCGGTAACGAGTTGAGTGACATCATCACTAGCCCCGCCTTCCTCCAAGACCTGCACCCTCTGCCTGAGGGTCTCATTTTCCTTCTTCAGACGGTCCAACTCCTCCGCTCGACGCTGGCGAGCGAGTGACGCTGGATTCTGAGAAAAAGTGATGATTTTGGTCTGGAGGGGATCGTAGTCACCCTGCAAGATAGAAGAAAATGGTCAAAAGTCTGGGCCATGTCTAGATAGCTTACTAAAGTTAGATCTGAAATGGTTTAACTTCATGACCAGGGAAGGTGGGGGGGCAGTCAAAAAAAGATTTGTTTTCCCTCTGTCTGACAGCCCCTTGAATTTGTTTTGTGCGCATGCGTACTCCAGGTTACGATGTATTCTTCACTTACACAGCTAACAAACAAAAACTGGCACGTGCCCTGCAAGCACAGCAAAGAAATATCATATATGGCCGTTGTAAATTGGGTCATTAAGCTTGAATCATGGGCAGCCATATTGTTTTCTCCCGTTCACATCAATGTAACCAAACCGAGGCTGGAAGTACACACCAAGTCTGATCCATTTTCTGTCACACCATAGTAAGTGTTCATTTATGCTCCTTGCAGTAATAATACCTGGCGCTTTGTATCCTTTGGCAAAAGGTGCGTTATAAATACGGTTATTGTTATTGTTATTATTATTATTATTATTATTATTATTATTATTATGCTGTCGCCAGCTCGGTGTTTATATCCCCATGTGGGAGTTTGCCGAGTTCCCATGACGAGAAGCTTATAAACAAACAAACAAGTATGACCCCAACAAAAGATGGTGTTGCATTTTACCTTTAATGCCCTGTGCTCTAACATCATATCTAGACCCTCGTTCTTCTCAGATAGATTCCTAGACTCCTCCTCAAGCTCTTCAATCCTCTTCTTAAGCGTCTCAACTTCTTCTCCGTCAGCCGCTCCCCTTAAGGTCAGAGCTGGAATGGGCGGGGTTGACTTGGCTAGAGCCAGCTCATTCTGGACGTGGGAAAGCTTAGCATCCAGCTGTTGATAGGTTACAAAAGATGTTATATAAACAGTTTACTTTTTTTAAAATGTCTTCGCATCATACCGCTGAATTGCGACATAATTCACAATCACAAAATATTACAATAATTATTAAAAGCTTTACAACAGAAAATACATAATGAAAATATGATAAAAATGTTAAAGTTACAATGGAGATAATATAAAGACTATTAATGATAATAAATAAGAATGAAAACTTAAAAAGCGCACAAATCCATCAAAGTGCTTGTTGCCCTAAATACAAACAATAACATACACAAGTCGATAACAAAAATTTAAACGTAAGCTTAAGCTAAGAGGAAATCCAGAACATGTGGTAGAGAAATACAGTCCAAACACAATATCTATTATTACCATAGTAAAAATCATAATACTCTGTCCAGTTCGACGATGGTTAGACTCCGCTGGTTGACTTTTTTAAATCAGCCTAAAGGGGCATGGTCGCATCACTGATTAACGATAGAGATTTTAAGAGATGTTAATTTGCATCGGGGATAAAGAGTATTTAAAAAAAAATATCAATGCGCCAATGTGTCATTGTTAACACTGTACACTCAGTTCTTTCCCGAGTCCTGTGAAAAAGTATCACAGGCATATTTATACTTGGGTGGTATTGGAACCCACAACCCTTGAATTCTAGAGCAGTGTCTTACCAACTAGACTACCGAGATTGCCAGATAGCTAGAGGCAGTTCGAATCCTATGTTTTGGCAGCGGGTACCACAATGATATAAGAGATGTTAAATTTGCATCGGGTATAAAGAATATTAATTTTCAAAGCACACTTCAGAGTGAACCAATTATCAGAAAAATTATCCCCAACTGTTGATCCAGTATTTATTTATGGTGGGGTTGATATAACATGACTGAGGTGTTTACACTTCAATTCTGTGCCCATGCCCTATACCTGCGTCACTACACAACCACTAGTTTACCATTGCTCCTACAGGCCTTCAACTTCCCTCTTGAAGGGGGCACAGCAATTTTCCTCTGATAAGGGGCACTTCTGCGGGGACAGTTTCTAATTTGTTTAGGAACTTTGCAAAAGACACCAGAGCAAAACCACAGACGAGACAGCAAAAGCACAGGGCACCACAGCAACTGTTGTGGGTACCGTGGGTCATCTTGAGGCCTGTTCTTGTGCAAACTTGCTCATAGCTGCAGTCCTACCATGTTACTTTCAATAATTGCACCGTATACCTTGTACGCGACACATTTCTACTTCTCGTTTATTTTCATACCTGTTTGTTTTCCAGTCTAAATTTTCCCGCCTCCTCTGTAGCAGCCTTGATGTCATGCTGTACAAAACAAAACCAAAACAGAATCACAAAATCACATTTTTATTATTTCACTTGTATGATTGATCACAAAAGAGGAAATTAAAAAATTACAATGATTTTGTTTCAATTTTGAATACTCAAAACAATTGTTAGCATAAACACGCATAAAAACTTACTTGGTAGCGAGCAATGGACGGCTGTTGATAGTATAAAACATTGTGGGAAACGGCTCCCTCAAAAGTTACGTAGTTTTTGAAAAAAATGTAATTTCTCACTAAAATATTCTAATTGAATTTGAGACCTCAGCATCTGAAAGCACACAACTTGGGCAACAAGGGTGTTTTTTACTTCCATTATCCTCTCGCAACTTCGACGACCAATTTAGTTCAAATTTTCACAGGTTTGTTATTATAGGCATATGCTGAGATACACTAAGTGAGAAGACTGGTTTTTGACAATCACCAATAGTGTCCAGTGTCTTTCAGTTAGCTCTAACTATCCCGTATAATATCTGTTTTTAAACATTGTTACCTCCAGAATCTCAATCTGTCTGTGACATGTCTGTAGGTTTGCTTCAGCTTGCCTGAGACGAGAGTTACACTGTGGCTCGTAACCCATACTTGATACCTCTTGATCGTAGGAGTTGAGAATCTGCCTCATTCCATCCCGCTCCTACCAAAGTACAAAAATAAACATTATAACAATAATAAATGATTGCACAGCAGCCGATTTCACGAAACGTTAGGAGTAATCCTATCTCAAATTAAGACGAGTAACTCGTCCTAACTGAGGAAGGGTTCAATGCGTCCTAAAGTCTTCGGATACGGAGTTTAACTCATCCCAAGTCCTAAGATTAATCTGAAGTTAGAAAGAGTCTGGTGAAATCGATGGCTGGATTCTTATATAGCACTTTACAGCAATCGCACAACATCGGTAAACAGTATTGTCCAAAGATCCACACTTACTATATCACAAAATTTAGACATGAGTTTAAAATAAATCTGTTATTCTAAATATCGAGAATTTATAATTGTTTGAATGTTTTCTCAAAAAGTAAAGCATTGGCTGTGGCTGCTGAATAAGGTGCTACATAATTGGGTCTCAGAATTCATAACTTCAATAACCCTTCTTTCTGTATATTATAAGGGCCTTGAGTACCTTGTTTAGTAGATACGTGCGCTACATGAGACTTTGATGTTATTTTTTTTATAACTATTCATGCGAATGTCCCTGTACCTTTGTTAGTAGAAGTAGTCTCCTCTGCAGCCGTTTAACAAGGTCTTCCTGCTGTCTCTTACCCTCCTGTAGTTTCAGCAAGTCTTGGGTGGTGGACGTTACTTTATCTTTGGCTATGCTGTAAGACTGCTCTAAGGAATGGGAACTGTAAAGCATTTAAAGAAAAAGTCAGCCGGTAGGTCGATATTGAACTTGAACTTTAATTTTAGTTCTCATTGATAGTGCAAAATGAGACCCAGGTCGATTTATTTACAATCTCAGCCAAAAAATGTAAAGTTTTAATACCCAGAAAACAGTTAAATGAAGACAAGAAGATTTCTTTTAACAAAACTGACTGTAACTGCTTACTTGGACAGGAAGTGTCCCTGCTTCTCAAGAAGAGCGGCTTGATCTTGCTGCAATACTGCAATCTTAGCAGACATCTTGGATGGGGAACTATAAAAAAATAAAAAAATATTCAAACTTGAAACTACCATATATAACAAGATACTTAGATAATCAAAGAATACAGGCAATGCAATCAAGAGCACATTAAAGGCAGTGGACACTACTGGTAATTACTCAAAATAATTATAAGCATAAAACCTTTCTTGGTGACGAGTAATGGGGAGAGGTTGATGATATAAAACATTGTGGGAAACGGCTCCCTCTGAAGTGCCATAGTTTTCGAGAAAAAAGTAATTTTCCACGAATTTGATTTCGAGACCTCAGATTTAGAGCTTGAGGTCCCGAAATCAACCATCTAAACGCACACAACTTCGTGTGACAAGGGTGTTTTTTCTTTCATTATTATCTCGAAGTTCGATGACCGATTGAGCTCAAATTTTCACAGGTTTGTTATTTTATGCATATGTTGAGATACACCAACTGTGAAGGCTAGTCTCTGACAATTCCCAATAGTGTCCACTGCCTTTAAGAGAGATTTGCAACTAACAAAAACAAATGCATATCACACTATATCATAATATAGGCTAGCATAGTTTCAAAGTTACGGTGGATGAGATTGAGTGGTCACCCAGTGGGAGGATTAATGCAAACACTATCAGCAAAGAACACCAGGGGTAGATGTCACAAAGAGTTAAGACTAGTCTTTATCTCGAGTAAGGACAGGTTACTCGTCCCATAGAGCAAGGACTAGCTCTATGCCTGTCCAAACTTAGGCCTAGCCTTAAGTTTTTAATATCTCCTAGGACTAGTCTTAACTCTTTATGAAATCGAACCCAGTACCACTTTTCTGTTTATGGCCTTACCTTGGTCTGTTGTCATTGTCTGTGTCCATGCTTTCCCATCTTGTCAACCTCATTCTCAAACCCTGTAAATTCATCACAAATGTTTCATATGAACTAATGCAGCCAAATGATAAAATTTAAAAAACTCTCTCACCGTCTTTCCCAGAAAACGTAACCCACCATTGGCTATAGTTTGTACGTTTTAGTGCCATGTCACCAGCGTTTTCCTATTTCAACTGGCTAAATACCCATTACCAACTGTAGAACAGTCAGGCTGACTAACTCAGTGTTGTAAAAAATCCCTGTGGAATATAAAGTATGGACAAGTGCAAAAGCTGACCGACCAGTTAAGTCAAAAGCTAACTGGTCCTGCTGGCTAGTCACTGAAAAAGTGAAGGGCAAATCCTGGTCAAACAAGGGCACTTAAAAGGCAACCAGTTCCAGGCATCTCCAAAAAGAAAAACACATTCACAAGTTCATTAAACCTGTTTGTCATGGGGACCGTAATATCCTTATAGGACAATATCTCTTGTGCTACCAAAAGGCTCCCAGTGTATGCAATGCAGTTGGCTGCCTCCAATGGCAATAAAACAGTTATTAGCAAATCATATTATTAAAAAAGTTTACATCATTAAATCATCGGCTCTGTGCAACAGGGTCATTAATTGCAACATCATTTCCATATTTATCAAAAGGTCATTACATACATGAAATGTGTAACACTTTAACAAAATTAATCAAAGAAAATAGAATTAGCTGGAAACTACTTACCAACCAAAGGACCTATAGTATAAATGCAAAATATGGCCCGACATCTCGAAGGCTAAACATAATGTCTTTTTACACAACAATTACTTGAAAGACCACTCTTGATTAATAAACTCCATTTACCAAGAGCTCCAAAATATGCAAAACCAATTTTATTAAACCCATAAAAACTGCACTAACGATCTAATAGGCCAGAACTGACGAGATGTTGTCTTTAACCTGGGCATCTGAATGCAGCCTAAAGCAAACATGAATGTACGATAGCCTGGCTGACATACCTCATTCTCCACCTGCAGCTCAGCCAGTTCCTTTGCCCTCAACTCGGCACGCTTCAGTTTGGACTCCAGGCTATTAGCCTGCTCCTTTAGCAGAGCGTTGTTTTCATTCACCTCTCTAGGGAAAGACAAAGCACCGCTCAGTTTAGACATTTGTTCCAATATTGGCAAAAACAAACAAATGTATCAAATGTATTTTAAGCATTACATACAGACTACAACAACAAGTGAAACATCAAACATTATTACCAATATGCAGGGGAAAATGTGAAGCATTGTGCGATTAAAATTTTCCCTGTGACAGACAAGACTTGGACTGGACAAGGACAGACTGACAGATGAGACCAGCCTTTGCAGTTTGCAAAGATTTGTGCATCGCAGACATGTATCTTTGTTAATACAAAAGCTTACAAATACATACCGGTACATGGAAAATGACAAGGACAAAACACATTTGCAATGGTCGAGAAAGGCCCTGAGACATCAAATGCATGTTGAGTTGAGATTTAAAAATACTTAAGGAAATAGATGTTTTTATGTGCAACAGTAACACATACCACAATCAAGGAGCAGATGTAGGAAATGCCCTGTCTTTCTAACTTCTTTGGAATGAGGCTCAAAAAGTTTGAGGGCTCTAAAAGTCTTGGCCCAAGACATTAGTGTTCGACATGAGATAGTGTACTGCGCTCACTGTAAATCGTTACAACACGCCCCCTTACAGCATGATTTCACAAACTTAACTGAAAGCCAGTCAAGTTGGTTTAATCAACCCATAAGAGAGCGCTATAACGATTAACAACGAGCGCAGTACACTGTCCACTTCCAATCACTGATGTCATGGGGCAAGACTAAGGCTCTAGATGATCGTAGACCAAGGCCCTTCTTGAAACCAAGGCATCGGCTCCAGATTCCGCTCAGGCTAGCTTGGCCCGTGGCTGTTTTGACAATTGCGTATGTGCTTAGGGCTTCAGACGAGAGAACAGAGCCTGAAGATGAATCCAAAGTCGAAGCCGTGGATTCGAAAAGGCCCAGAATGAGTGACACAGGAAGAATGAATGAGGCAAGAAATGTAGTCAGGGGCTTGAAGTACAGTATAGACCACGATAACTTTGTTTAAAATAAGTGTGACCTTGTACATTCTTTAAGTATTCTGGCAGGCTCAATACTGCACAGGTCATATGGGAAAGTTGACATTTTGTGTCATAATTTCCACATAAATCTAAGAATTATGGAAGTAAAAGCTGGACAAGTTTTGAGATTTATATGCCCCCTTTCATCAGATCAAAAGTTGATAAGAATTAGACAGTGCAATCTCCATAAAATATAAGACTTTCTGATTTCTTCCTTTAGGCTGTGTACAAATCGTGCCTGCAGGAGGTCCAGGCTCTGTGGCTCTTTCGTAAACATGTGATGTCACAGGTTGTTTATACACAGTATCTGTAACACCAACCTGTAATAAAGGACTTCCTCTCTCAGCCGTATCGTCTCTCTCTCTAGATCCATCAATCTTGTGGCATCTTTCTGGACGGCATTAGCCACAGTGGTAGCATCCTCTTGGTCTCTTACTCTCTGCTCCAACTCCTAAAATTCAAAAACCAAGCAACGATTTTAGTTTCTTCATTTTCTCTGACAACATTGTGCAGTACTGATTAGTGTTTCTGCAAAAATACCCCCAAATACTCATATTTTCAAACACATTCACAGGCATCTCTGACCTTTGAAGTTGTTGCAACTATTCAAAAGGCTAACAAGACTTGAGTTGATGCCTGTACATTATGCATGTACGAGCGTAAAATGCAAAGAAAAACAAGAAAACAATGGTACAGCGCTCGATTTCACAAATAGCTTAGATTGATCCTAACTGCAGATCAATCATAATTTTTAATCAAAGTCACAATATAAATCATTATGGTTATACTGACAAATCATCTCACGATGAACCTTAAGGCCTTTGAGAAATCAACCTTGAGACATCCCAAAACTGACCTACAAAAGATTAAATTAAGCAATATCGATCTGAAGGGTCTTCAATTTGCTCGTCAGTTTTTTTAGACGGATTGCAAACAAAATTGTTAAAGGCCTGGGAATCCAACCATAGCTGAGACATTCTCAAAGGCTAATTGACAACACAACACACAAGTATATTAGTGTAGGCAGAGTAGGCAAGTAGACAGAAAAGATATAGAGATGCACAATGCATCTCCTGAGAATTTGTTCTAATTTTGAGCTTTAATAAGAAACTCTTTCAAATTGAAACAAATAGAACAAAATGTTTTGATAACCTTCATTGTTCTCAAACTTTGTCTTCATAAATGAGCTAAGCAGGTAAGCCCAATTTCATAAAGCATGTGAGCACAAAACTTGCTAAGCAAAGAAAAAAATCTTGCTTAGAAGAAACAGGTAAACAGCCAAAAGACAGTGAAGTTTACATTCTTTGATACCCATTTATTATTATTATTGTTTTTTTTTTTTGCTAAGCAGTATTTTCTGCTTGATAGCTTCAAGAAATTGAGCCACGGGCCCCTCAGCAGCTCTTTGAAATTACATGGACCTAGGCAATAGAAAAGGACATTGATAAATCTTGGACGGTTTCAAGTGTCTGATTGGTCAAAACCCGGTCACACGGGGGAGTGTTACCAGTCGGTATAAAGACCGGCTTTGGAAAAAAGCGAATAAGGGGCCCCTAAATCAGCATACATTTAGTAAACCTTGCGTGTTGCACTGTATCGCATGCAATATTTATATCCATGTTAGTTTCATTGCAACTTCGCGCACTTGCGCGTATGCGCGCTGAAAATGTATCAATTTTGAGTGCGCGCGTGTAACAGGTGTGCGCGTATAAACTCATTTGTCCATATATGGTCTTGTTGACAGCGACATGCTACATGGACGCTGAGCTCATGCACGCGTATTAATGCACAAAGAACAGCTATCGTCCAATCATTTGCCTACTTTGACCCCAGTGAAGGCACTGAACAGACCATTATTTACATGTAAAAGAGTCACTGGTCTCAAAGATCAGTAATGTGATTAACGCACGAAAGAGATGGGAACCATCAAAAGCTCAAATATGGCCCCTGAACATGTCTGGAAGTATCGCCGAGAGAAAAGTCACAAAATTTGGACAATTTCAGCCGTTTAATTCGCTAAAAAAGGTATTTATTAATGGGAATAACGGTGTTCAGAGCCTGTCTTCACTGCGTGGTAATGACCTTGGTTGGTGGCTCGTGCTGTTAACGGACCTCGCCGAACAGCACCAGCCACCAACCTGGTCATTACGACGCAGTGAAGACCGGGTCCTCGCACTGTTATTCCCTAATTAATTACTACACAGATTGATGCATGTATGTAGGTTACTAGTTCTTGGGGCTCTATGTAAACACATCCAAGCTTTGATCAGCTGAAGACATTCCAACCTTGATTGCATCCCCATTTCATATCTAGGCCTTTCTATTCTATCCTCATGTTCATGTTATTAATTTGCTTTGTTCAAGACCTTGACCAACATTGTCCCTCCTTTGTGGTTGATTATTAATAAAGTCAACATTTCATTAGGGGAATGTGGGTTAATGGAAAAGGTTTTCAGGGAGTAACGGGGAATACATATTGATGCAGGTGGCAATGGGAGTTGCTATTCAGGTGTTTTAGCTATAGACCTTTACTATGATGCTGCCGCCATGATTGTCTTGTGCCCTGACTGCAATAGCCATAATGAATACAGTTTGTCATGACACCATATAGGCACCAGACTATTTTGCCCTTTCAGCCTCACTTTGGGTATATTGATTTGAATGGGGGGGAACGCTTTTTACTGATGCATTGGAAAACATGTGTTTTATAAATCTGTATTATTGTTTAAATGTTTTTATTACCGTTTATGATTATTAAAAAGAGACCCTTCGATGTTATAAAGTATTTCAAACTAAATAACTGTACAATTTTAAATAGTGCAAAGATTTAACTACATGTGTATATCACTGGTATGTGTGGCATGTTTAATTAAATATATAACATTTGTTACCTTCTCCCAAGTACTACAAGTACAAGTACACAAGTTTAGGTTAAGACAAATTCTGCTTGTACTTTTGTTCTACAATTACTTTTCACTCCAGTAAGGTTCCACCATGGAGTTATATATAAGAACTAGAGGGCGCACTGGTGATGCTACTTGCACAAACGCGGTTGGACCGCACGATGACAAGCGCCCCATTCTGTACGCGTGTTGAATATGAAATACACATTTGAGTTTTTTATTGAACGCTCACGCGATGCTGTTTGTTCAACTTACAAAATGGCCGCACAAACACACGCTGTGAGATGGCTGTTTTTCAACTTAAAAAATGGCCGCCTGCGCGCATGCCGGGGTGCGTAAATAGGCCAGTGCGCCCTCTAGTTGTTATATATAACTCTATGGGTTCCACTTAAAAGTATTTTAGAGGTCCCTGGCGCTTCACTAGTCTTTGTTCAAGACCCTCTTGTAACTTATATCTTTCCAAAATCCAATGGCACAAGAGGGCGCACTCTCATCAGAGACCGCTACCACTTGAGCTTCTGTGATAGCAGTTCTCGGGTGATAGTGAGTGAGGGGAAATTAACAGCAGGTGTACAGTTTTCTAGATTATATAACAACAGGAGCATCTTGAACTAAGGCTAACACTACCTTTTTACACTGCACAGAACTGCACGATGAGACATTTTCCACTAATTAATTACGAGGCATAGTTTCACGTGGAGACAGCACATCTTTGTTTAAACTGATTAATAAATACCCTGCAGTAAATGTGTTGTTTTCTTACTGGGTGTATCTTCGTTATTCAAATGAAGGTAAACGCTGATTAAATTTGTCTTTTCTTAATTTACTGCACTGCATATGATGAATAGAACAAGAAGGATGAATAGAAAACAAGAAGAACTGCTCAATTTAAGATGTGGGAGAAAACTGAAAACCCAATCTACATGCAAGACTCTGGAAAAAAAAAATACATGCCAACCCGGTTACTACGTTTACCATAGCAAACCTCATGCTTAAGCTAGAAATGATCAGTGGTCAAGTGGTGTGATATTAGCTATAGATTGTGGGGTCATGGTTTTGAATACCATCTAGGTAGTTAATACTACATATCCATCTCTAATTAGAATCCTACCTTGACTTTTTGTTGAGCACTTAAGAGTTCCATGCGATATTCGTCCATGGCTCGACGATTACTGGATGCCTCAATACCACGTCTGAAATAATCAACAATCACAAACTACAGTTCAATGGAATTCAATAATCTTAAGTTTTTTTTATTCAAAAAATTGAACAGAACTACGGACAAAAGCAGGAAGTAAAGTGAAAGAAAAGTGGGGTTTTATAGCAACTTCAGTATTGTAGACATAGTTGTGTTTATTTCAAATGCCCTACTGCTTTGAATGTTAAACAATTTATGCCCTTGTGGTTTACGAATTGATATTTAAAAAAAACAAATAGTTGCATCCCCTTAAGGTGATCTCTCTCCTGCCGCTTCCCAGGTTGTATTGTTCAGTTGAGTGTGATCCCTGGAAACACGGCAGCTCTAAATGATCATGTGGCTTCTGACTGGCACCCCATTCAAATATATTTACAAAATAAGTAGACCACCAACATAGGGCAAGATAGTTAATTTGGTAGAGTGCCTGCACGATAATCCAGAGGTCTCAGGTCTCAGGCCCCACTCTGTTAAATTGTTATTTGTTCAACCCAAAATCAAATTTAAGTTGACCTAATTTCCCTTGTGGTTTATTAATTGATAAATTATGCCCCTCCATAACCTAATGTGGTGAAATCCTTCACACAGTACAGTTTTTATATTGTCTCTACACATATAAATACTGATATGAAACTTCTCGGTTTTAAACCCCAGAGGGCAGTATTCCAGATGGCCATGGTTGTTGTTTCTTTTCAATGGTCCCCTTACAATCCTCACAAAAGTTAGATTTTTGTTTTGTTTTTTAGAATATTGAATGGTCAGACAGTAGGAGGGTTGACTATGTACTGTGCAGATGCATTCAATCACATTATTTCAAATTCTAGGCTGACATAGTTTATTTATCACTTTGTCCCGCCTCACTTGTCTCATCCAAGACTGCTAGGTCCGGCAGATGCTTGTACGAATTCCTGTTCAAGTAGAAGTAATGCATGATGGGAACGATTGTACGGCAAAAAGGGCAATCACTCCCATCTTACTTTGGGGTTTTTACCCTTACACTGATGTGTGTAAGCACTGTATATCACAAAATCACAGGCATGTTACTCTGGTAGGATGCGAACCAATGACCATAGCCAATCTAGAGCTAATGTCTCACCAACTAGACCACTAAGATTGCCCTAAAGCTCGAGGCAGTGCCCGGTATTAAGAGGCACCTTTTTTTCCACAGAACGCCAGTTCTTACACACATGCCTGGAATAATACGCAGGCCATGGAGGCCATGACCTCCGTTGCCCCTGGTCTTGGCCTTGGTGCCCCATCAAAAGTTCCCTATTGACTTAAAGATTTTACAATGGGAGTGCCCTTTGCAAACTGAAAATGGCCTTGCCCTTTCAAAGTTGAAATTCCAGGCCTGTACACACATTGGTGTAAGGGTAAAACCAAATAGTATTTTTTATCCCTGATGTCAATTTAACATGGCTACTCTTACCTCTATCTTGTGAAATTAATAATTTGACAAATTAATAATGTGAAAAACTGTAACCTTTCTTCTTAAATCAGGGGGCTTACCTCATTTGATACTGCAGTTGACCTTTAGCTTCTTCAACATCAGTCTGTAATAGCTTAATTTCATTGTTCTTCCTGAAATAAATTTCCGGTAAAATGAGCCGTTGTTGAAAGCATCAACCCTAAACAACCACATTCTTTCAGTCGAAGCCTTTAAAGCCATTATACACTTTCGGTACAGAAACAAAAAAAAGTTCACAGATTTACAAATAATTTACAGGGTTTACAGAAGATAATGGTGAAAGACTTCTCTTGAAATATTCCTCCATGAAATGCTTTACTTTTTGAGAAAACATTAAAACAATATCAATTCTCGATAGCGAGAATAACGGATTTATTTTAAACACGTGTCATGACACGGCGAAATGTGCGGAAACAAGAGTGGGTTTTCCCGTTAATTTCTCCCGACTCCGATGACCAATTGAGCCTAAACTTTCACATGTTTGTAATTTTATAAGTTGTGATACACGAAGTGTGAGACTTGGACAATACTGTTTACCAAAAGTGTATGACGGCTTTAAAAGGAATATACAGAATTGACTGTTCTCCCCATGCACAAGCTAGACCATCAGGCCGATATGTGCCAGTTGCTTGAAAATAATGCAGTTGATATTCAAAACAATAATCATAATAATTCTTTGGGGGATGATTCCCCAGGTTGCATTCAGATGACCGTGTTTCAAATCAGGGGGGACTGGGCCAAACTTTCAAAATGTTGGTACAGAATGCCCCAGGCACCCCCCCCCCCCCCAAAAAAAAAGGTTTTGAAACATCCTGGGAAGAACCCTGAGACTTAAAAATGCAGACGTAAATGTCTCTATTTGTAAGAATTCAAAACCAAATTTACAGGTATTCAGTTTATACAAAGATTGCTTAAGGCCAAGTCACACAGGCCCTGATAACGAGATTGAGAACGAAAACGTTAACGATAAAAATGCACTCCCTCGATTGGTTGTATGAGCGTGGGCATATTCTGCGTGGAGCATTTCAACCCATCGAGGGCGTGCATTTTTATCGTTATCGTTTTCGTTCTCGAGGCCTGTGTGACTTGGCCTTTACCCTGCCCTACTAGAAAGGAACAAAATCATACTTACTTGGCTATTTCATGCGTCATTCTTGAAATGTGGGATCGACTCGAAATCTGAAGCTGAGAAAGAAAAAGAGTTTAATAACGAGATGAAAAGCCATATCCAGCAAGAACAAAAATGAGATGCCATAATGTGGATAATTTAAGCCACTGTACATGTTTGGTAATTGTCAAAGACCAGTGTTCTCACTTGGTGTATCCAATCATAACCATAAAATAACAAACCTGCAAAAATTTGGGCTCAATTAGTCATCAAAGTTGCGAGAAAATGATGAAAGAAAAAAACACCCTTGTTGGACGAGTTTGTGTGCTTTCAGATAGGAATAAAAGACTTCTAGCGAGTAGTCTTTTATTATTTTAATGAGAAATTACCTCTTTCTCAAAAACTACGTTACTTCAGAGGGATTCGATTCCCACAATTTGTTATACTATTGACAGCTCTCTAATGCTCGTTACCAAGTCAGTTTATAAGTTAATATTTGTTTTGAGTAATTACCAAACGAGTACCTTCCCGTTAAATACAGGATAGTTGATCTCTGCTAAATAAAACAATGGTCTTTGGTTATTATTTAACGAGGGGATAACTTTCACACAACTGGAGTTTGCTAGTGTTTAACATAGATGTGATTTCAAGTTCTCTTGTTAAAAATTGTCTTGTGGGAAAGGGCAGTCTGCACGGTCTAATGTTGAATATTGTGGAAAGAACCAGTTGCAGAGATGCCAACATTGAATTTTAAAAAAGAGTAGCATCTCCCAAATGTTAAGGGCGAGCGCAGCTTGGGCGAGCGCAGCTTGGGCTCCCTAAACCGATCTTTCTATTACTCTCTACAATGCTAATTAGCTCATTTTCAGGCATTGTTGTGAAATAACAATTACCTGTATGCATCAACAGAACAACTACAAATGTTTATAGTGGCCAGTGAAAAAAAAATTGAAAAAAACCCTGATTTCCCTCATCTTCTGACTATGTTTCAAATAAATGTAACATAAAAAAGAGTGGCCTTACTTAAATGTAACATAAAAAAGGGTGGCTTTACTTAAATGTTTTTGTTTTAATGATCAGAAACGCAACAACAAGCTATTGGGAGAGAAAAAAAAAAAACGTGTCCGGATTTTGGGCACAAAAATACGTGTCCGTATTTTGGGCATTGTCTGGACATCGGCGCTACAATTACTGGTAGGAAAACATAGAAACTGTCTAGCGTAGACCTCACAGGCCACTCAGTTGAAGGTGTTTTTGTTCAGAAGGTCTCCTCTTTTTGTCGCCATTATTTCGTACTTTTTTGCCAAGCTTCGATGAAGTACATGTACAGCCAGCGTGGGCACAATAATTGTGGATACATGAGGAATGAGGTTACTGTGACACGTTAGCTCACACACAACCTCATTCCCCACGCACGTGTGCACTATTCCCCATCGTGTAATAGAGATCAATGGGTACGATCTTGCAGAAATGCACTAGCGTAAAAAATGCACACTCAATCAACCGGCCAGCCAGCGGCGGGGGATGGCACGCAACAATCATTACGTCGAGACACGTACATTGGTCGAGTGAATTCGCCGCTATTATTCAACACTGCGTTCTAAAATTAAAAGTGTTTTTTTTTCTTTTCTGTTACAATTGTTTTGATATTTTTCTTAATTTTTATTTCCACTTAATAGTTCATTAGTTGTTTGCATGTATTGTACGATTTAATAAAATTATATTGGGCGGCTTGTTTAGCGTGTTTTATTGAGTATTATCGTAGCGTCGTAGTCACGGCTCGAAATCGTATTTGCTACGCCCAAATCGTGTATGTTGGTATCTCTGCAGTTGGGCAGGGGTACACCGACAGTAATTGGGTTAAGCCAAGTTTTTCATAAATGCTTGTAATTTTTACATCTTGCAACGTAGTCTCCAGCTTGAGTTTCTGCTGTCTCAAGTCCTGTATCTGTGACTCAAAGTTTGCCTTCATCCCTTCCTTGGCTCGTCTTGTCTCCTCCAGAGTCTTGCGTGATCTCTGCTCCTGCTTCGTGGCAAACTCAAGCTGTCTCTTCATCTCCTCCACACTGGCCAGCTCCATCTGATCACAGACAAATCACAGAAAATGACTTTTAAGTATCGACAAGATATTCTGCATAGATGTTAAGTTTGCATCCGGGTAAAGAATATTCATTTCGGTTTTAACCATTATACACCCTTGTGTGTTACCACTGTATACTCGGTACTTTCCTCGAGTTCTGTGAAAAAGTCACCAGCATATTACTCGGTTGAGACCTGAGTGCATGCCTTTGCAGGTACAGAATAGAGAATTTGGGTCTGCTAACAGCGAAAATGTTACCTACAATGCGCACAGAAAAGGAACATCGCCCCTAGTTAATCCCACTCCCAAAATGCTGCAAAATGTATAGGGGTGTAGGGTGATGACACCAGGGAACAAATTCCACTTGGGAAATTGTTTTGCTAAGCAAGAAATAACTGCGAAACCAGTCTCAGCAATGGTAACGGTATGGTTTTTTGGCTGGTACTTTTGTCAAGCAAAAGTTTTTTGTACTTTTTACGCTTACTACAGTCCTTGTGAAGTTTGGCCCAGGTGATTTGGATCAACACACATAATTTGTCAGTGTTCCAACAAGTTTGTTTCTTTTGCTGCATTTGTTTGGACTTTTTGGCCTGTGTTTTTAATTTATGGATTCTGGTATAATTTGCGCCTTCCAACGAGATAGACTCGATTGCACCCAAGAAATGTAATAACATTTTCTTCTTTTAAAACCAACCTCTCTGTTCCTCTGATCCTTTTCTACATCCCTCTCGTAATCAAGCCTGGCCCTCTTGTGAGATGTCTTCATGCTGTTCATCTCAGCTTCAAGTTTTGCGATGCGGCTCTGCGCCGACAGCAACTCACCCTCCCGCTCTCGTGTCTGCTGCTCTTTTTTATGCTTCTCTGCAAATGCACAAAAACCACTTTTGGTTTAAAACCTGCATTTATGTACCATTACTCAAAAGGAATTTTGAGTAATAGTATAGGCCTAAACCACAAGAGAATCTGAACGAGTAAATTTCAAATAACTTAGGGTTGAATGTTTATTCAATCTTACCTATGTCTTTGGCAATGTAGTTCTTAAACTCCCCCATCATTCGAAACACTGTGGTATTGTCGTCTGGGCTGTTCATGGTGTTTATCTTGCTTCAAGTTCAAAATGGTCAAAACTAAAGTTTTTAATGAAAGCAAAAATAAATCCATAAAATTTCCACTTTTTTGAAGTTTAAGATTTCAGTTATTTCATACTTCCTTCGATTTGAATGCATCATGCAAAGCGATGTTGACATCACAGCTCCGTTTTCACTGTGAATAATTTGGAAAAGCTCAAATCTTCCAAATTGTTCATGTAGGAACGCATCCTGTTAATTCAAAGTAGTATCATGAACCAAGCTTTATAAAACAAAAGCAGCCAAAATTACTACCTGCAGTCAGAGTAAAGCCTGGTTCATACTACCTGCGAATGTGTTACAAATTTTGACGTCACAGCTCAACTCAACTTGTTGTGTAAACCCGGTTGAAACCGTTCATACTGCTTGCGAATGCTCAGGCGAAGCAAATGTTGAAGTCACAAACTCGCAACGAATAATTCGCAGCAGTTCAACTCTATTCAACTCACTTGCGAATATCGCTGCATAAGGAATGTTGTGACGTCAAATTCACTTCAATTCAATCAGCTGACCCAGGTTGGAATCCTCCGTTGCATACAGCGTTACTCCTACTCGGATGTTGTTGCGTTAACGTAACCCTACAATTATCGCAACTAACTCATGTAACTCGGTACTTCTAGAAACTATAACTTGGCTCACGGGGGAGCCTTTTTATAGTCTCTAGAAGTAGTAACTCGGATGCTGCTGTCAATCACACCAATCCAATGTATGCAGTTTGTTAGTTTAAATCTTATTCTTATTCTTACAAAAAAAAACATGACAAACAACTGTCTGCTGACTCTACTTCTAGAAACATAAGGCTCCCAACATAAGGCCGTGTAAGGCTCCCCCTCCCCCGCTCACGGGGGAGCCTTTATTAGTTTGTTTCTAGGTAGAAGTATGCTGACTCTGTCTGGATATAATCATAAAGTCAAAGATAAAAAGATAATACATTTTCTTCTTCTTCTTCTTCCTTTAAGTTTAAGTTAGTTTAATTTAAAGTGCTGCTTCAGAAAATTTGAAGATTAAAGTTTTACTGTTTTATTTGAAAGCACGAAATATTTTCAAAAGATAAAACTAACAAATAAACTTCAGAGTTTGTAGAGATCACAGTCCTGAGTCCATACAGTCTGTCAGTAGTTTTCTAGCTTTTCTAACCGAACTCACAAGCTAGACACATGCTAGATACTCACTTTTACTTTTCAATGCGCCGCCATCATAAAAAAACGAGTCGAATTTTGGGAAACCTTCTCCCCAGGTGTGTCGAGCAATACGAGATTGATCGCTCTCTCGTTGAAAACATGCTTGGGGTAAAGAAAACCATGGAAACGAGGTTGTGCTGAATGAACTGGGCTCTGAGGACGAGTTGTCTTGTTCAGCACTTTTCACACAAGCAGTCGAGTTGTCCTTTCAGCGGGCGATTAGTTAGAAGAAAATCCAAGATGGCTTCTCACGCATCGAGAGCGGCTGCAGTCGCAAGAAAAGTTAAACCTATGTTGTCAAGTAATGATCCCGAGGCAGCAAGACGAAGAGTATTTCAACTTTATAAAGCCTGGTACAGAGAATTGCCAGAAACTGGTAAATAATGGCAACTTTTAACCTTTTTGTCACAGATTTACTGACCTGGAGTCATCTCACTTGTTATGTTTCTCTGTATCATTTATTTTTAATGAAACTTTACTCTAGCCTAGGGCGGTAGGGGGGGTTCGTTTTGGGGTTGGGGGGGGGGAATGGGGCGCATAGACTCAGTAACGACTGGGAAGTTGTTTAATGCAAAAACGTGCAAAACGTGCCTGCTTATTAGCATCTTACAGTTTCACTATCGTTACTACTGAAGACTGCATATGTCATGATATGTTTGGCGCGATCGGTCAATCTGCGTGATCAACCGATCGCGCTGCGCTATTGACGATTGAAAGATGAATTAAGATCAATTGGTTGCGCAACAATCGGTCGATCGCGCAACAATTGGTCGATCGCGCAACAATCGGTCGATAGCGCAACAATCGCGCTACGAGTATTTTTTCCCGTTATCAGCCAATCGCGCAGGAAAGGCTTTGCGCGATCTACCGATCAGGCAGGAATGGGTTTGCGTGATCGACTGATCGTGCAGGAATGGTTTCGCGCGTTCGACCGATTGTGCAGTTAAACCATTCCTGGGGGCGATTTCTCAAAGCAATAAAATTCATTTTCAGTATCACCATAGTGATTTATATTGTGACGTCATACTTTTGCAACTACGATTGATTTGCAGTTACAATTGATCAATCTTACATCTTTGTGAATTCGGCCCCTGAACATCGGCCGATCGCGCCAAACAATTCCTGCACAATCGGCCGATCGCGCAAAACCATTCCTGCACAAATGACCGATCGCGCAAAACCATTCCTGCACAATCGGCCGATCGCGCATAATCATTCCTGCACAATCGGCCAATCGCGCAAAACCATTCCCGCAGAAGGTTGAATTGGACAGGCGCATTTATAGGCAAATTTCCTGATTGCTAAATGCATTTACACCAATTTCATATTTTAAATTTAAGCTAGGCCAAAATCACTTGATCAAAAAAAGTTTGAGCAATTTTGAAGAGGGTAGGGTTCCCTTGGGTGATTTGACACAGAGTGACCCAATAAACAAGTTAACATCAACTTCAGTGGAACTCTCAAGGTATGCTGGTAATTTGGACAGGGGGGGGGCTGTGGAATCGTTGAGCTGTGATCAAGTGCTGTCCCTCTTTGCTCGACCAAATTACTTCGCAGAGACACATCACCTTACCTCAAAATTGTGTTTTATCATTTTATCAGATTGTATGCATTGACTATCTGACACAGAGACAACTCAGATTAAAGTCCTCGTGACAAAACTAGGTCATAATTCGATTTTCAGTTTGCAATGAATTATCTGTATAAAACAAATTAGTATTTGTTTTTAAAAAGGAAGATTACAATTTTCAAGTACATTTGGGATGTGATAATGGCATTTAGACCTTTGAATTTGTACTAGTTTGGATTCAACTTAATTTTAAAGTGTCCCCCTCAGTCAAAGGCAAAGCTCTTTATATCTATGCCCTCATGATCCTGTGGCAAAACTTTAATGAAATTTTAATAATTACTATGGTAATTTGCAAAAAATAACAAAAATAAATAATTTAATAAAAAGTGTGAATAATTATTGGCTTTCAAATCTGATTTTTATTTAGTTTGTGAATTGAAATAGTGTTTGATGAAACTTTTTCGGTGGGGAAATATTTTGATATGGCCTCAACATTATGACATATTTTTGTACCTTGTAGAAATGCCTAAAATACCAAACTTTTTGCATTTACAAGTGCAAATAACCAGTGGAGCCTTACGTGTTTCTAAGTTTTGGTCAAGGTAGAGGAGACTCTTTGCTTGGCAAATAAAACCACACAATTTGTATCTAGGGACTGTTTACATCGCGCACAGAGAGGTAAAAGATTTGCCACGATTTTAGGGATACCTCAAAAACAGGACCTACGATATATTTTGTTAGTTTCAATTTTTTTTTGTACCATACATGCAGCAGGCTAGTGAAAAAACCTGCGGGCGATCAAGAATTTTGGTTGACTCGCCCGGCGGGTGATTGAAAACAAAGTTATTCTGATGGGCGGACAAGGTTGGTGGAGTCGTCGAAGTTGAATTCATTTTTATTTAGAATTTTATTTAGATGATTTTCCTGTCTATTAATACTTGTTGTAAAAAATGAAAACATAATAAATGAAATGACAAGAATCAATTTTTGAGTTTATTGAATGCACTTCGTTCGGAATTTGTCAATGAATATAACTCAGTGAAACGTGGCTTTTCTATTTTACAAATGTGCTCCTTTTTGAAATGGAATAGTCTAGATTTTGCTGCAGTGATCGGACATGTGTCCCGTCATCCTGTGTTTCTGAACTTGTCTCTCCACTCTGCATTGCCTGCTGATGAATGTATGCAACTGCAAGCCTTTCAATTGATAAATTCAACACTCAAAATTTCTGCCTAGTAGTCCACCTACCCTATTTTGAGATGGGATTTAAATCGTAAACAGAATATTAATTTTATTTATTTTACCCTAACATTTACTTTAAAACTTAATAAGTATTTATTTTCTATGGCTCCCTGGACATGTTTTTTCCTTTGACAATGGCTATGTCAAGGCACAATTAGGCAAGAGAGAGCCTGGGGAACCCATCAAAGCTTAAACAAAACCTAAAACCCTTCAGCTTCCAAAGACGCTGCCCCTGTTGATCCCACCGGGTTGTGAGGCGCTACGCTGTCCCTACACCCACCCTCTCGACAATGCTCTCGACAAAATTAGCCGGCATCCAATTTGCCCTAGCTACAACCTTGCCGCAAAGGCTACAGAAAACTTTTGAAGGAGCACCAAGGCCAAGACCAGTTCAACTTGCCTTTATTTTAGGCCTGGTGTAAATGCTCAATTGTATGTATGTAGTGTACCTTCAAATACTTCCAGCTGTTTATATATTGATGACTAATTGCTCATAAAAAGGTTAATTTGTACAAAAACAATTTTTGGGGAAAGGGGGAGGAGGAGGCTTTGGTTTTAAGAACAAAAGAGACTACCATAGTTATAGTTGGTTGGTTTAGAGTGGGGCAAAAAACCTCCCCCCCCCCCCCCTTCTCTCTTCTCCTATGTCAGTCCGCACCAAATTGTTTGGGATTAAATTTACTTTTGATTTCCCGACCCTGTGGTTATTAATGATAACTGGGTTTTCTGTTCTGGCCCAAGTCCTCTAAAATACTTCCTTTTATTACTGGACTGTAAAAAAAAATTAATCTGTAAAAGATTGAATATTATTTGTAAACAAATAAGGCAGTTACACTTGTATCTTTTTTTTTAAAGAGGCTTGTAGCATTTTACTTGCTCACTCTAACAGTTTCTTTGTCTCCTCCCAACAGTGCGACAGTACCAGCTGGATCTGACTGTAAAGCAATGTCGAGATAAACTACGAGAGATGTTCATGAAAAACTCCCATGTTAAAGATCCGAGGGCAATAGAACTATTAGTCATCAAGGTATGTACAATAACACAGATATTGGATGCACTTTATTGATACAGAATGCCCAGACATGAATGGTACATGGATGCCAGAATAAAGTCTTGTACATTTTGCTTCTTTGTAAAGTTTTTATCCTCCAACCAGGAAACAATGATCCACGTGTGATATAACATGTGTATAAAACATAATGAGTGTTTAACATTTGTATAATGGTGAGAGTGTGTTCATTTGAGATTGTGCGCCGAACAGGTCGCCACCCACACTTTTTTTGTCTCTGATTTCTCTGCACCTTTTTTGGCTCTCAAACAACCAGCTGATCCAGTTTATTCACTCTTTCAAAACATCTCTCAAAACACACCTTGTTGATAGATCCATTCTTTTGTATTTAATCTGTTCTTTGTGGTTTTTGTTTTGAGTTTCTTTGTAATAGCGCCCTGAGCACTTTTGTGGATATGGTCGCCCTATAAAACTTTGTTATTATTATTATGTTTTCGCTGTACACATTGTACATTTACTTTTTATGTGTGTAGTTATTTATTTAATTATTTTGTTATTAATTTTAATTCCTAATTTCAATAATTTGTTTTTAATTTCTAATTAAAAAATTTCAGTTATTTTCGTTTTCCCCTTTCCCCATTTCATCGGCTCTTGGTTTGGACTATAAACAAATAAGAAAATGAAATATATATCTAGAAATATCCGATAATTAATTTCATTTAAAAATCTTTGCAGGGTAAGATGGAACTTGAAGAGACAATCCAAGTGTGGAAGCAGCGGACCCACGTCATGAGATACTTCCAGGAATCAGAGAAACCGCCCAAAACCGACTTCTTGTCTAAATTCTACGAGGGTTCAGATTAACGATGATGAAGCCTTGTGCAGAACACTTTGGTCAGGATCTTTAACTCTTGAACTTTTTATAGCATTGAGACCGAGAACGATTACTGAATCCATCTGAAACCCATTAGTGTAAAAAGTCAACACCAAAAACTGTTTAGCCCTTCAGAGACCATTTATTTATGATATCAAGTAATAAATCCACAAGGGAAACTTACTGGGTAAATTGTAATAATTTAGGACTATTAACAAAGGAAAGTTTACTAGGGTGGGACTTGAATCTGCAACCTCTGGAGTAATGTGCTGGCACTCTACTAACTGAGCTATTTCGCTCTAATGTTGGCGGTCTTCCTTTTTTGTTTGGGGTGCTATTTTAGAAGACAGTCAACTTGCAACTGCCTTATAGCCAGAGAACACATCCAAGTTTGCTTAGGGCCATGACACACAAGGCAATTTACAGGAAACCAGTTCCAGGCAAACTCTAAGAAGAAAAGCCATTCACATTTCAATGTTCACCTATTTTTCTTGAAAATTTACTCATGTGCTACCAAAGTGGTCCTGTACATATAGTTGGTTGCCTTCAAGTAAAAGTTGCCTTGTGTGAAATGGCCGTACATTCAACCTGAGAAGCAGCAGTAGAGGGATTACAAGGACTATGTCACCTGGGCCGAATTCTGCGCTTATGATCACGATTCCCCGCTTACGTGCAAGCGCTGAACTTCTGCGCTAGCCTTTTAAGCGTAGAATGTAAAGTAACGTGGAGTACGCAAACCCAGAAGCCAAAATTTGCCACTAACCCGTGAAATACGCTTGCCGTAAGCACAGAATTCCCTTCTTCCGTAAGCGCCGGATATATGCTTATGGTAAGCAGAGCCATGAAATTGGGCCCTGTTGCTGATACGGGCCCAATTTCATAAAGCCTGTAAGCACCAAAAAATTGCTAAGCACAGAAAAATATTGCCTATCAGAAATGGGTTACCAGCCAAAGTTGCATTACATTTACATTGTTGTGACTGGTGCCCCAATCAATTTTTGCTAAGTAAAGAAAATTGTCAAGCAGTATTTTCTGCTAAACAGCTTTATGAAATTGGGCCAAGGTCTTTTTAGGGTAAATAAGATTAGTGTAACCTTCCGCCATGTTTATAGTTTGATTTGCGGTGCAGAATTTGGAAACCAGGGATGCATTCTGGAGTTATCCGGATCAAAATGGATTGTGTACACTATGTAGCTGAAACTATCAATGTGTGTGTATACGAAGCTGTGTACAATCCTGGAATTGCATCGTTTGAGCGGGCAAGGCCATTTTCCTAAATGAAAAGGACACTAACATTGAACACATTGTAAGTTTATTGAAAACTTTTGAAGGGGCACAAAGGCCAAGACCAGGGTCCAATTTCATCGAGCGTAACCAAACAATGCTTACCAGAATGAGGGTACCAGAATGTATGTACATTTGCTTGTAAATGTGATTGCCCGAATAAGTATATTATTATTACCATCCAACTTGTACCATTTGCCACTAGTATTCTGCTCAATTTTGCTAAGCAGAAAGTTGTAAGGCACTCCTTTCTGCTTTGTAGCTCTTTAAAATTGGACCCAGGGCAATAATTGTTTGAAGTTCTCCTTTTTGTGGCTTAAGTGAGAGTTAGTTTTGCATGAAAGAAAAAACCAATGCTTGATTCTGAATGGAAAAGTTTAGTATTAAATTGTACAGATTGAATAATAAAGTATTATTGTTGAAATAACTAACCAATGTTGTAGGAGTAATATGTTGTATTGTGATTACTTTGGAAGAGCTGATACAAAAACTTTTTCTAGATGTTGTGCCTCTCAAGATAATCTAGGTGTTGACTTGTACTCGATACGACTGTGGTTAATTCTCCGAGCGCAACTCGAGAATATGCGAGGCTCAAGGTTTGAAGACTTTATCTTTGGCATCATGTGTCCCATGACCAAGTGTGTAAAGCACACAGTGAGTGTTTGACCCATATGATTTATTGTTTTTGTGATATCTTTCTGTTTTTGATAATTACTCCAAAAACTAATGACCTTTATATAACATACTTGTTAAGAAGCTCTACAGCTGCTTCAGCACAAAACAATGATGCCCATCATAAGAAAACCAGTCAAAATAACATACAACTTGTACCGATTCTGACTGATTTCCAGCTTAATTTTGCTTAGCAAAAAGTTATGGGCTTGTCTTTGGATGCTGTTTAGAGTCAAATAAATACTTAGAATCAATGAGCATTTGATATGTACCAGTTTTTTATTGTCTACAAATACCTACAAAGTAAAAAATACACATGCCTATCAATTAAGGCATGTAACTCCTTATGTATACAGATAAACCAAAGTTTGTTTTAATATTTAACATATTCAAAAGAAATGTGTACACATAAATATTTCTATAATACAAAGTTAAATACATAAAAGTATATCATTCCACACACAATAGTGTACTGCACAAAAGAGTAGGTTGAAGAGGGGCTCGATGAAATCATTTTATAATAGATTTAGAGTTCTTGTAAAAATGGTTTAAACTTTCTGAAGTCTCTTACCTCGCTTTATAATGGTATGCAATTACACTTTTTATTGATCCCCTTTCAGCGCAAAATTTTAAACATTAAATCTACGAATCGCAAAAACAAATAGGTCTATACACTGTACAATCCAAAGAGGAATTCAATCCTATTAGAATGGAAAATTGTCAAAATCCAGGAATTAACCGCAAATTCTTTGTAGCGCAATGTACAGACAATAATATATTTGAAATGTGATGTCATCTGTCATAAACAAATCACACACGAAGGGTATTCAAACACTGTGGCATTTTAAATAATTTAACATGAGGTTAGAGACTTGTAATTGTTTCCCAATTTTTCAGAAGGACCCAATCTATTGGAAAATGAGTGGATCACAAAACTCAATTTTAGAAGAGAAAACTGTAGACCAGAGACAAATATAATTGGGCGTGTAGAGGACGGACCTGGGGTCCTAATTTTTAAGACTAGTCCCAGGAGTTTTTAAAAACTTAAGGCTAGTAACTCGTCCTAACTCGAGTTAAGACTAGTCTTAACTCTTTGTGAAATCCACCCCTGGAACTTCATAATTGGAGCGTGCAGGGACATTTTCATTTTGCAAAGGGCACTCCTTCGTTCCACTTGGAGACCTTCACATAATAGACACACTGGTACATGCATTTAGATACAAAACAACGGGAGTACAGTGTAGCTTGAATTTGAATAGCCAACTAGTAATAGGTACAGCCTTTTGTATGGACCCAGTAGGTGTAATACTATAGTAATGCCACAAACATTTGAATAGCAATTTTTTTGCAGGTGGTTGCAAAAAACATTTCTAGCGTCAGTGAGCAGTGTTCAACTAGGCAGGATTGATATTCAACCTACTTAAGTTTGATTTACATTTTATTTTTGTTCGCCCTTTAGAAGAAAAAAAACAGGAAAATATTGTGATTAAAAAGGAAAGTAGCCTGAAAAGTCCCCATCAAGGAGTTTAGCCCATGTACTCAATAAAACATCCTTTTGTTTCCAAGGGGCAAACATCATGCCTTTATGATTCTGAAAAGTTGACTTACATGAATTGTTTATATGGCAAATCCTTTTTCTGAGTACAAATGAAATTATGTTCGATAGTGAACAATTTCCCTTTTATAGCATAGCAAAAACCTACACAAAATGTATCTGTCGCAACTCAAAAATCACCAATTTTGCTACTCAATGTTAGCATTCAGTATGCATTAAACTAGGTCAGTGTAAGTATTTTGCTATGCAGAATTGTCCCTGTTAGACCAATATAGCAACAAGATTCCTTTCCTTTGTTTTCATTTCATGTTTTGACGGACGATCAACTTTTTTTTTGGAGGGGGGGGGGGTCTCCTGATGGGCACTAAAAAACAAATTGTTATTTTTATACTTTTTTAAATTTAAATACAGACACACACATTAAAAATATTTGTGGATGATTAAGTGATAAAGGGGCCTCTAAAACAAATGGCAAGACCTAATGTTGAAGACGAGCCAAAATTTTCTGTTCGGTTGGTGATCTAAAATGTGCCTTTTTTGCCCCTTTTTTTAAAAAGAAAAGATCCCCAAAACATTGCATGTAATAGAGAATGATGCAGGCCTCGAAATGACACACCACACCTACAGCAATTGCCGTAGTGCCCTGTGCTTTGCTGTAATGCCTTTTGCAAAGTTCCAACACAACTTGACATTGTCAGATATTATAGCATCGCCACTTACCAGAGGCAAATGGCTCTGCCCCCTTCAACAACAAAATTCAAGGCTGAATAATTAATGGGTGAGAATTACAAAACTTTATACCCATAATAGTCCTTTTCATCCTTCTATATGATATCATCATTGATCTTAAAGGCAGTGGACACTATTGGTAATTGTCAAAGACTAGTCTTCACAGTTGGTGTATCTCAACATATGCATAAAATAACAAACCTGTGAAAACTTGAGCTCAATCGGTCATTGAACTTGCAAGATAATAATGAAAGAAAAAACACCCTTGTCACACGAAGTTGTGTGCAATTAGATGGTTGGTTTCGAGACCTCAAGTTCTAAATCTGAGGTCCCAAAATCGAATTCGTAGAAAATTACTTCTTTCTCGAAAAATGTGGCACTTCAGAGGGTGCCGTTTCTCACAATGTTTTATAACATCAACCTATCCCCATTACTCATTACCAAGTAAAGTTTTATGCTAACAATTATTTTGAGTGATTACCAATAGTGTCCACTGCTTTTAATACATGAAATAAAAACAACCAAATGCAAGAGTCCTTATCAAGGTCTCTGAACTTGGCTCTGTAAGTCAGAAATTGAAGTAGCTTGATCTAGATTAATCTTTAACTACAATTGTACTTGAACTTCAAATCAATGATAATGTTACCTTAAATCAAAGTCATCACAAATTTGTTAGTCCAAAGCTAGATCAGCTGTCCTAATCAAAAAATATGAACTGTGCCTGTCAAAGACGTTATCTGGTTTGATTCTATTTTTATAAGTTAACACAATACAATCAGCCTTTGAGAAAACCTCTACTAGGGGTGACGTCAGGCCATTAACTATTTTTAGCACAGTACAATCAGCTGAAGTTACAAGAGGGGCTCCAATGTCAAATCAAGTTTTGTTATTTGCACTAATTTTCCGATAGATTTTCCTTCACAGTTGGTGTATCTGTTTTATACATATTTTATTATTATTTTATTAATTATATTAAAACCAGATGTGGGGAGGCAGGTCTATGGACCACAGTAATTATTTTGCCTTTGTTTCTACTAGCCCATCTGGAAATATTTTTTTACTGTCATGTATTGTTGAAAGGCTGAATAAATAATAATAATAATAATAATAATAATAATAATCTCAAAATTTGAGCTAAATTGGTCGTCGAAGTTGCGAAATAATAATGAAAGAAAAAACACCCGTGTCACACGAAATTGTGTGCTTTCAGATAATTGATTTTGAGACCTCAATTTCTAAATCTGAGGTCTCAAAATCAAATTCGTTGAATATTACTTCTTTCTTGAAAACTACATCACTTCAGAGGGAGTTGTTTCTTACAATGTTTTATATACTATTAATAGCTCCCCAATAATCGTTACCAAGTAAGGTTTTCTGCTAATAATTATTTTTAGTAGTTACCCATAGTGTCCACTGCCTTTAAAGCCATTGGACCCTTTCGGTAAACAGTATTGTCCAAGGCCCACACTTCGTGTATCACAACTTCTATATCAAATAACAAACCTGTGAAAATTTGGGCTTAATCGGTCATCGGAGTCGGGAGAAAATAACGGGAAAGCCCACTCTTGTATCCGCGCGTTTCGCCGAGTCATAACATGTGTTTAAAATAAATCCGTAATTCTCGTTAACGAGAATTGATTATTGTTTTACTGTTTTCTCAAAAAGTAAAGCATTTCATGGAATAATATTTCAAGAGAAGTATTTCACCACTACCTTCTGTAAACCCTGTAAGTTATTTGTAAATCTGTGAACTTCTTTTTTTTTTTTGTCTGTACCGGAAGGGTCCAATGGCTTTAAATACAGTTGAGTGTGAAGTCAATAATGAGATGCACCTACCCCAAATTGCAGAGTTAATCTTTTCCGCTGTTGGATAAGCTACTGAATATTTGACTGGTAATAAATACATATTATTGAGCTATTACAACTACATGTGGTAAAAAAATATATATATATTTTATACCTATATTTTATAGTATTTCCATTTGCAACATCCTCGGTACGGGAGAAATTGAATAGATTTTGCTTTGTGCATTTTTACTGAAAACCGTCTGTAACACAACCCTTGGCATTGGTCGGGACCATTTTTAGTTGTAACCGGTGCAGCTTGTACCTACAATCACCCAGACTCCCTTCCATTGTTCTGTACCATTTTTAGTGGTTAAATTTGCAGCTTTGATGCAAATTCTGTGAATCTTCTTATACGCACGTATTAAGCCTGAGACAACATTTTGAATGTTCAAAGACCAGTGTCTGCACTTTAGGGGACCCAACATAATACATAAAATATCAGACCTGTGAAAGCCCCCCTTGATAACTAGGTTTTTCACATCTGGTTTTGAACTCTCAAAATCAAAACTAACGCCGTTAATATTGTTTTACTTTCTCAAAAACTGTAGCATTTCAAATAAAACTATTTCAGAGGAAGTTTTCCACTACTCTATGGCCATTTGCACACCATGTCAGTTATGTGAAAATCTGTGTACATTCATAATTCCAATCTTACCAATGTTGTGCCCACTGTTTTATCATTTCAAATTACCCTTGATATGGAAGCCTCCTCACAGTTTAAAGATAAAGATTAGCTAAGCAACAGAAGCAAAGGGGTTCGGACAAAGGAAATAAAACACCTTCATAAGAAAGCTCGAAAGATTGTCTACGTCTTGTCTTACACTTTCCAACAATAACAAATTTGCACCTCTAGTTCTATTAAAAATATTCTACACTACCACCACTATATAAACTCAATACCCTCGTATTTTAAATCAGCAAATTTTGTATCCGCGACAAGAATCTTTCCATAAATATCAAAAGCAGTAATATACGTTGCTATATTTCCACGGTCCTCCTCAGTTTTAAGCGCCACTATAACCGTATCTTTAGTACCCGGGATGAACTTAAAGGATGAATAGCCGCGAATATTATTCAAGACACCGATTTTATTGACGTGGACCTCCTTGAAGTTGTCGTCGCAGGTTATCAGGAGGTTAGTGGCTCTGTGTTCGTCGTCCGCCTCCGTGTAACGCTCTTTACTCGCTCGACGGGGGAGAAAAAACCAACGCTTGTGGATGTCACTCCACACCCCAGATTCGTGGATCATGTAGCCTGAAAGTATCAATACAAGAAGGACAGGAAGTAAGGAAGAGATTCAATAAATAGTCTCAGAATTGTACTGGTACCTATATTAGTTAGAGCATTTTCCACTTCCGCATGTTATGCTGGTATATGTCAATCCACAATAATAATGCAGGCCTATAACCTGTTTTTGAAAGGGCAATAAAACTACACTTCATTTAGGCTTAACAGTACAAATCAAACTACCAATTTTTTTTTTTTTTTTTTTTAAATAAAATCCACTTCCAATTTTAAGGAGCGCTATTTTCGCCCTCCTTGTAAAAGGAGTGCAGGAGAAAGCAATTAGACTTGCACAAGTGAAGGTCTTGTGTTCTATTTTTGTCTTGTTAAGTGCATGACACAAAATACAAAGGTGCCCAAGGCCTGTGTAACACGGTAGGACCTACAGAACACTTGAGACTAATGAACACTGCTGCCCGGAGCCTATGGAACAATGGTACCTAGTGCCTATGTTGGGCCTACAAAGCATAGGGCAGCCAACCAACCAAACACAGTAGGACCTATAGAACACAGGTGCCTAGGGCCTACTGCACACTGGTACTCAGAGTCAATGGAAAACTGGTGCCTAGAGCTTATGGAACACTGGTGTCTGGGGCCTACCGAACACTGGGGACCAATAGAACACTGGTGCATGGGGGCCTACTGAACACTGGTGCCTGGGGGCCAACAGAACACTGGTGCCTGGGGGCCAACAGAACACTGGTGCCTGGGGACCAACAGAACACTGGTGCCTGGGGCCAAGAGAACACTGGTGCCTGGGGGCCAACAGAACACTAGTGCCCAGAGCCTACAGGACACTGGAACCTAGTGCCCATGTTGGGCTACAGAGCACAGTGCATAGGGTAGCCTATCAACTGAACACTGGTGCCTAGGACCTAATGAACACTAAACCAGAGCCTACAGAACACTGGTGCTTAGTGCACATGTTTCGCCTACATAGGACAGCCAACAGAACACTGACCAGAGCCTATGGCTTATGTATCACCCGTCACCAGCCTTCAAGTAATCAAGATGCTTTTTTTATCATACTTAAGGTTTTTAGTACATGCTACCTAAGCCCGGTTCATACTTCCTGCGAATGCGAATGCGAAGCGAATGTTGACGCCACAAATTCGCAACGAATAATTCGCAGCAGTTCAACTCTGCACTACTCACCTGCAAATATCGCTGCGAAAGGAGGGTTGTGACGTAAAATTCACATCAAATGCGCTTCGCATTCGCATGAAGTATGAACTGGGCTTCAGTATTATTTGTTCTCAAACAATCCCATTCTCTCACCTGGCCATGGTACACCTGCAGCATCTCTCATGGCGTTGTACTTCTTGACCCAGCTTAAGTGGGCGACACCACCCTGGAAGCTGATCAATTTCACCCATTGGGGGTTCAGGTTGACAAGCTCCCCATCTGTCGTCGTCCATTCCTTACCAAGTCCGCCTACAAACAATTTCTGGTCCTTCACGGCCATCCATTCACCTTTAAACCCTGTCAAAAAATTTAAAAGACAAGCGGTGGAAATTTTCCATTGAATCTTTAATATCAGCTACTTTAAGCTATTGATTTAGCAAAAAGCAATGTGCTTCAACAGTCCAAAATGATCGGTGAGTTAAGATTGTTCAATGATCAAATATTAATTTGAAATTTTAGAAAAAATGATGATTCTTGGGCCCTATTTCATAGAGCTGCCGAAGCATAAAAAAGCCAAGCAAAACAAAACCATGATTCCTTACCAGAATGAGGTTCACATCCTGCTCATTTTTGCTTTGGAATGATGTTAAACATCACCGTCTGCTTATAAATAAAAGCAGCTCTATAATTATAAGAATTGTGCCCTGGTACATTTGCAGGGTACTTTAGGGGATTTTTTGTGTGTTTTGGTGCAAACAAAATTGTTTATCTGCAATCATGTACAACAGAACATAACAGTAATAATAAATCATAATTTATTATTATTTATTAATAATAAAGTAACATTTAATAAACTTAAGTTTTCTCTCACACTTGCATTTAGTGCTCAACTCCTCCTGCGAAACATTGGCTTTGAAAACAGCATTCGCAGGAACGTGAAGTATGCACCAGGGATTTTTAGTTGTTGTGACCAAAACGAAACAGATACCTTCCAGGGCATTATTAATAAAAAAGATCTTGGTTTTGGTCAATCATTATGAAAACAAACTGGCTCCTCCTAGAACTACAAGGTTTGTTTGGCTATTGTCTTTGATAGCCGAACAAACCTCATAGTTCTAGGAAATAGGAGTACAAAGTGGCGGTCAGACTCAGATAGTTAGATCGTGGTCAGATTCAGCATTCTTCCCCAAAATATCCCTTTTGTTGGCCCTCCTGTAGTTGCAATAACGTAGCCCTCCTTGCGGCCGTTGGGCGGAGGGTTCCGTTATCGTAGTTGCGATAACGTACTGGCGGCCGTCGGGAGGAGGGTTACGTTATTGCAACTACCGTTATCGCAACTAGCCCTCCTGAGTCCTCACCCTTTGTAATTTTTCCATTTCCATCAGAGAGAATTAACCATGGCACCACGGTATCACCAATTACTTCGTAGACGACACCCGTACGATCATCCACTGAATACAGCTTCCCGTTGAACGTCACCAACTCGGACAACTCCATCCCCCTACCTCCCTGCGATAGTTGCGACTTCAACACCGCAGGTTCGCTGTCGAGCGTTATACTAACATGATCGTAGTAATTGTTTATGGTGAGATATCCTTTCAAGAAATAACCAATCCATGTATTATCTTTCGTCGTCGATTTTGAACTCTGATCCAAATCTGAAATTAGTCCGATGCGAAAACGCTTACCGTCTAATGTTCTCTCAGGATTGGTGATTGGGTAAGTTCTATTGTACGCAGCACTTGACATGGCGAATATTCCGTCTACGTCCTCTGTAATAAGCAGTCCACTAGCACGACCATGTTTAGAACTTGGGAGGAGTAGAAATACAAGAACTAGTATCAAAAACATTACTACACCTATGACGACCTTTGGTTTGCCCCGCAGTACACCGACACACGGCCAGGGTGAGCTGGTCCGGTTCCCCCTCGATGAAACAGACGTCAAAAGATTGGAGGAAGGGGATCGAGCAGTGTCTGTCGACTTCACGATCCAGCCAACGTTTGACATGTTCTCTCCTCGGGTGAGTTCTTTTTCGGTCTCGTATGTAAATATGATGGCTACCTGCAACTTTCAAGCCAAATTAATGACCTGAAATTTCTTCACGGTTCAAGGGTCGAACACCAGCGCGGTGATTTCTAAAGATAAAACAAAACTTGGAAATTTATGACCGGGACACGGCGGGGCGGAGCATGACGATTGCAGCTGCTATCTTCCCGGAAAGAATCGTTGCCGCAGCACCGCCACGTCGCCCAATCTTTCGTACCCGGAAACAGCGGTTCCTGGGTGCCAGACTAGACTGTTATATATCTGTAGAAATCAATTATTTAGATTTTCAGTGGCCCCCGCTATTCTAGTGACATAACTTAGAAGAAAACCAGCGATTAGAAACTAATCGACTAAATAAATTGGTACTTTGAGGGCGCTGTGCATAAAATTTTAAACGTAGGAAGTTTGTTCAATGCCGAATACACGTGTCGCTGCCAATACTGGGCAAACATCCAGAGACACTAATTTTGACAGGCAAACTATGCATGCTATAATTTTTACGTGGTATCACCTTATGTGTATCTACCTGCCAGAGTTTGTTCTTTAGAGAGAGTTTTGGTACAAAATGTAGGGTCTAACACACGAGATTCACTTTTTATGCCCGTAGGATGAAGGAGAAACATGCCGATGTTGTACCACCATGCTCAGCAAAAATCTGCAAAAATCTGCAAACATCTGCATAAAAACTTTTTGCTGAGCAAAGTGGTCTAATTTTTATCAGGGAGACCGCAAACAAATGGACATAGCGCGTTTATAAATGATAGAGCGCCAGCAGACTCGTTAATCTGGAGGTGGTTCACATCCCGTTCTAGTCATTATTCTCTCTTCAACCCCAAATCAAATTTGTAAAGATATAATTAGTTCTTGACCCAACACAAAAATAATTGCCGGATACAAGGAAGAGTTCAGTTTGTCCTGTTTGTAGTTCAAAGTTTTATTCTAGAAAGCACGCAATCGAAAACTTAAATTCACATTTTTTTTATTTTGAATGTCAAAATAGTCAGCCTTAGCACAAGTCAATCACAGATATCGGGTGAGAAATTGATGCTAACAAAAAGTTGCTTGTTTCTACTAAAAAGTAAAAAGGCAAACAAAACACCATCAAGCGCCCGGAAGCTGATACAAACTCGCAGATTAAGGTTTGTATATAAACTCAAATTCTTTTAAATAATGACCTTTTGGGGTAATGCAATAAATTCTGTATGAGAAATTTCCACAATCTTGGGGTTCTGTGCTTCAAATAATTATTAATTTGTTGGGGGACTTGGGGTTGTTGGCCACTGTCTTTTACAGTGTATTTTTCTAAGCCTTAGAAATCTAAACCTTAGTAAATTTGATTGGTTTTCAAGAGGATGGGAGATTTCGAAAAATAATTTAGCACGCAGGCTAGAGTTTGGTGTGAGCGGGCGGTGTGTGGTGCAGAATCTAACTAGCGCCCTCTTTTGTTTATTATTTTTTTGTAAAGCTTCCCTGGTAATCAGCAGCCTCTTTGAATTCATTTGAAAGTAAGTGCAGAAGAGGTACACAACTGCCGACTACCAGTGTGGATCTAGCGTGCGACGGATTGTGCAGTCCGAATGTAATGGAAGCTGCCTAAAAAATACTTTTATTTCATTTATAAACAAAAGAACTAATCAAATAAAAATGCCTGGGACAGACGAAGATGATAGGAAGAGTAAGTAGTGCTATAATCGTTAACAATAGTGTTGTAAATAAGAGGTAATTACATCGATTTTAGCCGAATTAAACGCCGATGAAAGTTTTTTTCTGATTTTCCGTGGTGACCGACTCGCCCGGCAGCCCGGTCAACTCGGCACAGGTCGAGTCATCTCGGTCCCAAGTCTCTCAGTCTCAAGTCATCTCAATCCCAACCAAGTCCAAGTCATCTCGATCCCAATTCAACTCTATTTCTACCCCTTTGCTTTGCTTTGTTCTTTTGAGTTTTTGCCTTATTATTTTTACTCTCCCGTCGTTTGTGTTTGCATGGAGCAATTATAAACTAGTGTTTGCCAACATTGTCTGACTCTGAATGGACACTTCGTACCCAGGTCCAGGACACTTCGTACCTTCGGGACACTTCGTACCGTAACCAAATTTGTCTCTGTGGGCTGGGTACGTAACCACAATTGTCACTGTGGACGGCCGGGTGCCTAGTTACCATCGGCTGCGTACCTTCAGTAATGTGTATTTCCTTATTAAGTTAATGCTTGTTGAGATGCAAAATATATACTTAATAAATTGTCATTTTGTTTAATTATATAAATAAATGTCCTTTTTAATTTGAAATGTTATTATTTGTAATAATTTAATGTCCGCCAAGGGCAACATCTTCTACCAATAATGCAATATTGTTTATAAATATTTTAAAAGTATCTTTATTTTGTAAACCCGATTTTTACGTTTTCATTTTCTCGCAGGTAAATGTTACATTGAATACGTTTCCTTATTTAATTTGGTCCTGATACTTCACGACAGCAACGATGGCAATTGGCGTCATTGCCCCTAACAATTGCCGCAATGCCCTTCAAAAACCCAATTTGTCACGGCAATGATTGCAGTGCCCTTTTCTCATCATTGCCGCCGTGCCCTTCCTCCCGAAAAAAAATTATATTTAACGATATCCAGGTTCAAGCTCGCTAGTTTTGTTCTTTGCGTGCGACAAAAAAATACAAGAAACATTGAATGCTAGAGGGCAGTTCGGAACAATGCCATAGCGTGAGATTAAACGCCCTCTGTTGGTAAAATTACGCGAACCAGCAACACACGACTTGAGACAATGACTTGAAGTGTCTGCACATGCTCCTCCACGATGCATGCATACATGTACATAGACTAAGCTTGGGCGATATCGATTTATTTTATTCACGATATATCGCCGACAATATATCGCGATATTCGATATAATCGCGATTAATTAAATTTGACATCATCAGTCTTCAAACTCCAAGTGAAAGTTGTAGAAGAGACAGTCATAGCAAAAGAGAGGTGTTCTAATGACAAATTCTTCTGGTTTTACTCCAAACCTATGGGGTGCGAGATGTCTCAGCTAGCAAATACATCGCGATATTTAATCGATATCGCGATTTATCGATATTTCGATTAAAACGAAATTCATCCGATATCGAAATCGTTTCCAAATTAATATCGCGATATTCGATAATATCGTGATATCGCCCAAGCTTACATGTAACATACATCATGCACAGCATAGTCGTCGCGCACCGCATGGATATGTACATGTATTCATTCTGTCAACATCGTGTCAAAATGGAGCAGTCACGTGGGAATTTTAGCGTCTCTACGAAAAACTACACAACGTGCATGACCAATAGTAGCCGAATGAATAAAAATATTATTTTATTGTGTATTGTAAGATTTGTTCTTTAGTTTGTTTGTTTTGTTTAGTTAGATGAATGCTTTCTTTTTCTGTGGGTTAGTTGTTAGTGCATATCCTTGGGTATATGAGGCAATCGATTGAAGTGGAAAAATTGGAAGAACTGTTTTTCACTGGCATCTCAATTTTTTTTCAAATTGCAGGCGTGCCTTTCGCAACTTTTGAGGATTGCCTTGATGCCCTGTGAAATTTTTGAAAATTGCCTTGCTGTCCTAAATTTTAACAAAAAGTCAAGGCAAAACTGCCTTGCCCGGTTGCCCCGTAGAAGCTGAAGTATCAGGGCTGTAAGTGACCCAGTAAAAACGACATAGAAATCCAGAAACAAATGGGAAATCCAGAAACGGTGCAGAAATTCCAAATTAGTACGAGGTTCAAAGTGTGTGGAAAGCAGAGACACTTGTTACTGGATCAACTCAACAGGTCTTATCTAAATGGATTTTGGGGGTTCTGTTGTTTAGGTACAGAGCGAAGGAGAAGAAGTCGAAGCAGAGAGAGGCGCAGCAGGAGTCGGAGTCGTAGTAGAGAAAGAAGAAGGCGCAGCAGGAGCAAGAGTCGAGACCGTGACAGGAAGAATAGACGTCAACCAAGGTAGGTTTTAAGGTCTTGATTTGGTCAAAGGTCTTGGGTGAGTAGGCTGCATCTGAATAAGCAATTTGCGAGTTAAATTTGAAAAATGTCTGGTTACAATGACTTGCTTAGTAACAATGGACCCTTAATTTGAATTCCTCAGACTATCGAGACAGTTGCTACGCCACATGATAAGGGGCAAGCTTTTGTTTAGCAACTTCCAAGATGAGCAAACCCAGGTACCATTGTGCTAACAGATCCATTCAGAATTGTGTACGGGTGTTCACCGTCTTTTCCGTAACTACGCAAAAGCTTGCCCCTACTCATGTGGCGTAGCAACTGTCTCGATATTCTGAGAAATTCACATGTAAGCGGTGCATCGTAACTTAGCGAGTCATTGTACCAGTCATTATTCAAATCCAACTCGCTATTGGCTTATTGAGGGCTGCGGCTACGGATCTGACTGTTGCTTTGGGTGTTGCTAGGGATGTGCTTCAACGTATGATGACGCGGCAACTTATCTGTAGCTGCCAACTTGGGCATGGCCTTTAGTAAACAAATATTTCAAACAATGGGTCTTGGCTTGGTTCCTTTTCAAAAGTTTCTCATAGTCTTTATAAGATCTTGAGGTGGGAGTTCCTTTTGCAAAATGAAAATAGCCTCGCCCTCGTTAAGGGCAGTGGACTTCATTGATAATTACTCAAAATATTTATTAGTATAAAACCTTTCTTGAGCTATTTGATAGTATAAAACATTGTGAGAAACTGCTCCCTCTTAAGTAATGTAGTTTTTGAGATTTAGAATTTGAGGTCTCAAAATCAAGCATATGAAAGCACACACTTCGTGTGACGGGTTAATTTTCTTTCACTATCATTTCGCAACTTTGACGACTGATTCAGTTCACATTTCCACAGGTTTGTTATTTTATGCATATGTTGAGATACACCAAGTGAGAAGACTGGTCTTTGACTATTACCAATAGTGTCCAGTGTCTTTAAAGATGAAGTTCCAGGCCTGTTACTAAAAGTAAAGGTCAATGGAAATCTTTACGCGCAATCAAAAAATACACAGAACTGTGACCTATAACTTTGTAGGCCTCAGCGATTACTATAAACTGTGTCACACGTCAACATTTCTATCGCACAACTGACTATAAACCGGCCTTAACACTAACAGAAATTCTCGATCGCCCGCAGGTTTTTTCACTAGCCCGCATGTAATTTTACACAATATTTTCAAAACCAAAAAAACAAAAAAACAAAAACAAAGTGAAGCCCTTAAAATTGCTTTTTTAAAGGATTTTATATCTGAATTTTTACCTTAAACTATCCCTTTTCCATCAACAACAACTTTAATGACTTCGTGGTTAGGGGGTCAGTTGATTTGAACATGTTTTGAACTCCGTTTGCAACAAAATCTTCATGAATCAACGATCAGTCAATAACGCACATCGAGAAATAATTCAATGAACTTTGCCTTGCAACGCCCTCTGTTGGCAAAAGTTGTCCATGTTATTGGTTGTCCAAGGCTGTACATTGTGCACAGTCTGCAGTCATTATGCACACAGGCATGAGAATCTTCCGGATTTTTCTGGATTTCCGGATTTTTCACTTCAAAATATGTGGTCTCCGAGTTCAATGTGAATTTGATATAAAATTTGGGGGGTAGGTCCAGGTGGGTTAAGGTCAAATGTTGAAAAATATTGTGAAAATTTCCCGAGAAAATGCATATTTAATTCATTGATGCCGGATGGAAAGGAAGTGCGCTTTCTCGTGTCGTCCGTGTTTAATATGTGTACACAAAAAGACGTCGAAGTGTTTCTTATATTCGGATCCTCACTGTTTACGTCACCGAAATGCGCATGTATGGAGAATTTGTCAAGACGTGATACGTAAAATACAATCTTTCATACACGCGGGGCACTGTGCAGTCAGCCAAATTCTCACTACATCCTGTAGACTGTGAAGAACAAGTCCTCTGTGTGTTTTATGTGTGTGGTTGGCGTGCACGATGTGTATCACAATGCTAGTGTTGAACAAAATAACTAACTGCGACTTGTGCGAGTCTATTTGCTACACATGTTGTTGCACAACCAGCGGCATGCACATGGCAGACATTTTCCGCTGTCGCTGAGTCAAAATGGCACTCAGCGTAGCGTTTGTGCAACGTGATGCCGCTGTTGATGTCAAGGAAATTGACAAAACGATAAAGAATAAATGGAATTGGAGCTGGTGCGGCAAAGTTTTGTTTCCTGGATCTCCTGACCAGCATTTAGTCGGCGATTGTTTTCGCAAGCTTAATCAAGCTGGCGATGCATTTTGTACATGTTGCCAAGCCACGATCAGATATGGAAGCTCTGGCTGGACTGCGTTGCAGAAACACACAACCAAGAGTGAGCACAAACGCATATGGGGCATATCCTGGACCCTAAATCTTGCAGGATGAACATACCTACCTTTTCCTCCATCCAAACTGTCAAATACCATATGCTGGCTAGAAATAAGAATGCATTGACTGCATTTAAAACATCTCCCCATCTAACTCACAACATGCGTGGTGCAGCTGCTGCCTACAAGGCTGTGCTTGCAGCAAAAAAGAAAAAGAAAGTTGCGACTCCTGCGGCAACAAAGGCTGCCTTCAAGAGACAGGCCGCTATTGCTGATAGGGTTGGCAGGTTGGCCTTCGAGGCAAAGCAGAGAAGGATTGCCCGAAAGAAGGCTTTGGAAGCTCTTTCAAAGAACAAGGCACCAGGAAGGAGACCATAAATATTAAAAAATGAGTGTTTTTCTTTTTCTTTTGTTATTTTTTCCCAACTCTTTTCAAGATGTTTATTACCAATAGTGTAAATTGCTTGAAGTTACAAACTGTGGTGAATCAATATTAAATGTATGTGTCATTACTTGACTTTGAGTATTGGTAACCGTAATAAAAACAAAGCCCTTGTAAGAATTCAAAATTGTTTGAACTTTTATTACATTTTTAAGGAACTGAAACATTGGACAGATAGTGATGTACTGCATTTTGTTTTACCATTCCAGATAAATTTAATGAATCAAAATGTCTCTTAAAGGGCCTAGAATGCACCAGAGAGCATCTACAACCTAAAACATTTCCGGGGCCCTAAAGCGGGCCCCGGACCCCACGCCGTAAGGGCTTCGCGCTTTGTGCTCGCAGGCTTCGCCATCGCAATTTCGTCTCTTTTTTTTTACCAAATACTTTTCCTTCTTTTTTCTGAAACTCCATTCTCATGCCTGTGCACAACGTGCGGCATTTCTTTACTCTGTTCGTGAACGTGTACTGCATTGAAGTCATAGTCAAGAACATCATGAATATGGAATTATCAACAGCAATGAACGGCCAATCACAGCGTGCAGAGTGTTGGTCACAATGGACTTTGGACGACTGTGTGTGTGTTTTGTATGTGCTGTGCATAATGCATCCATGGACCAGTGGGCGACCGTGTACTGTGAGGATATTCGGCACCATGTGGTTTGTGCATCGTGTTTTCAGTTAATTGTACGTGTTTTCTGAAATGAACGACAGCAATTCCGGTCCCGATCACGGCAAAATTAAATCTAGCAAGTATCTAGAATTGTCAAACTTACTAATTTAAAAGCTTTAGTAAAAGTTTTCTGTGGGATTTTGCCACTGAACCCTCATTTATATGTGACAAGGAATAATTATTTGACTCGCTCGGCGGGCTAGTGAGAAAGGGTTTTCAGTCGCCCGCCGCTATTTTCACTCGCATTTGGCGACCGGGCGACCGCTAATTTCGAACCCTGCCACGGTAGGTACCAAGTAGGTACCGATACATTGCTTTAGTGTGAAGGAAACAAACTTGCACACTTTAATAGGTTTAAATATTCAAAAACGTATGAGACTTGCAAAATTCTTCAGAAAACTGTTGACACTAAGTTCATAGTGCACAAGCAATGTAGTAACACATGCACCCAGGGCTTTGTATGATTCTGTGTGGCAGTCTGAGGGTTCATTGACTGTTCCTTGAAACCAATGTCTTACCATTCCTTTGTTCAACCCCAAATAATTTAAAACTTACCCAGTCAGTCTCCTGTTTGGTTTACTATTTGATATAATTCCTATAAATGCTAAGCCTGATTTCTTATTTTATGTTCTCAGTCGATCACCACCACCACAAAGACGTCGACGCAAGCCTTACAAGTACTGGGATGTTCCTCCAGTGGGCTTTGAGAACATCACTCCTCAGCAGTACAAGAAAATGCAAGGATGTAAGATTTTCTTTGCTCTTTGGGATAAAAGAAATTTGATTTAAGTTGTTTGTCGTACACCCATGTATGATGCTTTAAGATGTTAAAAAATGTTGTTGCTGACCTCCGTCCTGTTCAGCTTATAAGACAGTCTTTCTGAATCGAGATGTTATCTGTTTTGCCCCCTCAGGTCCAGATACTTCTACACCTGCTGTACCGTTGTCTCCGCCCAACATGGCCAACATGCCCAATATGCCCCCGATGCCCGTCGCCCCTCAGCCCATGATGATGCCTCAGCAGCCTGCATCCGCTATGCCCATCGTGGCCAATCAGATGACTCGACAGGCACGCCGACTCTATGTAGGGAACATCCCCTTTGGGGTAACCGAGGTGAGATTTTGGCTGCGGTAGAAAAGAAAATCTCTCAGGTGGAGGGGGGGGGGGTGGCTTGAATGGACTAGAAAAGCGTGGAACTATATTCTTTCTGAGGATCTGTCGTGGATCCTCTTCTATGCAGGCATGCTCGTCATAGTGCCTCCAATTGATCAGCAAGTTTCACAATGAGCAAGTTTGAGTGAGGTACTATAGTCGACCATTGGTGAATTTTGCCTGGTACCCAGGGTTTATTGGCTGCATAGGTAACCCGGCAAAATCCACCAATGGTCGACTATAGTGCCTCGCTCGAACTTGCTCCAAGTGTCACTCGTTGTTCACACAGTCATGACATAGTCATGCAAAATATGTGTACCGGCACTCCCACGAGTGCTTCTTTGGCCCCTGTCATGGCGGCCAGTTCCGCATTGTGCAAAGGATCTATTGTATTGTATTGTAAAACTTAAGTAGGAGACCACTGGCAAATGCCCACGTCTTCTAGAGAGAGAGAGAGAGAGAGAGAGAGAGAGATACCTTAACATGTAAATGACAGATAGAACAGTGTGTCCAAAAGACACCCAGATATCCCTCTGGTTAACACTATGTGTCTCATATTCTACTTTACAGGAGCAAATGGTGGACTTCTTCAATGCAAAGATGCTGGAGTTGGGAATTGGTCAGACCCCTGGGAAGCCGGTCCTAGCTGTGCAGGTCAACCACGACAAGAACTTCGCTTTCCTTGAGGTAAGATTTAGCCAACCTGGGAAAAATTTCATGGCTGTGCTTACTGACGAATTCTTCGCTGACGGCAACTATTCTCGCTAACTGTGCAAGCGCCAAATTGCTGCGCAAACTGTGCAAGCGCCAAATTGCGAAGAATGCCTAGAATGCGGAGTACGCCTGCGCACAGGCAAAAAATTCCCTTCTAACCTGTGAAATACGCTTATGAACATGTAATTTTCTGCTTCTGAGTTTTTGCTTACGGTTAGCAGAGCCATGGAATTGCACTCTGGTCTCTGATAAAGTATCCCTTAACATCACAAAAACTTTTGTGATTAAAGGCAGTGGACACTATTGGTAATTACTCAAAATAATTATTATCATAAAACCTTTCTTGATTACAAGTAATGGGGAGAGGTTGATAGTGTAAAACATGGTGGGAAACGGCTCCCTCTGAAGGAATATGGTTTTTGATAAAGAAGTAATTTTCCACAAATTTGATTAGGAGACCTCAGATTTAGAATTTGAGGCCCCGAAATCAAGCATCGGAAAGCACACAACTTCGTGTGACCATGCTGCAACAAGGGTGTTTTTTTCTTTCATTAATATCTCACAACTTCGACGACTGATTGAGCTCAAATTTTCACAGGTTTGTTATTTTATGCATATACTATGCATATACTGAGAAGACTGGTCTTTGACAATTACCAATAGTGTCAAGTGTCTTTAAAAACTTTTGATTTTGATTTTGATTCTATCAATGTTTAGTTCCGCTCCATTGATGAGACGACCCAAGCCATGGCGTTTGACGGGATCATGTACCAGAACCAATGCCTGAAGATTCGACGACCCAAGGATTATCAACCAATGCCGGGAGTACCTGAGACGCCCTCTATGCATGTTCCAGGTGTGTATTCCATATAGATGGCTTTTGAACCACTAAGTTTGAAGTTTTAAATGTGTGTTATCATTTTGTATTTTTGCATTTTAACCTACTTTTTATTGGATTTGTTGTTTTTTACTGTTAAACTTTCAGGATAACTAATGCACTATGGTGTTATTTTGATTAACAACTCATAGTTTATTAATGGCCTTGGTGCCCTTTTTTAGATTTCATTTTTGGCCTTGGTGCCCAATCTACTGGCCTTGGTACCCCCAAAAATTTGGCTTGCTCCAAGGCCAAAGTGGTCTTGCCCTAAAAATGATGAAGTTTGAGGCCTGGTGTCACCCATAAAACAGAAGTTTTCTCTGTTTTCTCTGTTTAAATAAAACAGTATAGATGATACAACCATGTAAGAAAAGGTTCTGAGCTACAAGTCCTCTAGTCTTGTGGATTTTACGCCCAAATTCAAGCCTTGATATACTGCAGGCATGTTAATTTCTCAGGATTGTTTCCTGATTTTTAGGATTTTCTCAAGATCTCGAAAAGAAGCAAAGCAATCACCAAAGTGAGAAAGAATTTGTCAGTATTATGTCCAAACCTGTAGTTGTGTATTTCTGGTGTCCGAGTTGTTACATCTGGTAGGGCTAGGGCTAGAACAAGAAACCCAGGCAAGCAAATAATGTTTATGGTTTTTTGTTTCCCCTCCATCTCATTCACCGAAAGAGAATGAAATGGTCCACACTGTGTCCAAACCTGTAGTTTTGTATTTCTGGTGTCGCAAAGTGTAGGTAAACCTCCCCAGTTGTTTTATCTAGGAGGTTCTAGGTCTCTGAAACAAGGGAAACCCAGGCCAGCAATTAATGTTTATGTATTTTTGTTTCCCTTCATTGCAATCATTAGGAGAACGAAACAGTCCTTACTATGTCAAACCTGTAGTTTTGTATTTCTGGTAATCCTCCCGAGTTGTAACATCTAAGAGTAGGGCCACTGATTTTCCGTTTCAGAAAAGTGCAAATTCCGTTTGGCAAAAACATGAATTCCGTTTCAGGCACAAAAAAATCCGTTTCATGTTTTTTTAATTAGATAAAAGGTTGTTTAATACCCAGGGACACACTTATAAAAATCAATTTGAGATAAGTTGCACTGTTGACTTCGTAAAATGTTCATTTGAACTGACAAATTTCAAAAAAATACTTTTTTTTATAATTGTGGATTATTTTGTATACTGCTGTTCTAAAAAGGTTGCACTGAGTATCAATGCACATGATGTGATAGACTTGATTCCAAGTCTAAAACTGCAGTTGATTCTCTGCATCAGCCACATTGTAGGCTAATGACAGGAGTGTATCCACAAGAGGGCGCTGTTTCAGCATGATCAAAGACTTGGGAACAAGTCTATGGACGTGACCATTCTCCATCCACAAACAAAATGTCAGCCATTTGTTTTCGCTTTGGCGACAGAATGTTGACAGTTTACGGTTTTATTTTAGACCTTTCCGAGATGAAAAAACATTGTATGTGTTCTTATAGATCATAGGTAAGCTAGTTTGTGTATTATTGTTGGTAAAAGAGAGGGAGAAAATGCAATTTGGGTGAACAAAAAAATGTTTAAAACGTGCCGCGAATAATGCCCTTCGCTTAACCATGTTAACAACGTGTGTACATCATGTGTGTAAACATTGAGGATGGTGTGAAGTAGAACAGAATGATCCACGGTTACGATCTCGTACTTTTTAATGGTCTGATTTCTGATGCCTTTTTAGTTTAACAAAAAGAATCTTAATAAAGAATGCAATTTCAATAGTTTTGGCGTCAAGAAAAAAAAAAAGAAAAAAAAAAAATCAAATTTTCTGAAATCCCGTTTTCCGTTTCAAAGGGCGGATTCCGCGAATTCCGTCCGTTTTCCGCGATCGCGGAAAATCAGTGGCCCTATAAGAGGTGCTTGGACTAGAACAACGGGAAACCCAGGCCTGCAAATAGTGTCATTGTTTTTTGTTTTTTTCCCCCTTCATCACAACAGGTGTTGTCTCTACCGTGGTGCAGGACTCACCACACAAGATCTTCATTGGCGGTCTACCCAATTATTTGACTGATGATCAGGTAAGGCAGGACAACCGAGAGTGGTCAAAGCAGAAAACCACAAGGAGGATATTTGTTTTTTGTTTTTTTTTTTCTTTCAAATATCTTTCAACTCTGCAAAAAAAAAATTGACCTAAAATGAAGAAAACAAATTCTCGGAGTGAGATTAATAGGCAAAGGAAGGATTGGTCATACTGGCAGGAAAACTTGTGGGATTAAGAAGGGGAAATAAAACCTGTTCTTGAATCATGACAGAAATGTACATTTACTTAGACTGAAACGGTTAAGCTCGTTTTGTTTCCTGACGAAGACATCTCCCCAGCATATCATTCAGAGAAATACTCAAGTCTAAGGTTCCTCAAGAATAAAACATTTTGTGCACCAAAAAAAGGGGCTCCAATCTAAAAAAAAAACCCTGAAGGAATACTTGGCTACCTGGGGGGTAAAGTGGTGCATTTATAGAGATGTTTTTTTGTTGGTTTTTGTTCTGGATTCTCTCTATGTCTTTCTCTCTCTCAGTTTTCACAACTCGCAGGTAGGTTTGACGTTCAGCGCAAAACTGCAAGAGAAAAAGTGTTTTCCTTCTGTTCTATTTTCCCTTATAGATATATATATACAAGGCATTATTAGAAGGGTACTTTTGATGTTACATCGAGATCCATATTTTCTTTGAAGTTTCTGTCATATGATAAAAACAACCAAAAGTTGGATTTTCCTTTGCCCTGATGCGGATCGTAACAATATTAAAGGAACACGTTGCCTTGGATCGGTCAAGTTGGTCTTTGAAAAGCGTTTGCAACCGTTTGTTATGAAATGCATATGGGTGGAAAGATGTTGTAAAAGTAGAATACAATGATCCACACAACCATGCCTCGAAATTGCGCGGTTATCCTTTTACATCGTCGACTAAAACGGTCGGCCATTTATGGGAGTCTAGCCTTGCTCAAGGCAGTCGCATTATTCGCTCCAAAAAGACGCCGCTGTAAACCCACCCGTATACACACTGTCACATCGTACCACTACTGTGCGCACAAGTCATCCGCACTCGTACCACTAACCGCATGCGGAGGCCGTCAGGTCGACAGCCTTGTCGGGTCTGCAACTTCCGGGTTTAATGTATTTCATGACAAATTTTCCACTAGTGGAAAAAAATGGGGGGGCTCTCGGATATGCTAGTATGCAGCCCATGAATATGTATATTTTTCGTCAGACCTATCAGACAATACAGGATTTGAGGCAAATGAATATTCATTTTGACGTCCAATCACGCACTTCCCTTATCATGACCTTTGGACCCTATCATGCTCGATGAGCATCCGTGGTGGTGATAAACATGTCTCGTCTTTCGCAGGCATTATGGTAATGAGCTGACCGTGGGAACTCTTCGCTTATTATAGTAATAAGGTCAGTGGCTTCAACACAGACCCTACAAGGCTGACGGCCGACGCATGCGGATAGTGTACGGGGGCATATCGTGTCGTGCGATGTTACACACAGTGAATACGCATGGGTTTTAATAACAGCGACGGTCTTTTTTCGGAGTGAATAATTGGACTGCCTTGAGCAAGGCTAATGCGAGTCAAATTTTTGACTCCCATAAATGGCCAACCGTGTTAATTCGCCTAGTAAAAGGAAAACCCTGTAATTTCGAGGCAATGTTGTGTGGATCATAGAATTCTACTTTTAAAACATCTTTCTAACCATATGCATTTTATAACAACCGGTTACAAAATGCTTTTTATAGACCAAATCGTCCGATCCTAGGCAACATGTTCCTTTAATTTTGGTGAGCGAAGAATGCCCAATGGAGCAGAACCTGATCTCTTAGAGTACCATGCTGGTTTCTTTCCATCTGAGCTAGCTAGGCAAAGTGACCTTTTCCCGAACCTTGGGTTCAGCTCCAGCTTGGGCTTTGTTGTCAATTCTGGAGCAGTGAATTTATTTTACGTTGTTTCCGAATTTCAAGTAAAGCCTGCAGCCACAGATGGAGCCTAAGCTGAGGTTTGGGAAAAGCATCAGGTATCAGGTTGAAAAGTTTGGTCTGATGGGGAGAATTTTGGGTAGCTAGGGGAAACCAATGTATAGTGGGATCGGCTGGGGGTTCTGCTTGGGGGTTTTGGGCCTTGGGTTCGGTGGAGGACCCCTTGAGACAAGTGGAAAGAGTGGGGAACCAGGGGGCATGTTGGTTGGTTTGAGGTAGTTGTGGGAGGGATACAAGTGGACAGGTAGTTGGTGTTGTTATCAGACCAGCTGACGATTTAACAAATTCTTACGCAGCTTCAAAGGTCCGCTTGCGCAATATTTAAAACTTAATGCATATGTTGTGCACCAATAACACAAGAGATCTGTGAAATCAGCTGCAGTTCGTCGCATCGTCCATTAAACAAAGTTTGTTTATAGCGGACAGTGAGTGTAACCGGCAATCGATCCAGCAGTACATCATAGCGCTTGACTGCAAACCCAGTTGCTGTCTTCTCTGCCTATAGCTCATGCCTATTTATTTTCCATCTAAACCCAGGCTTGTTGTACTTCTCATGAAATTCATTCTTGGTTATAGCCAAAACAAGGGTCTCAAAATTAAAAATATTATAGTTCAGAGGAAATGGGTTGATAAGTATCGTTTGTTTGTGAAAAGAACTTTTTTTCCTTACAAGAAGAAGTAAAAATTTCCATATCAGTTTGAACACAAAAGATTTATGAGTTATTGTCAAACCTGTCAGTGGAGTTATTCTTTAGATATCAACATCGGATTGATTTCATAAACAACCAGACAAAAGTACAACATGTAATCTGAAGTAGGTGAAATTCTTGGATTTGGTTATGCATTGCCCCCCCCCCCATGATCGTCTTCAAAACAAGAGTCCTCTTCTTTTATCAAGCTGTCCTTCTTTTATCAAGCTGTCAGGCAAGTCTTTCTCTGGACTGTTCATGATTTCAGGATTTCCTCAAAATCTCACTGAATTAAAAACAATTCTTGGAAGGTGTAAAGCATTCATCAAAGAGAGAAAGAAGTTCCCCAAATTGCGTTCAAACTTGTAGTTTTTTATTTCTGTTGATGCACAGAAACTGTTCAACATCTGGGAGGTTCCAGGTCTAGAATAAGGGGAAACCAAGGCGCATGCAAGCAAGTTTTTTTTTTCAGGAATCTTCACATTTTTCAAATGTTTCCCCGAGCTGTATTGCAGACTTCCTTTCACAGCGAACCTTTCCAGCTTACAGGAAAAACAAAACATCTTCGGCAAGAGACAATTTTTCCCCCTATTCAGATTATCTGGCTGCGAGCGAGTAGACTTCCATCAGTCTGTCTACGGTTTTTTCCCCCCATTTTTTGTTTCCTTCTTTTGATTCCAGCATTAGGTCTGTTATAAAAAGAACTTGCAAAGTTCTTCCCAAAATTTCTTTCCCCAAATTCTTTCCTAGAGAATTTCTTTGCAGATATTTTAGATTTTTTGGCTAAATGCACCTCTGCTAATCCATTTAAACTAAGGTAAGAATTGCAGCCATTCTGTAATGTAAATACCACAGAAGTGAGTTCCGATTTCTACTTGCAAAAAGATTTTCTTTTGAAATTTTGTCAATGAGATGTCAAGACTTTAAAGTTGTGGTATTCGTCATTTTTCTACCAATTGTGAAAGTCGCATTGTGAAGGATAAACAAAAAAATCAACTCCTGTTTGCATTTAGAGCTTTATTTAAATACAAAGAGTAAGAATAAAAATGTCATAAAGTACATTGTCACTTACCGTTCTCTCTTTTTTGTTCTTCCCCGTTCTTTCCCAACGTCTTTAATCCCCAGCTAGAGGGGCCAAGTTTTAAACATTTCGTACGCACTTGCATTCGCTCATTGCTTTGGTTCGGCAACATAACACAATGTCAGCCCCCCTAGTCTGCTGGTAATAAAGCATGATGAAGGAAACCACACAAAGGCAAGTTATGTCAGTACCCGTGCAGGCTGTCTCTTTTCTCCGACAGCTAGAGGGTAATTTTATGATCGTGGATGGTAAACAACGTGCGGTAGACTGACAGGTAGCAAAATGCATGCAAGAAATGCCTGGACTGTCCCGCGTCGTCTGAGTCAGATCAACCCTGTAGACGAAGAAATGACAGAACAATACTCATTGTAGTTAGGCTTTATTCATTGTACTGGGCATCCATTGATTTAAAAGAGTAGAAGTTAAAAATAGATTTGACCTTTTCTCACGACCAGGTCAAATCTATTTTTTGTTAATTGAGCCTGGCCTTGTATTTGGAAACAAAGTTAAGAGAGTTATACATTCATTTAAGAAGGTGTTAAAACTTGATATTGTTTTAACATTTATAGAGGACTTAGATTAATTCAATTTAATCAAACAAAGATTGGCATGAATTGATGGGACGAATTATAGAGTTTGAACCCTTTGTGACAGTTTTTGGTTTATACTTTGTTCATTTTAACAAGATGATGGGATTGTTGTACTTTTCACTTTCTACTGCAGTCTACCCGCAACCCATGCATTTTAATGAGCTTTTGCCCAGTTTTATCTGCATGGGTTGGTGTGGTGTTTCATGCGTGACCTCCGTTTGAATATATAATAAGTCCAAAGGGCTTCTGAAATTCAGTCTTTTTCGGCCTTATCTGAAAAGTATTGACAGAAATAATGTAGCAGTACATTGAAATGAAGAGCATATCTTTCGTTTTGTATGAAAACATCGGTGCAACTCAAATTTTAAAAAGAGAAACTTGTACGTAAAAAAATTGAACAGTTTGATCTCAGTTTTTCTGATGTTGGAGGAAAAATGCTTATATTTTATTTCAATTGATGTAATGCGGTTTGGAGAACAATCTAAAGCTTGTTAAATACACTGGAATCGACGCAGTATAATTTTACGTTCACTGTTGATTTGTTTCTTTGCGTTTAAAAAGAGTGCCAGAATTTTTAAGGGTCCAAAATGAAGAACAATCCCAAAGTTTTGTTAAATATTTGTAAAATGTCTGCCATTGGGAGAGGTATCGATCATTTCAACAGATCTCACATCAGAACCTAGACTTACCCAAGTCTGTCCATTCCTTCCCTTTCTGATATCAACAGGTGAAGGAGTTGCTGTCGTCCTTTGGGACTCTGAAGGCGTTCAACTTGGTGAAGGACAGTGCCACCTCTATGTCCAAGGGTTATGCCTTCTGCGAGTACGTCAAGACTGAAGTCACTGATCAGGTCGGGAACTATTTAAGCTTTTGTTGTACTAGTATATGAGTGAATTTCAGCATTATCTCCTCCGCTGGGCCACACCTGGAACTATTTAAGCTATTTGTTATAATAGTTTATGAGTTGACTTTCAGAATCATCTCCGCCGTCGATTTCACTAAACTCTTCCTAACCTTTATCCCAGGACTTTGGACGTGTTAAGTTACATATATGGGATGCATTGAACCCGTTCTAAGTTAGGTCGGGTTACTCGTCCTAACTCAAAATAGGATTAATCCTTGCGTTTCATAAAATCTGCTGCTGGTCTTCTAGCCTAAAACGTTTAACTTGACTAGAGTGTTTTTCGGAATGATCTAATTCACTGGACTTGAGTTCAAGTGGTGTTGGGAGCAGAGTGAATGTTCAAAACCAGGGCTTGGTCTTGTGTGTCCTTCGGATTGGATGTAAAGCTGTAGGTCCTTAAGCTGTAGGTGTAATCAGGTAATGCACGTAAAAGAACCTGGAATAAAGAAGTGGCTTGTCTTGGTGTTTCTGGGCTCGTTTTCACAACAGCACTAAGATGTATCGTAAGATAACTAATCAGTATCGCCATAGTGATTTGTATTGTGACGTTGCACTTTACTATGCAACTTTGATTGAGTTGCAGTTAAGATTTGTAAACGTACCTTTTTCTGAAATCGGCCCCATGTACGGTTTGGCCCTGTTAGAAAAGGCCCCTTTACCATAAGTGGAAGCGCGAGTGCTCGGAACAAACAGCATGCTGCCCGATGACCTACCATGGCATTTAAAGACAGCCATAGTTCCCAATAGTTTTATTAAGTGTTTTTATGTCCTGCAATGTTAATCCTAACCACTTTTTTCCCAATCATAAGTAAGCATACTTCATTCAGAGCTATGAAATTTGGTATGGATAGTTGTTCGCACAGTGGCCGCTGCAGGGGGAAATAATCGTCAAAAGTGTATTACAAAAACACGATCCCTGTTTACCAATCTAAGATAGTGGTTTTGTTCTGCTCCTAATGTAGGCTATTGAGGGTCTGAATGGCATGCAGTTGGGAGAGAAGAAGTTGATCGTCCAACGAGCTAGCGTGGGAGCCAAGAATGCCACTGCTCAGAATATGGTAAGTCTTCTCTTTCAAAATAGAGTATAGGGAAACTCTGACACAATAATCCCAGGTAAAGAGTGAATTAGTATGGTGATTCCAGTGCCTGTTGTCCCGCCTGTTGTCCCTGTCCACACCAGGACAACATTGTTTGACGCCCTGAGTGAATGCATGGTGCTCGCTACACAAAGCTAGTCCAAGTCTACATGTTCGTCCCTGTTGAACTTGTTAAGCAGAGGATGTCGGGCAAGTTGCTATGTCATTCACTCCTCTCACACGAGCGCTTGAGTTTTTGACAAGTGAGATGACAAGTAATTGTTTTACTCATTTCTCAAAAACTATTGCATTTCAAAGCAAGTTTTTGAATCCTGACCACCATGTAAGTTGGGTGCGAATCTGTGAACATTTAAACCCCAAAAAATTAAATATCAGTGACTAACTACATTTCACCAGAGAGATACTAAAGCCATTGGACACTTTCTGAACAGAACAAAAATTAAAATTTCAAAAATTTACAAATAACTTACAGGGTTTACAGAAGGTAATGGTGAAAGACTTCCCTTGAAATATTATTCCATGAAATGCTTTACTTTTTGAGAAAACATTACAACAATAATCAGTTCTCGAGATCGAGAATAACAGATTTATTTTAAACACATGTCATGACACGGCGAAACATGCTAAAACAAGGGTGGGTTTTCCCGTTATTTTCTCCCGACTCCGATGATTCGATTGAGCCTAAATTTTCACAGGTTTGTTATTTTGTATAGAAGTTGTGATACGCAAAGTGTGGGCCTTTGGACAATACTGTTTACCAAAAGTGTGCGATTGCTTTAACAAAAATTAACATGATGTTGCCGAAAACCTTTTTGTTTTTTGTATCATACAACATTTCATATTCTAATCTCCGTGTGTATTATTGTCTTATCCAAGGCTGCTCAGGCTGTGCAGCTGAACATCCCTGGATTGAACCTTCCTGGTACAGCCGGTCCACAGACTGAGATCCTGTGTCTCATGAATATGGTGACCCCAGATGACCTCAAGGATGATGATGAATACGAAGGTAGGTCACTAAAGGTCAACGTCTAACTTTTATACAGGCATGCAACTCTTCCACGGTTTCATAAAATAGAAATCCGCCGATACAAACAAACTCTCTTAAAATAAAATCAAAATAGTAATTTGGGTCACCTTGCATTTGAATTGGCAGGGCAAACTCTGCACTGGAATGTTGAGGTCATTTATCTTTCATTTTTGTGCAGTGACATTCACACCACTGCTTTTGGGGTTTTCAAGCCTGTATGCGTCAGTTTCGAAAGGGAAAGAGCACAAAGGCATTTTCTCCTTGGTAAAGGGCACCCTATTGTAAATTTATACTGTTGCATTTCAAGGGCACGAAGGGGGCACGGAGGCAATCGCCTTCCTTGCCTCTGTAAACTTTCAAGCCCGCAGTTTTGAATATTTTCTGTCCTGTTGTCTAAAAGGTGTTTATTTTGTATTAAATTTCTGTTTAGACATTCTTGATGATGTTCGTGACGAATGTGGAAAGTACGGCGCAGTCCGCAGTATCGAGATACCGAGACCCATTGAGGGCATGGACATTCCTGGATGTGGAAAGGTAAAAACAAACAGTTTTAAAACCCTCCTAGTGTCTGACCATTTGGTATTTTACTCTGGTTCTGCAATTCTATTCTCACTGGACTTTCTGATGGAGAACTTTCTAAAAAATAAAACGAGGTTAAAGCACTGCTGGGCAGCTCTACTACTGAACACCTCAATCTCAACATATTACACCTATTTGACAAGAAGAACTCAACTGGCTCCCAATCAATTTGCACATCACTTATGGTTTTCTCCTCTCCTTTCAGCATAATTATTATTATTATTTTTTTTAAATCTTACAGATTTTTGTGGAGTTCAGCAACACTATGGAGTCTCAGGCTGCGCAGCAGGGATTGTCAGGCAGGAAGTTTGCCAATCGTGTCGTCGTCACGTCCTTCTTCGACCCCGGTGCATATCATCGTCGGGATTTCTAGATTTGAAAAAAACGAAAAACAGAATAACTTTATAACAAAAATACAACCTGACAGAAACCTGGAATTTGCTCTCATGGGAGGGGAGGGGGGTTGGACACCAATATACAGGCATGATATTCTTCCTACTTTGGTCTGATTTTTTATTTTGTTTTGCCCTTGGAAAAATCTGAAAAATTGTGATCAAATAGGTTGAAAAGTACTCCAAAGCCTATGCTATGTGTACATGTAGTTCAGCTCTTGTACTCAATGAAATGTTTATACTTTTTACCAAGGACTAAATATTATTATATTTGGGGGGGGGGAACAATTGTTTCACGCTCGTACAAAATAAACGTAAGTCAAGTAAAAACAATGCTTAGGGTTTGCTAAAGTTAACTCTGTAAAGATAAACCGTTTTCAATATTCAATTTTTTTTTGTTCACGCTTCACCATTTCTATGCTTTCCCAAGTGCTGGGTTACCATGGAAAAGAAGATTTTTGTGTCTGTGTTTTTGGTTGTCATCATTTTGTTATTATCACGGTTTATTAAATACATGTACAGTTCTGCCTTAACATTAAAACACCCATTCTACATCTTGGAGTTTTCCCGAGTCCATCGAAATCCCAAGGACAAATGTCCTTAACTTACAAGACTGGCGGTCCCGTTTCTAGCACGGTTAGGTTGTCTTGCAGTACACAATCCCATGAAACAAAATACACTAAAATTGGCTGTTGGAATTTGGGTAGGTAGTGAATAGCAAGACAAAAATGTAATGCACAATATTAGTAAGATGTCTCTGTAAGACGATTATTGTAAAAGACATATCCTTACTGTTTCCCTTTAACAACGGAACAGGAAAGCGCATTGTACTATAACAATCCATTTTGTCCCAATACATCTGTACTATATACACATTTAAGTAGGTTTAGATTACCACCAAAAAGAAGTGCTGCAACATGCGTTATTATAAACCAAGATAGAATTTGTTTTTCATTGGTATCCTAGAATATCTAATCTTGAAGAATCAACAGAGAGTGGGTTAATCTTTCAGCTCTACATCATTGTAGTATAATTGACTTATGTAATTCAAATCCTTGTCACTGTAGTACATATGTGAGTTTCACATACAAAAGCTCGGTTCATTTGAATGCGATCCAAATTTTGACGTCACATATTCGCAAAGAATTATTCGCAGCAGTTGAGCTGTGCTCAACTTTCGCGAAAACATTCACGGCGAAAACAGAGTTGTGACGTCAAATTCAAGTCAAATTTGATTTGCAGGAAGTACGAGCTGTCCTTGGGGTCACTTTACAAGACAGGCATGATGTTAGTCCGATTTCCTTTTCTTCTTTTTTTTGGCCTTTGGAAAGAGTCAGGAAAAATGTGATTAAAGGGATGGTACACTATTAGTAATTGTCAAAGACCAGTGTTCTCACTTAGTGTATCTCAACATATGCATAAAAAAAACAAACCTGTGAAAATTTGAGCTCAATTGGTCATCGGAGTTGGGAGAAAATGATGAAAGAAAAAGTACCCTTGTTGGACGAATTTGTGTGCCTTCAGATAGGAATAAAAGACTTTGAGCTAGAAGTCTTTTATTTTTTTAAGTGAGAAATTACCTCTATTTCAAAATATATGCTACTTCAGAGGGAGCCGTTACAATGTTTTATACTATTTAAAAGCTCTCCACGCTCGTTACCAAGTCAGTTTTTAAGTTAATATTTGTTTTGAGTAATTACCAAACGTGTACCTTCCCTTTAAAACAGCCTGAAAATTGTATTGATGCCTACTACATACTGACCCTTTTACTCAACACAATATTCCTACTTTTTTTGTTAAGGACTAAATATTATGCCTGACAATTAGTATTGTTCAATTTCATAATAATGGATTAAGTTGTGTGCAACATAATAACGGATTAGGTTGTGCACAACATAATAATGGATTAAGTTGTGCACAAAATAATCAATAAAATTAGCTCATCTTGTTAAAATTTTGTGAATTTTACTAAGTGCCATTGAGTTGCTTCTGGATAAACAATATAAGGGCATTTGGTTGCATCTGTTAACTCATTTTAGAATGTGTTCATTTATATTTTGCTTGATGCACCACTTGCATCCTTTCTGTAATAATTTTACGACTTTATGTACATTTATGTAGGTACTTCACAGGTGGCCACTTGAATTGGTGAGAAGTTTATTCTTGTTCATGTTCTGGATTAATTTTCTTTTGTGGTAAGGGGGAAAATTATAGTTGTCCCATTTCTCAAGTCCAAACAAAAGAAAACTGGAAAACAACATTCCAAAGAGAATGAGGACATACCGTTGTTATTGTCTGTTTGTTTGTTGGGGTGTTTGTTTGTTTGTTCGTTTGAAGGGGGTTTTCAATTGCTACTTATATGTAAATTGCTTTTTAAAACTAAGTCAACAATGTGATGGCCCCTGTAGTATCCATCATGTTATATTTTGTTCTTTGTCTCATTGATTGTTTTAGAAATGTTTGTTTGTACTTATAAATCAATTTTTGAATGTTCATTTTGCTAAGCGTACAAATTTCAGGTGTTTCGTTATCTTGAATTTATTTGTGCGCCCCCATAAAGCTATGCCGTGTGCAAAGTTTATCTGTTCAATAAACCAGTCATTTACTTTCAAGTGTGGTTTGTAAACAAACACCATCTTTAGTTGGCTCCTTTCTTGTGGTTAAAGATACCCCCTCCTCCCTCCTCGTCATACCAATTAATTAACTTGATGCAATTTCACAGAGATGCTTAAAACATGCTACCCTATGACATTGGCGGATTTGACTCAAGTAATAGTGTAGATGTAAATTTCCAGCAAATTTCCAGACGGTTACAAGTTATTCCATAAAAAAACTTCCAGTGATAATTGAAACCCCCAAATTAATATTTACAATGTTTTCTGCACTATGAATTTGGCCCCTGACTCAATAACGACAGGGAGCAAAACCCGCCCTTTTCATTTGGACATGATGAAAAAAAGACAAACAAACCCACCCTAAAGTCGTGGATACCTGGGCAAAAAGCAAGTGATTGGGAGAAACCAAAGAACGTTGCGTCGAGCTATTATATTTAGGAGAAACCGGTTCACTGTTGGGTTCACTGTTTGGATGCCTGGGCAAAAAGCAAGTGATTGGGAGAAACCAAAGAACGTTGCGTCGAGCTATTATATTTAGGAGAAACCGGTTCACTGTTGGGTTCACTGTTTGGATGCCTGGGCAAAAAGCAAGTGATTGGGAGAAACCAAAGAACGTTGCGTCGAGCTATTATATTTAGGAGAAACCGGTTCACTGTTGGGTTCACTGTTTGGTTCACCTTCATTTTTTTTTTAAAGGGGCATACTTCCTATTTTAACGCCTTCGATTACAAAGTAAGTGTAACATGATAAAATGTAATCAGGGAATAAATTTCCTTTCAACGGAAGTAAAATTGAGAGCTGGAAGCACAATCTTGTTGCACAAAAACTTGGGCTTAGGATCTGTGAATCTCTGTCCTTACTCTATATGGTGAACCGGACCATACACGAGTAGTACACACCTTCTTAAGAATGGTTTCCTCCGTTTTATTGCGTGCTCGGGAATTTCCCCAAAGGTAGACTCCATTTTAAAATAGGGGGTTTCAGCTTTTAGTCAAAATGTACTCGGAATAAAACAAGAAGAACAAAGACACAATGAGTTTAAAAACAATGAAACTGGTAATACAATTATGCTGTTTGCTTATATTTTGAATTTTCAAAGGACCAGACATGGAATTTTTTATTTTGGTATTCAATTTGTAACCCTCCAATGACATTTCTTACCTAAAAATGTAGAATGGACGGCCGAGGCGAAGTGTGGGTATTTTTCTAGGCCTTCATTTTGTTGCAGGAGACCAAGGACAAGCAGGATTGTTTTCTCAAAATGTCTACATTTTGCCGTTTGAAACATCGTTATTTCACTGAAATTTGGTAAGTTAAGTATCAGTATTTTGCATAGTAAAAGTTATTTGAACTAAACATCATTAATATTGGGTGATGTTCATGTTCATAGAATTGAAAAGTGAACCCCAATGCAACCAGATCCCAGAACTTCAGAACAGAAGACAAAAGAAGATGCATTGCAGCGCACTATTTATTTGTTTTGGAATATATTAATATAATATGAACACAAAAAAGAACGATAAATATGTATGAAATTAGCCATAACCCAGCACCACTAAAGCAGTATTTTTTAGTGAACCACCTTGAAGTGACCTTGGCTGCACTAGTATGGTGGGCTATCTATCTATCTAGCATAATTAACACTAGCCCATGAATAGGGAGTGGTACTACTGTATCCTGGTTGTTACGATCCAAATTCCTAAAGGCCAGAGACTTCGAAAAATACCCACGCCCCAAAGAAATAAGGGTAACAAAAGTAGTCAAACAGACCAGCACAATATGAAACTGCAAGTATGTTCAATTAAATTTAATATAAACCATTACGTAAACAAAAATAAGGCAATACAAAAAGGCAGTTAACCAGTTGTGACATTAATTGAATATAAACGGGGGGCGAGCAGCCTAGGCAAAATAGGGTTGAAGACCCAACAGCCTCTGATATACCTCGACTCTCTCGGAGAGAGCTGAAGACCAGTGTTCGCCTATTCTGATGTAGTTGCGATAATCGTAACCCTCCATCCTCCCGACGGTCGGAGACCGGAGGGTTACGACACAAGACTGATATTATCGGTGTAACTAGCAGTTTTGACCAGTTTTTGCCAGACTCGTGATCAGATTCGTCCTTTTTTTCCACTTTCCAAAATCATGACAGACATTCTAAACACATGGAGTTGATCTTTATTGTATGACAACGTCATCTGGAACCCTTAAAACAACATCATGAAAATATTTGGCAGAAAAAACGACAAAAACTTACCAAAAGACTGACCGAATATATCCATAATCCATAGCGGAGCCAACTAGTGATTTTGAACGTCGCACTTGCTTGGCAACAACCAATCAGCGTGACCCAACCAAACACGCATCTGTACGAGCCATGGCTGTCGTATGCTGTCACCGCCTGTGTGTGTGTGTAAGCACCGATCCCCCGCACCGAGTGCGCAGCATGCAGGCATGTACATGTAGGCATGTACATGTACATGTACATGTACATGTACATGTACTGTATGAACATCGTGTTTGGTTGGGTCACGCTGATTGGTAGAAAAAAACGACAAAAACTTACCAAAAGACTGACCGAATATATCCATAATCCATAGCGGAGCCAACTAGTGATTTTGAACGTCGCACTTGCTTGGCAACAACCAATCAGCGTGACCCAACCAAACACGCATCTGGACGAGCCATGGCTGTCGTATGCTGTCACCGCCTGTGTGTGTAAGCACCGATCCCCCGCACCGAGTGCGCAGCATGTAGGCATGTACATGTACATGTACATGTACTGTATGAACATCGTGTTTGGTTGGGTCAAAATCACTAGTTGGCTCCGCTATGGATTATGGATATATTCGGTCAGTCTTTTGGTAAGTTTTTGTCGTTTTTTTCTGCCAAATATTTGGTATGGTTATTTCACTATCCTTCGTGTGAGTGCCACCCTTTTCGCTTTTTCCACAAACTTAGTTATTGCCATGGTGGTGCCCTCCAAAATAAATAAAAATGCTGTGGTGCCCTTTTTACACTTACAAAATTGCCCTAATTTTTTTTTTTTAAAGCATGGCAGTAATGGGAGACTTTTGGGACGCTTGATGGCAGCAGACTTACCAAGTAAAATCCATTGTTCTCGGTCATGTGCGCACGCTCAGAACTACGTAAACAATGGAAATTTACCGGGTAAGTCTGCTGCCACCTAGCGTCCCAAAGTCTCCCATTGCAGCGGTCTATTAACCCCGAAATTCAAGGCCTGACATTGTGTCAAGAAAGGATTGATGGTGGTTATGAATACAAACACTTGTGCAAAAACAGATCAGTTGATCCCTCACTTGCACAGGTATTTTGTGCCCCAAAAGCCATCAGTTTTATTTTTTTAAGGAACACGTTGACTTGCATCGGTCGAGTTGGTCTTTGAAAAGCGTTTGGAACAATTTGTTATGAAATGCAAATGGTTAGATAATTTAAAAGTAGAATAATGATCCGCAAACAACATGCCTGAAAATTGCAGAGTCATACTTGTGTGGATCAGTATATTCTACTTTTAAAACATCTTTCTAACCATATGCATTTCATAGCATTTGGTTCCAAACGTTTTTCAAAGACCAACTCGTCCGATTCAAGGCAACGTGTTCCTTTAAGAATTAAGGTTTTGTTTTGATTTCTCTCTTTTGTTTATTTTTTTAGTGAATGGAAGCAGAAGTCCCCCCCACAACTTACCAACCCACCATCCATATGATCATCATGAAGTGGTCAGCACTGGTTGTTGTTCTCGTGGCCATTGTCTTTCAGACGGGCATTCTACCCATCAGTAGCTCCGCAAAGGATTCTGATCAGCTGTCCGACAAGTTTCCTTGCAGGATTGTCAATGCCACTTTCACAGACTGCAGTTACCTGAGACTGAGAAGCATACCCGAAGGGATTCCCATATCAACGGAGACCCTTCTGCTATCCCATAATAAGCTTCATCCAATCAGCAGTAGTTCCTTGGCAGGGCTGGTCAATCTGCGTTATCTTGATATGTCGTATAACACCATCTCAAAGCTCGAGCGTGACTACTTCACAGATCAGGCACAGCTTCAACACCTGTTTCTCTCCCACAATCAGATCAACAAGATCCCGCCCGACGCCTTCATGTCTGTCTCCAAGCTGAAGACATTGGATTTATCGGATCAGAACAATGGCATAAAGAAGGCTCTATCCATGCCTCAATACCTCGAACCCCTTAATATGACACTCGAAACATTGCTACTGGAGAAGATTGGCATAGATTCAGCAAAGATTGGCGGAACTTTGAAAATTAGGCTGAAGGTGTTCAGCTTGGCTAGAAACAGCATCACTAAGTTGAACCAAGATGACTTTAAGGCCTTGTCTGGTGCACGACTTGAAAGACTTGATCTGTCCCGCAATGCCATTCTGTCTATCGACACAAAAGTTTTCAATACAATCCTTGGCATCGACACTTTGAATTTCACTCAAGCTCTCAGCCAGAACCCACCGCCTGGCCGTATAGAAAACATCAGTACAGCCATCGGCACCAAAGTGAAGAAGCTGATTCTTCAATCCCTCACTCTCCAATCCATCACTTCATCAATGTTTAGAGGTTTGGAAAACTCAACATTGGAGGAGCTGGACCTTTCTTACAATCGCCTGACAACCCTAACCAACGCAAGCTTCGGCTCTTACCTCAGCCACTTGCAAATTCTACAACTCCACAACAACTTGATTGCATCAATCAGCGAGACTGCGTTGACCGGCTTGACCTCCCTGAAAACCCTTGCCCTCTTCAATAATTTACTGACAGAAATAGACCCAGGGTCTTTTGCCCACAATGGGCATCTTGAGGACCTCTACTTGAATAACAATTCTATCAAACGGCTCTCCTCTGAGGGTTCTTTTCGAGGATTAATAAGTTTACGAACTCTTAATCTCTCTAACAATGGTATCATTCAGATCTTCACTGGTGAAGAGTTTCAAGATCTCCATGAGCTTCTCAGTCTGGACATCAGCAATAATTTCCTGAAGTCTGGAATTATAACTCTAACTGGAAATTCCTTCAAACCACTTTCAAAACTGAAGTACTTACGTTTGAAAAAGATACACCTTCTTGACATCAGTTCCCCATCCCCATTTGCTCATCTTGTGCAACTTCATCTGTTAGACTTGAGCAACAATAATATGCATGGTCTTGAATCTGATACATTTGTCACCCTCAAATCCTTAGAGACGCTGTACCTTGATCATAACCATCTCAATAACCTGTGGTACCAGCCTAAATTGAAGAAACCTGTTCTGTTTCTTCGGAGCCTTGTGTCTCTCAGAACACTAGATCTTTCCTTCAATGGATTTGAGGCAGTTCCAACGGGAGTTTTCAATGATCTGGTTCACCTAAAGGCCTTACATTTGAACAACAATCAACTGTCCGCCGTTTCTGGTCATGTGTTTGATAATCTGAAAGAGCTGCAATTTCTTGCTCTGAATAAGAATCTCATCAATGTGGTGAATCAAACCTTGCTGTCGCCGGTCATGAAGACTCTTAATACTCTCTTCATTTGTGGAAATCCCTTTTCCTGTGGGTGCAAGCAAGAGTGGTTTCGTGACTGGATCGACGACACCAATATCTTTCTGGGTAATTTAAGCTTGTGTCAGTGCGAATCGCCGCCAGAGTGGCGCCACAAGCCCCTTCTGGATTTCAACCCCGAAGTTTTGAACTGTGATGGAAAGATTCCGCTGCAGTATTGGATCATAATTGGTGTTGGAAACTTTGTGATCCTCGTTTTAATCATTGCTTTGATATATAATCGCTGGAAGATTTACTATGTCTACTTGTTGGTGAAGGCGCGCCATCATCGGGCAAGAAAAGACGAGTATGACAGATTGAATGATTACAGGTTCGATGCCTTCATATCTCACAGCAGCGCTGACGAGGATTGGGTCAAAGATAAACTGTTACCTGAGCTAGAGAATGGAGAGAATCCATTCAAAGTCTGCCATCACGAGCGTGATTTTGAACCTGGGCAAGAGATCATTGACAACATCATTGATTCCGTCGACCACAGCAGACGCACCATCTGTGTCATATCGAAGAGCTACCTGGAGAGCAACTGGTGCACCTACGAGAGACGGGTCACCATGAGTAAATTATTCATCAACTACAAAGATGTCCTGGTTCTGATCATCTTGGAAGATATTCCAGATAAGAAGATGTCCAAGTATGATCTCATCCACCGGGCAGTCAAGAAGAACACGTACCTGAAGTGGCCGGGAGAGGATGGAAGAGCTGATGAGAAGGCTGTTTTCTGGCAACGCCTGAAGACAGTCTTGGGTGAAGATCGTACACCGGAAAATAATGAGGAGCTTGCTTAAAGGCACTTGCTTAAAGGCACTGGACACTATTGGTAGTTACTCAAAATAATTGTTAGCATAAAAACTTACTTTGTAGCAAGCAAAGGAGATCTGTTGATAGTATAAAACAGCGAGAAAACGGCTCCCTCTGAAGTGACGTAGCTTCTAAGAAAGATGTAATTTCTCACTAAAATATTTGAAATTGAACTCAAGGTCTCAGTTGAGGTCTTGAATTCAAGGCTTCTGAAACCACACAACTTGTGCGACAAGGGTGTTTTTTATTCCATTATTCTCTTGCGACATTGACGCCCATTTGAGTTCAAATTTTGTTATTTTATGCATGTTCAGATACACCAAGTGAATAAACTGGTGTCCTGTATTGAATAATGTAGTGAAATGCATTTGAAGCTGGATAAGGTACCTTTTCTGTTAAGAAAAAAATGTCAGTGAAGAATCCAGGAAGAATGACTTAAAGACACTGGACACCTTTGGTAAATGTCAAAGACTAGTCTTCTCTCTTGGCGTCTCAACATATATGCATAAATAACAAACCTGCGAAAAGTTCAGCTCAATTGGTCGTCGAAGTTGTGAGATAATAATGAAAGATAAAAACACCCTTGTCACACGAAGTTGTGTGTGTTTAGATGGTTGATTTTGAGACCTCAAATTCTTAATCTGAGGTCTCGAAATACAACTCGTAGAAAATTACTTCTTTCTCCAAAACTATGTCACTTCAGAGGGAACCGTTTCTCACAATGGTTTATACCATCAACCTCGCCCCATTACTCATCACCAAGTAAGGTTTTATGCTAATAATTATTTTGAGTAATTACCAATAGTGTCCACTGCCTTTAATGCAAGTCATATGCAAGTTCAGAGCTGACTTCTTAAACTTTACTATGATCACATTTTCAACTTGCACACCAGTAGTTTTAAGGTCAGTGGTGTCTTGTCCTTGATTTATGTTTTTTACCTATAAATAGGGTCTATTTAATTGGCCCAGTCATTTGGGCCTACGCTCAGATATTTGACCGATTTAATTGACCCAAAACACTGACAGGGTTAAAGATGAAGTTCATTTTTTACACAAAGACAACCTTCAGAAACACAAGACAATGTAGCATAGAGTCAAATGGCTTTTAAAAGATTCTTTGTTTGCTTCTAAAGCAGTTAAACAAAAAACAATAATCAATGGAAATAGTGGTTCCTTTGTCATCAATGGATTGCTTCTCTTTTTCTTTTTTCGTTACATCACCCAACATCCAGAGCGGTGTAGTCCATGGAGGAAGAATTAATTGTTATTGGAATACACAATCTAAGAACTATTTCTGACTAACATTTCTCAAGTTACAATTTTGGAGGATACAAACTGGAATATTTTTCCATAACCACATTATGTCAAAATGAAATGATTCTCAAAATGCTTTTTACTATCCAAAGCTTCTGTTTTTTCTCACCAAGTTAGTTTTTATTGCTATTAATTTTAAGAGTGATTACCATATACCTTCCCTTTCAAGGAAAATCTGTGACAAATATTTTCACTTGAGAAAATTTATGTTTGCTGTGATTATGGTAAAATTAAAGTATGCTCGAAGGATATTTTTGGCATCATCGTTGTAGCCAGATTTGGGGGAAAATGTAAATATTTTGCTGTAAATTGAACATTTAAAGGTTGCTCTTTTTAATCTGTTAATTAACAAAGGGCACTCAAAGTTGGGCCCCTTTTTCTAAACTACTGCTTTAGACTTATAGGAGTGGATGTACCCTAAATCATATTTGTTTGTTTTTAAAGTAGAGTGCAAGATTTTATTTTCTGATTTGGGTATTTTTAAAACACAATGTCCACAGGTTTGCATTAAAGACAGTGGACACTATTGGTAATTGTCAAAGACTAGTCTTCACAGTTGGTGTATCTCAACATATGCATAAAATAACAAACCTGTGAAAATTTGAGCTCAATCGGTCGTCGAATTTGCGAGATAATATTGAAAGAAAAAACAGCCTTGTCACACGAAGTTGTGTGCTTTCTGATGCTTGATTTCGAGACCTCAAATTCTAAACTTGAGGTCTCGAAATCAAATTTGTGATAAATTAATACTTCTTTCTCAAAAACTACGTCACTTCAGAGGGAGCCGTTTCTCACAATGTTTTATACCATCTATCTCTCCCCATTACTTGTAATCAAGAAAGATTTTTTGATGATAAATATTTTTAGTAATTACCAAACGTGTCCACTGCCTTTAAATTTACACCATTTGCAGATAATGATAGCAAAAAAGGTTCCTTAAAATATTAGTTGCTGAGGTGCTGCAGTTTTCGAGAAATGAGTAAAACAATGTGATGAAAATGTGTTTTTACATGCTAAAATAATTTTCGTCTCATGATCACTGAGATGAAAATTATTTTTGGTATGACATTGTTTTAATGATTTCTCTAAAACTACAGCACATCAGCAAGTAATATTTTCAGGGGACATTGTGTTTTTTGTCCTACAATAGACCCTTTAAAGCAAAGTTCATGGGTACGCAAGGTTTAAATTAATGTTGATCGCACGTGCAAGCAAGAATTGCATTTTCTTTTGCATTTGTAGTTTAGCCATTATAAAGTCAATGCATGTTCATTTCAATTTGGTTTATATCAAATACTACAGCTAAAAAATGTATAATGTATATTTTTTGTTTACTTTTGTTTTATCTTTAAAGACGGTGAACCCTATTGGTAATTTTCAAAGACCAGTCTTCTCACTTGGTGTATCTCAACATATGCATAAAATACCAAACCTGTGAAAATTTGAGCTCAATTATCACAATTGAGCTCGTCGGAGTTGCGAGATAACTATGAAAGAAAAAAACACCCTTGTCACACGATGTTGTGTGCTTTCAGATGCTTGATTTTGAGACCTAAAATTCTAAACTTGAGGTCTCGAAATAAAATTTGTGGAAAATTACTTCTTTCTCGAAAACTCTGTCACTTCAGAGGGAGCTGTTTGTCACATTGTTTTTATACTATCAACAGCTCCTCGTTACCAAATGAGGTTTTATGCTGATAATTATTTTGAGTAATTACCAATGGTGTCCACTGCCTTTAACTGCATTAAATGCATTTTATTTGTCAATAATACTAGAATACTAATATTTGAATTGGCTAGTTTTTCTTTACCACTTAATGTCAGTATAAAAACAAAATATCTTTAAACTGCATGAAATGCGCTTTATTTGTAAATATTATTATTTATTTTTTTAATGCCTACTGAGACACTTTTCCGAAAACATTTAGCCTTCTTCTCAACTTTTGCTAAACAAAATTAAAACAGAAAAATGAGCCTAAGGTGCATAATCTTTTTCTAAAAGTGATTGACAGCCAGTTTCAGAGTGGGTCAAATAGATGCTAAAATGTTTCTGGAAAGCAACTCGAGATGGCTCATTTAAAAAATTTAAGTAAAAAATATTTACGTTTTGGTTTGGAAGAGAGAATCAATTACCATCCCCTAGTTCTTAAGAAACAAAATTAACCTATAAATATGATTGTCTGCAAATTTCATTGAATTTGGTGGTCACTTTTGAGTTACAACAAAAATCAACTTTGTATGTTTAGTCAGTCTGGATTTTGTTTCTTCATGATGGTTTTATGTTCATTACTGCAATCATAATAAGCAAGTTTAGATTTGTTTTATGGCCATTTCTTTGACTTTGACAGTATTTTATACAGGGGTGTCGCCTTTCTAGAGGATAGAATTGAGTTTACTCTTCTGAAAATAAATTGTTTTAATAGTTTTAAAACTAATAGTTTTAAATTAAATCAATGTGGACATCTTTATTTGCACATTACTTTAAATTGTTTAAAGATGGTCATGGTAGAAATCCTTTTGAAATGCTTTTAGTTGCCTGAAATGCTGCAGTTTTTTTCCCCCCGGAAATTTGTAAAATAATTATATTTAATCTCTCAAGACCTAAAACAGTGAAAACATAAATGAGGGTGTTTTGTAATATTATCTCAGACCCGAGGACCAACTGAGCCCAAACTTTCACAGGTTTATTGTTTCAAGTATGTTAGCTCACATTAAGTGCAGGTACTGGCCATGCCAATGTTTTACATGAACTTTCTAAACCTTTACTGTATATTATTTAGATCAGACGTTGCATGTTAGATTAAAAAGCTATAGGTTTTAAAATTTAAAATTTAAAAAAGTTTCAGTGAAGAGTTTCGGTTAAAATCGTGACATAATTTATTGTTTTAGTTTCAGGAGAAGCATCCTGACTTTGTTATCTTGCCTCTTTTACTTTCGCTTTTTAAATGGAGCAATGTTTATCTTAAAAGCTTCTGATAGTGAGTTTTCCTAAAAAGGGTCAAATTAATTGTGTTAAAATATAATTAAAAGGCATGAAATGCTTTGCTGTAAGGAAGAAAAGCAATATTAGTTTCATAAGTGCAAAGGAAACAAATGTTTTAAAAGTTTTTTTCGTTTTCATTAAAAGGCTTGAATGCAGTTTGAAGGAGAACAAGTTTTGGTTTCATTTTCTAGAAATGTTTCTTTTTTGCCCATTTTTTTATTTTTTTTTATTAATTATAACAAATTTAGTTATTTAACTTTTTTTTCTTCTTTTTTTTTGGGGGGTGTAATACTTTAACAATGATTTCTTTTTTGATTTAGGTGAACTAAAGATAATGGCATAACTTGACACTTTCGTTTTTGGATTGAGCATTTTTGGAAATGATAAATGGGGTGGGGGGACGGGGGCTTTATAACTTGTTACTCTTGCTATCTGAGCAATAAGCATCACTGCATAAAAGCACTAAATCACAATTTTGTTAATTGAAAATTCTGATCGCGCCAGCCATCATGTTATAAAGGCCCTGTTCACGGACTGATTAAAATAAAAGTGTACTGTACATTTATAATTTGTCTTTCAAATGTTGACTAAGAAAATTGCGTACAAAAAATATATTCATTGCAATAAACATATTGGTCAATAAGTTATTATTCTCTAATTGTATCTTTCATCAGAAGGTTGTACATAAATATACTAACCTCTGAGACCTGGTAATTTGAAAAACGGTCATGTCATATACCTAATACAAGTTCTGTTTTAAAATTCCTATATCCAATCCTCATGTCAAGAAACAGGGGTGGATTTCACAAAGAGTTAGGACTAGTCTTATCTCGAGTTAGGACCAGTTACTCGATCGTCCTATCTTAGGACTATCCATGCAATTTGTATATCTCCTAGGACTAGTCCTAAGTTAGGACTAGTCCTACAATGTAACTCTTTGTGAAATCGACCCCTGGTCCTGGAGGTTAGTACATGAATATACTAACCTCTGAAACCTGGTAATTAACAAAATATGTTGCCTTAGGCCTATCATGCTTATATACAACTTATGTTTTAAAACTCCTATACCTTGTCAAGAAACAGGTCCTGGAGGTTGGTAAATAAATATACTAACCTCTGAGACCTGCCGTCGGTTTCACAAAACTCTTCCTAACTTAAGACTATAATCTTAGGACTTGGGACGAGGCCCAACCCTGCACTGTAGCATGCAGACTATAAGATTAATCCTATAGGACAAGTTACTGTCATGCTTGATACAAGTTCTGTTCTTAGAACTTGGGACGAGGCCCAACCGTGCACTGTAGCATGCAGACTATAAGGTTAATCCTAAGTTAGGACAAGTTACTTTCATCCTTGATACAAGTTCTGTTTTAAAATTCCTATATTCATCCCCATGTCAAGAAACAGGTCCTGGAGGTTGGTAAATAAATATACTGACCCCGCCCTGAGACCTGGTAATTTTAAAACAAACGACATGCCCGGAGTACAATTTCTGTTTTAAAATTCCTATATCCAACCCCATGTCAAGAAACAGGTCCTGGAGGTTAGTAAATAATACTAACATCTAAGACATGGTAATTTAAAACACTTTCATGCCTGATACAATTTCTGTTTTAAAATTCCTATATCCAACCCCATGTCAATTGAAACAGGTCCTGGAGGTTGGTAAATAAATATATACTAACATCAAAGACCTGGTGACTTAAAAGAACTTTTATGCCTTGTAGACCTATACTATTACAAGTTCTGTTCTAAAATTAATTCCTACATCCATCCTCGTGTTCATAAACAGGTCCAGTACATTATACTTGGCCTCTGGTAATTTAAAATACTGTCATACCTTACATTTATTTTTTTATATCCATCCCCATTTTAAAATTCCTACAACCATCACTGTCAAGAAACAGGTCATGGAGATTAGTTCATACCTAACCCCCGAGACCTGGTTAAAACACTTTCATGCCTGATACAATTACAAGTGCTGTTTTAAAATTCCTATGATTATTCATCCCCATATATATGGGGATGAATAATAATTATAGGAACCAGTCAAGAAACTTTTTTTTTTTTTACACAAGGCTTCGATGAGGGCGCCCTCTATCCATAAGAAGAAATGACAACATGCTGACACACACATTGACACATGCATTACACACATGTACATGCAGTACATGCAATAGTACGCCTGCACAACATTATGTGGGTGACAACTGGCAAACTCTCTCACTGTTTGCAGGTGTTTTCTTCCAGATTGCACTTCCTTCGAGGTCCAGTTGCAGGTAATGCATGAACTAGAGGTTATAATTTGTTGTGGTTGTCATTTGAACTCGTCTCTGCTGGTGGTACCCACAGCATGCACAGCAAGCAAGTTGTGTTTTCGAGAAAAAAATTTGATAATTTTCCGTATGGCGCCACCACTTTTTCACTCATTTTTACAAAAAGGGATATATCAATCAGGTAAATTAGATACTATATTATTTTATTTCGAATGAAAAAGTGGTGGCGCCATACGGAAACTTTTCCGTGTCTTGTGTCGTACAGAAAAAAAAAACTTTTTTGAGACCTGATTACTGATAAAAATTGTGTACACTTTCACCCACCTAATCAGAAAACACTATTCAATACAAACCACCCTCGTGTGCTTAACCCAAATTTTTAACCACCGCTAGTGAGAGGAAAGTCTTAAAAATGTAAAAATATGCCATGATATTTCCATGTAAACAACACAAACGGTAAATGAAAACGTGTGTATTCACAATTCTTGTCTCCAATGATTCAACTTTACATGAAGGCAACGGTGCAGAGAAGCGGTATCACACCTTCTGTGCAAAGAGATCTTAATCCTGCTCGTTAATCGGCCGTCCAGCTGGAGGTCTCCTATCTTTTTCCACTGGTCAGACGAGGGCATTGTCAGGGTATTCTTTTGTTACTCTGCGGTTTTGCAGGTCGTTCGAACTCCTTCTCTTCCAATTCCTCCATGATTGTACCTTCAGGTTTTAGGAGTGAGCCCCGAGAAGGGTATTTTTAAAGCTACGTTACTTTAGTTAGTGCACTGTACCTTGGCATGGTGCCATCTACTTATAGAAACTATAAGGCTCCCCAATGAGCTCAGCACTCCAACCGGTTAGAGTTCTACGACCTTTGGCTAGCTCTGCCTCTTGGATGCTGTAAACCTAGTCTGGCCTTGGGAAATTGTAAACAGTGCACCACTATGTTGCGATAACGCGTAACGTAACCCTCCTTCCGACGGTAGGAGGGTTGCGTTATCGCAACTATGCACCACAACATTTTCTTTTTCTTTTATTTCTTTTATTGTCGATCAATGAGGTCACCGATGCACCATCCCACTTTAGCTTCCTACGTGAGCTGTATCGGGATTATTCTACTTACTGACTTAAAGCCATTATACACTTTCAGAACAGAAACAAAAATAAAAGTTCACAGATTTACAAATAACTTACAGGGTTTACAGAAGGTAATGGTGAAATACTTCTCTTGAAATATTATTCCATGAAACACTTTACTTTTTGAGAAAACATTAAAACAAACTCAATTCTCGAACGTGCGGAAACAAGGCTGGGTTTTCCCGTTTTTTTCTCCCAACTCCGATGACCGATTGAGCCTAAATTTCCACAGGTTTGTTATTTTATATATAAGTTGTGGTACACGACGTGTGGGCTCTTGGACATTACTGTTTACCGAAAGTGTCCAATGGCTGTAACTATTATAAAAGACTCGAGGTGCTTGTTGGTCAAATAAAACGGTTTAAATAATAAATGATGTTAAACTTTGTATAAAAGTTTGTACTCATTTTAATAGATTTAGATTCTGATCTTGTACATCTTGTGAAATCAATTCTGGTCCGATAAACTATTTTAGTGTATACGAACAAGCCCTCCGTTCTTGTGTCATGATCCCAAGTCAGAGCCCTGCTCTGTCTCGAGGGACAATATCATGGTTGTGGTAGTAGCAGTGTTTTTGTGGTCTCTCATCTTTCATAGGTCGCCGGCTTTGCAATCAAGCTTCATCTGTACTTAAAGCGTCTGGACCCTCATTGGTTCCCAAGGCAACCAGCTGCATCCGTTTCAATCACTCGGTGACCGTGGACGTCCCTCAGATAAGCATGAAGATCAAGATATTGTCTGCGCTGAAGGACAATTACATGTATCTCATTATTGATGAGAAGACAAGAGAAGCAGCCATCGTTGATCCGGTTAATCCTGAGAAAGTGAGTGGCAAGAATCAATGTGGTCACCGTGGTCCAGTGGTTGGATTTCAGGACTGGCAATCACAAGGTTACGGGTTCCAATCCTACCAAGCTTATCGCTGTTTTCACAACGAAGAATATTGTTTTTTAGGTACTGAAAAGCAATTTCTTGATTTGTGCAATTCATACTCAAAGGTTTTGTTTGTATTGGCTGTTACCAGCTTGGTGTTTATCCCTGTGGGGTTTCCCAAGTTTCCTAGATGGGAGGATCATCTAAAAAAAGATTTGGGGGGGGGGTAGGCGAGAAAGGAATTGAAGCAGGGTTTTTCCCATTCCAATGTTTCAAGCCGATGTGCATTGCATGCTGATACGGCAAATTGGTTAGACTGCAGCTGCATGACTTGCAATCACAAGATTGTGAGGTCGAATCTTACCAAGCTAACCGCTGTTTTCACAATATTACTAGAATAAGTATTGTCATCTAGTTACTGAATCACAATTTCTTAATTTTGTGCATTCATAACCAGACGTTAAACCACACACAAGTTGGAGACTTAATGCACAAATTGCGTGCCAAGGATCTGTGCAAATTGCAGCCAAAAGGCCTACACACACAATATTAAAAGTTAAACTTTTTTTTTTTTTTCACAAAAATTATGAAGATAAAATTGTTTAGAACGCCCCTCGTCATTGTATAAGTAGAAGGGCTTTAAATTCCAAAGATAAGCACCACGTGAAAAACATTCTGGGGACCTTTTTTTCTGTTTAGCGTGCAAGGCCAACTTAAAAAACTTGGGTCCAGAGTAGTGACTGTAGTGACTCTGGTAGTGACTTTTGGAAAGCTTTTAAAATGATTGTTATTTTGATTTGTATTTTGTATAGGTAGTTGATGCCGTGAAGGAAGAAGACGTTAAATTAAAGACGGTGCTGACAACTCACCATCATTGGTATGATGTCATAGCCATAAGCTAAGTGTATTGTGTCTCAATAATGGGAAACTTTTGGACAGTCCTTTTTTATAGTTCTTGCCAGTTTTGTGCGTGCTTAGTGCATGTACTTTGTGATTGTGGTGAACCCCAGTCTATGCACCACATGATAGCTGACTGCCCACTCTCTCACCACTCTCTCACCATCAAGTTGATGGTGGTATTGAAGCCCTTCATCTGTCTGAGGACGTAGATATAAACTGGCTCACATACTTTATATGAGATCAGCATCATGCAACATCATCAATACCATCCAGTCTAGCTCAAAAATCAATAAGGTTGCCCATCTGGCAACTAAGATGACATGTCTCCTTCTTGACCCTCTCCTCTTTCTTATCTGCAGGGATCATGCAGGAGGCAATGAGAGTCTAGTCAAGTTGATTGATGGACTGACTGTGTGTGGTGGAGACGATAGGATTGGAGCTCTCAATAAGAAAGTCAAACATGCCGACGAGTTGACCGTAAGCAGTTTTCATAGTCATTATGTAATTTTTAAAAACCTTCCTACTGTGAGATCGATTGTGAAGCATATTCCGTCCCAACTTGACAATCGCCTCAACTATACACTCTTGACTCGTCCCAACTTGAGTGTTACAGTTGGGGCGCCTCAACTATTTGTATTACTGTGGAAGAGTAAGGGTTGACCTTGGTGCTTTTGGTTCAAATAGTAAGCGTCCTTGTTTACAGGTTTCCTCAGTCTTGCAAGCTTTAGTGGTTAAGTTCACTTAGGAGGCATCCTTGGTTTCATTTCCAACTTATATAACTTTCAGTCTCTGGCTGTGCTCCTTGGTCATCATGGGTTGATGTGGCTGGCTGCCAAAGGCGCCCTTGCATGCCTGCTTCTCGAACGGTTGTAGCCGCGTCCTTCGCAATTCAGCTTAGCTGCGAGTAAGGATAATGAGCGTCCCAAATTATTATAATAACAATTGCTAGATTTTCATCTTTCTGTTTGGTTGTCATTTTCAGATCGGCTCTCTTAATGTACGCTGCATGTTCACTCCATGCCATACGACTGGTCACATCTGTTACTTTGTGACGGGAGCTGATGGCGGTGATCCAACTGTATTTACAGGTATGTAAAGCCAGCAGTCAGGGCCAAGTACATAGAGCTGCTTAGCACAAAAATTTGCTTTGCATGAAACTTCTTCCTTAATTTAAACATCATTACCAACAAAGCTTCTACTTGTTTGCATTTTGCCTGTTACTGGTTTTCAGGTGTTGCTTGCTTATCCTGAATCTCACGAGGAAATTTGGTTGCTAATCTTGGTTAAAAATTTGGTTAAAAATTTGTGCTAAGCAGCTCTATGAAATTGGGCCCTGGTTTCAGAACCACAAAAACTTGTAAGAGATTCATTTTCATGGTGTTACTGCAAACCGTACTAGATTGTGTCTCCACCATGCAAAAGTTTCAAATCCTACTCATGTACATGGAGTTACTGCAAACCTTACTAGATTGTATCTCCATCATGCAAAGTTTCAAGTCCTACTTTAATATTAATTGTTTCACTATTTGATTTGAATCACTTCCATGGGTGGCATGGTTGGCTTGTGCGTAAGCAGACATGCCAACTAGTACGTTTTTCCTGTATTTCGTACGGGTTTTTGTAAAAAATACGGGTGTACGGGTTTTGCAAAAAAAAATACGGTTTGAGCATCGCCACCGCAAAAATACAATTTTATCCCAGTTGGCCGTCGTGCCCTTTTTTAACTCAAGTTCAATATTTTTTTATTGACACAAATAAGTTTTCGGCCGACTACTTACGGCCGATAATGATTATCCAGTGAACTCTATTATTCCACGGGGGTATTCCTTATTCAACTTTCACCACACATCGAGCGAGCGCAACGGAGATTCCCTCGCATCCATCATTGCACAAACCTGCACAAACCTGCATTGCTTACTACACGCCAGTTTATCTGAAGTCCCGATTTCACAGGGAACCCGTCTAACACAATTCATTGAACAACAGAGGGCGCTGTTGTCAAATGCCCTTATATGGTATCGGTCGTTTTGTGAACGGACAAATCGAGTTTGCAAAAGAATTTTTTGCCAAAACAAAGACACAAAAGATATAGAGCGCCTGAAGAGAGATTTTTATTAGATAAATTTAAGAACTATGCCCCCAAATACACTGAACGAAACTTTTTGGGATGATTTTTTTTTTTTTTTGTCTTCTTCATTGAAATTAAATTGGTTTTGTTTTGTACTTGTCTTCTTTTGACAAAGAAAATGATATTTAATTAATTGACAAGGGTTTCTATATGAAATAGGATATGATTAATCAATGTCTTTAAGATATGATTTATCAATATCTTTTTTTCATACAAAACCTGTTCCATTGGGTTAACCACCCATAGGGAAACCTCTGCCCAATTTTTAATTTTTTGTGTAATATTTTATTTATTATTTTATTTTTATTTTTTGTATTTTTTATTTCTTTTCTCTTCAAGTTTTAATTTACTGGTTCAATTAGGCTGTTTGATAACTTAATTGCCCTTCACACCTTCTCTATTTTGCCTGTCTTGGGGCTTAAAACTACGTTTACGCGTGTTTAAAAAAAAATACAGGTTTTTGATGCAAAATACAGGTTTTGGGGTTTCAGAATACAGTTTTGTGATCCCAGAGGTTGGCATGTCTGCGTAAGGCGCTCTCTACAAGGTGACCCTGGTTCGATTCCCGGCCAAAGCCATATGTGAGTTGAGTTGTGCGTTGGTTCTCTGCTGTGCCATGAATGTTTTCCAGACCATCCGGTTTTCCTCCCTCGGGAAAGTCAAGCACTTTCGATCTCTGGTCTGTCCTTCGTGGTCATAATGGGTTGATGTGGCTGGCTGCCAAAGTAACCCTTGCATGCCTGCTTCTTGAACACATTGTAACTGCATCCTTCGCAGTTCAGCTCTTAGCTGCGAGTAAGGATGATTAGCCTCCCAAATTATTATTATACTTCTTGAATGTAAGATTGGCTCTGGTTTTGATGCTGTTTGCCTGCAGGGGATACGCTGTTCATAGCAGCCTGTGGCAGGTTCTTTGAAGGAACGGCTGATCAGATGCACCATGCATTGATTGAGGAGCTGGGACAACTTCCCAATGAAACAGTAAGATACATTAAGGAGAATGGGCGATAAAGTGTAGATTCGCTAATAGAGTGTACGAGTCGCAGGCGAGTACATTGTATTCATGAATCTACACTTTAGAGTCTATTCTCTGACTTAACCTATTTCCCCCATTGGTTATGTAACAGTTTCAATGCATATAACACTAGTTAGAACACCTCTGATTAGTCTATCTAATTTCGTATAAGTTTGTCACATTTTATAATCATTTGACGCATTACAAACGACTTTTATATATTATTTAATTTTTATTAAACATTATTGTGAAAAAATTCTCACTATGAATGATTTCTTGTAGAATGTCTACTGTGGTCATGAGTATACAGTAAGCAGTTTGAGGTATGCGCTAACAGTAGAACCAGAAAACATTGATTTACAGAAGAAGATGGAATGGGCGATGGTAAGTAATCGCATTCATCAAATATTTGTATATAAAAAAAAACACAGTTTGTCTGAAAAGGTGTGCATATCATTAACATCATTCATAAGATTGGAAATATGAATGTTCACAGGTTTGCAGATATCTATAGAGATGGTCATGGTGGAAGTGGTAACACGGTGACAAAACTTCCCTTGATGGGTTTTTGTTACAAATGTTATAGTTTGGGAGAAATTAATAAAAGAATTACTTTCGATACTTTGAATCCGAAATCTGATGATTGAAAACAACAAAAACAGTGAGGTTTTTTGTTAACTTTTTTCTTGTGACTCCAATGATCACTTGAGCTTAAACTTTCACATGCTTGTTTTTCATGTTTATGTGTTGCTACTGGTCTTTAACATTTACTGATGTTTGCTGCGAGCTTTTAATCAAGTAGTCAATCAATCTCATACCTTGTTCAGTTTGAAACTTCCGGGGGATTTCAAGGAAATTGTTTCAAGACGCTAAAACGGCGGGGCAGCCAAACTTCAAACTGGGCTAGTGATATGAATGTGTTTTGTCAAACTTCTTTCTTGTTTAACTTTCAATTTGAATTTGATTCTTGATGATTCAGGCCCAGAGAGCTAAGGAGATTCCAACGGTTCCATCAACCATTGGAGATGAGAAGAAAATCAATCCTTTCATGAGAGTCGGGTAAGAGAATAATTAAAACTGTTCCCCCCAAAAGGGTGCCAAAGAAGGATTGGAATAATTTGCTGTGAAAAAAAACCAGTAAAGTGTGGGTTCAGATCCTAGTCATGACACTTAAGCACAGCGATTAAACATAAAAGAAGAAAGGATAGCCATTCGAAGGTGAACTAAACTGATTTGGGTCGCCAAGGGACAATTGTGACACATGGGGCTGAAACATTGTTATCCCTTAACAGTCTTTGAGGATGTAGGCATAGATATATCATCCACTAGGATCCTGTCTATTAGAACAGAATGGACCAACTTCCCAACTGTTTATAAAGCAATTATGGTTAAGTGCAGTTATAATTTAAATGTGTCTACTCTATGAGTTTTAGGTATTTTGTTTTCTTTAATTTGTATTTCATTTTACATTTAGTTTAGTTTGCATCTGTGTTAATTACTTCGCTGCTTTCTGCTTTTTCAATTTTACTTGAAGTGTTTTTATTTACTAGGTTTTTAAGCATGTATTGTGAGGTGTTATGGGTTGTTTTACAGAAGGCGTCATTATAAATGCCTCTCTACTGTTTATTAGTATTGTAAAAGTACATTAAAGGCACTGGACATTATTGGTATTTACTCAAAATAATTGTTAGCCTAAATACTTACTTGCTAACGAACAATGGAGTGATGTTGATAGCATAACACATTTTGAGAAGCGGCTCCCTCTGAAGTAACATAGTTTTGAGAAAGTAATTTCTCGGTAAAATATTTAAATTGGTTTTCGGAAAGCACACAACTTCGAGTGACAAGGGTGTTTTTTCTTCCATTATTATCTTGCAACTTCAACGACCAATTGAGCTCAAATTTTCACAGGTTTGTTATTTTATGCTTAGGTTGAGATACAGCAAGTGAGAAGACTGGTCTTTGACAATAACCAATAGTGTCCAGTGTCTTTGCCTTGGAAATGGTGATAATTTTATATGGACAAATTATACAACCTTTGTATAATGCAAGTAACCAAGGTGGATAAATTTGATGATAAGACTTTCTTTTATTTATTGCAGAGAGGTCTCCGTGCAGAAGTATACTGGCACATCAGATGCTATTACCACCATGGAAAAGCTGAGGAAGGATAAGGACAACTTCAAGCCCAAAATGTGATCCATACTAGGACATTTGCCTCTTTCAAGTTCAAATTCCATGGCTGTGCTTACCAAAAGCAAAGAATCTGTACTTGAAGCAGGGAAGTTTGCCTTTATGTCAAGTGTATTTCATGGGTTAGTCGGGAATTTTTGCTTGTGCCTGTGCGTACTCGTTGTTACAAGACATTCTTTGCTTACACAGTTAGTGCTGAGAATGGTGATCACAAGGGCAGAATTTGGCAGTAAGCAGAGCCATGAAATTAGGCCCAGAACAAAATACATACTGCCCAGGGCCTTTTGAATGACTCGGAAGGTTCCAGGCATGGAACTGCATGGAAGCAATGGACTTTGAAGACTTTCCGATGGAAGTGCCTCTAGCAAAATGAAAGTGGCATTGGTCCTCTCAAAGATGAAATTCCAGGCCTGTCTGTTCTTGGTTTACAGTACACCAAAATCCAACAATCACTGACTGGGGTTTCAAAACATGTCGATAGTGGGTGAATTTGACACACTACTACTGGTGCTTTTTGTATGGACTGTTTCTTTACGATCATAAGAAGAAACATGGTCAAATGTCACTCATTGTTGTGGTTCTTATTGGAACTCGTTGCTAGTTGTCTTAATATTTTCATACTAGGCCTTGAACTATGATCTGGAAGGGGCGCAGCAATTTTCCACTGGTAAGGGGCAATTCTAATGAGGAAAATGTAAATTTGTATTGGAACTTTGCAGAAGGCACCACAGCATTGTTTCTCGACTGTGCCATTGAAAATCGAACAAACACGGTAAAAAAATTGATGTAACTGGCACTTTCTCTCTTTTTTTGTTGTTGACAAACTGCAGTAAGTAGAGTGAAGGAAACAGATCATAAACACAATTGGGTTTTTCTTTTATGGATGGGGCAGTTCTAACTGCGGGAGGCCTATGCTCTATTCTTTATTCTCCGGACATCATCCATAAATGCCACCATGTGATTGTGAGATCGTTGTGTGTTCTTGCAGGATTTGAGGCTTTATCTGTATCTGCCTTACTCCTGTACAGAGTCAAGCGGCAGCCTCCAGTAAAATGTGTCATAAAATTAAAATGCGACACCTATAATGCAATATATGTATAAATGAAATGAACCTTTTTAAAGGAGAAATTGTTGTGTATGGTGCAAAAACGTTGCATCTTGCTGGAAAATGATCCATGCAAAAACGTATCTCGACGTATACTTCATCCATGCTTTCTTTTGCAAGATACAACTTTTGACAATTTCAAACTTTCCCCTAATGAAAGCGTTTTTTTAGGAGATAAAACGTTTTTGCACAGACACAACCAACATAATATGAATTTTTAGAGAATAGAGAATGTGTATGTATACATAAATAACATTTATCAATATATAGAATATGTTAAATAAAAAATTAAAAAAAATAAAATAGCTTATAAAATTATGTTTTAATATGGGTAACTATAATCTGTTTCGTCTGACTTTGGGAAGCAAGATCTGTAATTAAAACCTTTGAAAACCATCATAATTGTAAATTGTTTTTATTTTAATTTTTTATATATGTAAATGTCTGGTGAAGAAAATAAACTGTTTTTTATTTCCACATAAATACATCCTGCTCTTTGATCTACTTATCCAGTGCAAAAGATACTGCTCACGGAAGCTCTTTAAAGCCATTATACACTTTCGGTGAACAGTATTGTCCAAGTCCCACACTTCGTGTATCACAACTTATACATAAAATAACAAACCTGGGAAAATTTAGGCTCAATGGGTCATCGGAATCGGGAGAAAATATTGGGAAAACCCACTCTTGTTTCCGCGCGTTTCGCCGTGTCATGACGTGTTTCAAATAAATCTGTAATTCTCGCTAACGAGAATTGATATTGTTTTAATGTTTTCTCAAAAAGTAAAGCATTTCATGAAACAATATTTTTAAAAGAAGTCTTTCACCATTACCTTCTGTAAACCCTGTAAATTATTTGTAAATCTGTGAATTTTTATTTGTTTTCTGTACCGAAAGTGTATAATGGCTTAAAGGGGTTTCTAAAGGTGGACATGCCATCGTTTCAACGTACCCATAAAATTGGGATCCTTGTTGCTTTATTTGTGTCAACAATAAATCTGACCCCAGCTGATGGACACTTGTTAGTTGCTTCGAAATTATCAAGCAAATGCGTTCAAGAAAAATATTGCCCATTGATAAGTAACCAATTCAAAGTTCACAGCGAAAGGAAGGAGGATGCAAAAAAGGTTACACAAGCGGCTGTTCTGAGAGTTAAATAATTCAAAATTTATTAGACAAAATATTCCAGATGTATTCACAATTCAGCAGGATTAATTTCACAATTTTTTCGGAATGTCAATAAAAGGCACTTAGTGACAACACTAATATCAAGGTATTAAAAATTAGAATTTAATATGGTTTCCCTTTTGAAAGATGCCGTTTTGACTCTGTATCCCGATTGACCAATTATTTCTTAACAGCAGAAAGGCCCAGCCGTGCTTCAGCAAAATATTTGGAAAAAACAAAACTCTCACTGGGCCCAATTAAAATTGTTTTACTTGTAAACAGACAGAGTACACTTTTCAAAACATCAAGACCATAACAATGGTTAAGAGCCGAAATTCCTCCCATAAGGTATTTATACAAGGTTGCAACCGCAAGTTTACCAGTAAAGGTTACTGGAAATTTGAACCTGCAAACTCCAGGAGTCGATTTCACAAAGCACTGAGATTTATCTTAAGACTTTTTGCAAAGAGCCTTCAGTCACTGTACCCATCAAGTAAAATATACCCAATATTTGGCAAGTATTTTGCGTTAATATCTGTTTCATATATTGTGGTTATCTAATAGGCCTTGGCTACAATCTTAGCCAGGTTCCAAAAAAATAATAATACCACACCGCAAAATGGCTCTAATTCTCATTTCACCGAAGAGTGCCAGATTGCTTTTTCTTCTAGCCTCACTTTGGTCACATTGATTTACAGAGAAACAAGATTATTATTATTATTATTATTATTATTATTATCATTATTATTATTATTATTATTATTATTATTATTATTATTATTATTATTATTATTATTATTATTTTTATTATTATTATTATTATTATTATTATTATTATTATTATTATTATTATTATTACTAGTAGTAGTAGTAAGAGATTGATTCTTAGCCTAGTCGTCATCAAAATGATACGGATCATCGCCTTCTAAGACAGGTTTAAGCTGAAGAATTGGTTTTGTCTTCGGAGGAAAACTATCCATCTTCACTTCCTTCTTGACTTGAACAGCTACCTCGGGTTTCTTGACTCTGTTCATCCCAGAATTGGTAGAAGTGGTTGTCAATGTTTTCGGTGTGGAAGTCGGTGAGCCATAACTAGTTGATCTATAACTACTCAATGGTATAGGTTCACTTTTGATAATAACTGGCTCCTTTTTCGGGATAGTTTGGCCGTTCATGACGGATCCGATCCTGGTGGTGGCTGTGACAGTGTCCGTCTGGGGTTGTGGCGTGGGGTTCGTCACCATGGGTGGATCAAGGTTGTTGGACTGAATGTACTCCTTCATTTCTTTGTGGTATCTATCCTTGTCACGTTCATACATTGTGTAGTAAGTCTGTGATTGGATAAAGAAGTAATGACAAAGTATTTATTAATTTGCTTGACAATTGTGTCCTTAAGCAAGGCACTATACCTTAATTGCTTTGTAAAAAGGTGGGAAGGCAGTGCAATCTGCTCTACCAGCCACGCTCCGAGTGGATGATTCCCATGCCTACATCCTCAAGGAATGTAAAGAGGGTAACCCTGTTTCATCTGCAGGAGTAGGAGGCATTTGCCCCTGGTGGCAGTTGATTTGGGTTGATAGTGAAAATCAGGTTAGTGTAGCCCCTCACTTTTAAGTAGCTGTCCGGCTTAGGGTTGTGCTCCTAGAGGAGTTTTTAAATCAAATTGTGACCAACTTGAGGCTCAAAACATTGTTGCAGAAAATTAAAAAGGGTTGAAGTGACGCTTCCAGAATGGGCTATCTTATACCAAGACTGCAATTTTAAATATCGGGGGACAATCCAACATGCTCAGTTCATGGCCAAATTGCAGTGAGCTGTGAAGCTAAAAGACAATTTTGAAAAACTTAAACGAGTATCTTATTTACTCAATTGAGATATTTCTTTTTGTAAAAATTAGTGAAAAGTGGTCGCAGAATATGGAATTCTTTCCGAAAATGCTAAGCAGAGAAAAATCTTGCTTAGAAAAAAAAGGTTTCCAGCCAAAATACTATGTAATGTATGTTTTTTACTGGTTCTCTACTCATTCTTGCAAAGCAGAAATTTTTTCAAGTCATTCTTCAAGTGCCCACCTCTTTCTCGCCTGCTTCCAGGTAGTTCCACCTCTTAGCAAGTTGGCGAGTCAATTCTTGATGGCTCATGTCGCCTCCTTCGGGATCCTTGGAAGATGATTCTCCCTGCATCGTATGCCTCTCTGTCTGACAGAACATCAAGAAGGCATTGGCCGGCTTCTTGGGGGCAAGTGGATCTGCAGAGAGAAACATCGTCTTGTTAAAGCTGAAATTATGGCGCTCGCCAACTTTATCTATTTCATTTAATTTATTCTGGGCCCAATTTCATAGAGCTGCTAAGCACAAGAACTTGCTTAGCATGAAATTTTTGGTTTGATAAAAACAGGATTACCAAACAAAATTCCACGTGACTTTCAGGATAAGCAAACAACAGCTGAATACCAGTAACAAGCAATATGCAACAAATGGAAATTTGGTTGGTAACCCTGTTAACCCTGTTTTTAGGAAGAAATTTCATGCTTAGCAAATTTTAGTGCTAAGCAGCTCTAAGAAATTGGGCCCTTGTTGTTAGGCCAAGGACTCTCAGAAAAGCGAACTTAATCACTACACTAGCCAAGAAACCTAATGGAGAGAAGACAAGGAAGTTTTAGTTTAAGATGTGCGAGGTAACACCAGAGAATTATTCCAGTGAAAATCCATGCAGCAGGCATTCACTGAAAACCCAATCCGCAATGTGCTGCAGGTGGGATTTGAACCTGGGTCCTAGAGGTGGAAGGAGAGGACAGATGCCACTACCCCAACCTGACAGACCAGGCTTGTCTTAAGGCCATGTCAACACTGTTTGTAGCCACGGTGGGCGGTGTCGGGCAGGCCTGCCCAGAACTCACAAATTTCGCCCAGCACTCTGAGCAAAATACACTGTGCTGCCCAGCACAAATTTCCCCCATATCTAAACATGAATAATTTAGTTGAACCGCTCGCCCTTGGTGGACCAAATTTAAATTGGTCTATCTACAACACTGCATGTCACATGAGGCAATGTACAGGCAACAAGCTCCAGGCAATCCCCAATAAGCAAATCCATTCACATTTCAGTTTACTCATCATTTTCTTGGGGATAGAAGATTGTCTCTTGAACTGCCGAAGTGTTCCTTTTGCTAACAGTGCAAGTGGTTGCTTCCAAGCTGCCTGAAAAACTTGTCCTGTGTGACGTGTCCTTTAGGGTTAAAATTTAAAGTCATGAGAATTAATAAATAAAATAAAAAAATTATAAGTCACCTTTTTCTTTATCCTGCTTATTTTGAGATGGCATTCTCTTCCTCTTGCCACCTCTACCCGATGGACGGTTGTCGTGTGACGTCATCTCAGAGATCAATCTTGGCCGTCCTACACGGCCGACGCGTCCAGCGCGTCCTCTGGATGACTTGCTGCGTTGCGATTTGGTAACGAGACCAGCGAGTCCACGGGACGCCGGGAAGCTTGGTGCTATGGGGCTGTTGATACCTAGGAGTTGTAGCATGGAGTCATCCTGAGATATTGTAAAATATCAAGAGAAATGTTTCAGTTCCCTTGTAGTCGGGAAGATTTGAGAAATATTTGGAGAAATTGTGCCTTTGATGATATAAGCATGGAATTTGACACACAGTAAGAGTATGATGTAGAATAAAAAGTGATTTTCAAACTTTCAAAATGGCTATCACTCCTTTTTATTCTATCTTTATTTTTTTTCAATGGACAAACCTGCGATGGCCTTATAATAATAATAATTTTGGGGAGCTAATTATCCTTACTCGCAGCTAGAGCTGAATTGCGAAGGACGCGGCTACAACGACGTGTTCGAGAAGCAGGCATGCAAGGGCGGCTTCAGCTGCCAGCCACATCAATCTATTATGACCTCGTAGCACAGCCAAGATCGAAAGTGTTTGATTTTTTCCCTGTTTCACTGTTTCATTACAACCGTACCTCAATCGGCAGAGTAAGAGTAGCATTCTTGTAGTTGTCACCGTACTTGTCCAGTTTGGTCGTCAGAAACCTACAAGACACAATTGTCATATACTAAATTCTTAACAAATGTAACAAAATGCACCCATTGGCATTGGGGTAACCAGGAGAGAGGAAGGGGTGGCAACAGCCCCCTTGCAAAGAACCCTTGCCCCTGCCACGCCTTGCCCTCCCTCCCCCTTTGATACATCAAAACCCCTATTTAATAGCACCCACATTGTGTTTTTTTCCCCACTTGCCCACCCCACATACATGAAGAATGTCTGGTTATCTGACAGCCATTCGGTAAAGGTTGTTGTATTCAGGCTACATAACTCAGCAGTCAACTCAACTGCACTTTAAAGATACTGTAAGCACAGAATTCTGTTGGTTAGCACATTTGATGAAAGTACACTTTTTATCAATAAAAAACAAAATGTATAGCTAGTGTCACACATGATGATAACTGGAAGATAAAACTCAGTCTTATACCTTCTCTCTCTAGACATCTTCCGTACTGCCTTCTTCACATAATACAGTCTGTTTAAGCACTTCTCATTGTCCTTCATAAAACAAGAAATAATACAGACATCACAGAAACATCTTTAAATTACCACATATGCAGCATGCTGTACTTTTTCAGCACCAACAGCTTTAGCAAAAAATTGTTTTGCATAAAATTAACAAACATGAGATTCTTCACACTTGAATTTTGTGTGTTGTGTATAATAATACATTGTTTATATGAATATTTGTGTGTTGTATCTCTTTAGAAATTCAGGTATATATATTTCAGCACTTTTTGAACTGAATTTGTTTATGTTTTTTAATTAACCTGAATTTGTAAAAAGAATTACTCATCATTGGAACATAATTAGAAGGCCATGAGAATGAAAATTTTAGATTTGCGTCCAGGCATTTTTGAAATGACGTGAGGCTTTTTTTCATTTTTGATTGCGCTCGACAGATGAACGACAGCAGATGCGTGTTTTACTGCAAATAAAACGATCGCAATCGCAATCACGATCGCGGCGGAATGTCTGCATTGTATAGTACTACTGCTAAAATGCGTAAATATAACCTTTTACCCTTGTTCGATGATTTGAACATTAATTTTGGTGATGCAGAGTCTTTTTTTGTGACAATAATGAAATTTTTCGGCGGTAGCTTTCAGAGCTTTCGGGCGGTGGACGCAAAATCGCAAATCTATCATTTTCATTTTCATGGCCTAATACTATTTATAGTAATAAATAACTTTCGTGAATTTGATCTGAAGTCCCCCCACCCCCAAAATTTTTTTAAAAAAACTAAATAAATATAAATATTAAAAAATAACAACAAATAAATAACAAAAAAAACATTTTTAAAAATAAATATTAACTTTATTTAACTTGCTTTATCAAATAATAAAAATCACAGTTTCTTGGCTCAGTACTTCCAGTAGTGCATTTGACACTAGTTTGCTAAGTCATCAGGGCAGTTGTGCAGGGTGTGGGTTCGAATCCCGGTCAACCTAACATATCTCATTGAGGTAAATTAGATACTAAATTATTTCATATCTAATGAAAAAGTGGTGGCGCCATACGGAACTTTTCCGTTATTTGAAGTGCCTAGCCCTAAGTTAACTACACTAGTCAAATCCATAACTCAACTGGTTAACGAGACTCATCATACAGTACACAGCCAGAACGGGTTAAATAGTAAATACAGTTCATCGCTCACTCACTCGGGATTTATTGAACAAGAAATGAGACTCACCAGCTGTATACTCTCACATTTGTGTTTAAGAGATACATACTTCTTCCGGTAACCATCTTCATCTTTTTTAACATCTGAATTGTTTTCCATCGACCTCGAACGGGAAAAGGGATTATTATCGGCAGTGACGCCGCTGCCGCTAGCTGCCATTTTGTTTCAATTAATTGTGTGTGGTGTCCCATTCACTTACTTTATTGTTACAAGTAGTATTATTAGGCGTTGCACCAGACTGTTTGGGTTGTGCTAAAAGCCAACCACTTGTGAGAGCATACATCACACAGACCACGTTTCTCTAGTGTCTTCCTTTTAGTATTTCTTTGTAAACAAGCCCTGCAAACGTGCGTCTGAAACTAGTCTTAGTTCAAACCTGTATATATAAATATTTTTAGTTATGCCTCTCGAGGGCGCTTACGGATGGATGGAGCATGATTTTACGCAATGTACAAGACAAAAAGCAGTACTGCCTTGTTGAAGACCTGATAACAGAAAAAAGGCTGAATCCTGGCCAAACATTAATAAAGTGGATATGATGGTCTCGAAACAAGAAGAAACTACGTGAAATGTGTGCAGGAGACGAATCGTGTATCAAAACATACAAATACAGTCTTGACTCAAGACTAGCACGTTCAGTCGGTGACTTGTGTGATGTGGATGCGCATGTACACACTGTTGTATTATGCACAACCGGCCCCAGTGCAAACTCTTTTATTATATCGAACGCACTCATTGCACGAACACAATTGGGGTATTTCAAGTGCCTTGTATGTGACCGTAGTTTGTGAATAGGGTCCATTCTTCTTGTTTTCACCTGGGTAGTTAGCGGTAGTTTTGAGTGAGATGACGGCGTCTGCAGGTGAACAGTTCCACCGCATGACAGAGAATGTTTACCGGGTAAGTTTGGGGATAACTTTCCGTATGGCGCCACCACTTTTTCACTCATTTTTACAAAAAGTGATATCTCATTGAGGTAAATTAGATACTATATTATTTCATATCGAATGAAAAAGTGGTGGCGCCATACGGAAACTTTTTCCAATAATAACGTTTTACTATCTAAATTCCTAAAATACTACTGTGCACGGGCAGTGCGGGTTGTCACCATGCCTCTTCCAATTTTAAGTTCTAAAAAACCCAATGTAATTCATATTGAGAGAATAATATTGACTAATACCTTTCTTTGTAAGTTTTCTAAATTGCCATATTAGTATATTCCCTAGAAAAAAAAGGTTCTCGAATGTCCTGAAAGAACTTAAGCTGAAGAAAGCATCATGGGTTTTTTTTTTAAACAGAAAATGTTAAAATCATCCAAATGGAAATATAGACCCAGTAATTGGAGTTCTCCTCAGCATTTATTTTTAAATCATTTGATTTGCATTTTTAAATGTCATAATAATATACGTTTTGCTGAAACAATTTCCCCGGCCAAACAGCATTTCGGTTCCGGTTTTGTTGATACAAATTTGAAAAAGGATTGTATGATGAATTACAAATGAATATTAGGTTTTTTTTATATAATGAAATCTGTAAAATACCAAATAATTTTTTTTTTCTTTCCGAGTTTATTTAGTATGTTTTCCTTTCTTTCCGCAGAACACAATCGAAGGATTTAATCCAGAATTACGGAGCCTCATTACACTCGGAAGAGCATATGAAAAAGCATCACAAAGTATGTATAATTAATTACTTCGCTAAGTTTGGATATATAGCGCTTTGTAACATCCATTGTACCTGAGTCCTATGACAGGCCATGTCTTTATATTTTTGGCAATTTTAGTTTATGTTTTTAAAAGAACAAAACATGTTCCCAACATTTAAAATCTTAAAAGAATTTTTTTTAGGTACATTAAGAGAAAAAAAGTGAGCAAAATTTTGCAAAACTTTAAAGTCACCTGGAAGTGGTATTTTGTCAAAATAAAGCTTTTGTCACTAAAATATGTGTTAAGTGGAATATGAATCAACAATTAACTAAGGTTTAAAAAGAATTAGTTTCCATGTTATTTACAAATTTGAAAATAAGCCCGACCCGAGAGGGCGCTGTTCGTGACGTCAATCGAGGCACGATGAATCGCATGCAATGCCAACACAAGATAGTGACGCTTGGCGCAAGCTTAAAAACATGCCCTCAAAGTTGAAACCTGATTTTTGTCACATAAGGCAAATGCTCCTTCAGGTTCGTTACGTCTTTCAGGTACCTTCTTCGACTTCCCCACTAGCTGGAAAAATTGTTGGGATGGCGTCATGTTTTAGAAAAGAACTTTTCTCTTCATGTCAAAATGTTTAGTGTATTCTGGATTCTCAAAGCACGACGGCTCGAAGTGTTTGCTGCAAAGCGCTGGAAAAGACTTGCAAACTGACCCCATCTTTAGTTGTTTTTCTGCATCCAGCAGCAATACACCTGGGCCCAATTTTATGGCTCTGCTTACTGAAGCACAGAATCGTGGGAATTCTGTGCTTACGGCAAGCGTATTTCACGGGTAAACTGCGAATTTGGGCTTCTGCGCGTGCGTACTTCACTTTCCTAGGCATTCTACGCTTACTGGGCTAGCGCAGAAAGTCGGCGCTTGCATGTAAGCGGGGAATCGCGATCGTAAGCGCAGAATTCGGCGGTAAGCAGAGCCATGAAATTGGGCCCTGGTTGACATTGCCGGAAAAATGCAAGAAAAAACTTTTTCGAAACATACAAACTCACGACTAGGACTTGAATGTACTTGCACGTACGTGTGTTTGATGTTCGATCGAGGCAAAGTCTGCCTCGATTAATGTCACAAAAGGGGTAGGCGGAGTCACCCCCACACAACTTTATTTATTATTTTAAACATGTATTGTAAAAACAATTAATTAAAAAAATTATTTTATTGTTCAGAAACATATACTCTAATGTTTGAAGGGGGGAAAAAAAATCTATTTCTAGGTGACTTTTAAACATGGTGCATAGCAACCCTTCGGTCTTTTATCACACCTAACTTTTGAATGCTTATTATATAAATATAGTATTTTTATAACTTTTTGTATATAAATATTTTTAAATTAATATTTTTACAGTATAGTGTCATTTTTTTAAATTCCTGCTACCTTTTATTATTTTTAAAAATCAAAATTGTACTGATAAATTTGTAGCTTGAAATGTTGAGAGAGCTGTTATAATATTTAAAACAATACTATTCTTTGAGCATAATTAAAAGATCTATATTCTATGCATCGATGTCATCCACGGTTTGGTGCTGTCAAAATTACGGTATCTAGACGTTCATTTCCATAAAGGTGCTGTCCGTCTATGGGTTCTTTATGTCTGTAGACATCATCCAGGCGCCATCTTAGAGGTGAAATAGTGATGAAACAATGGAAGCGCGCATACAGAATTGACCAATGAGCAACCTCCTTTTGACCCAAGGCATCGGTGCTATTTTCAAATGATGTCATCTTACACGAGTTCATACGGTAGAAGTTTATAGCAAGAAGTAACCATTTTAAGACTGGAGTTCACAGTGAAAAAAAAGGATTGAAATCAAACTTTTTACTTTTAGGTGTAACTTGACCTGAGCTTTTCCTTTTTCATAAAAGAAATACAACACTTCCCTGAAGTGATGACAATGCATATCTTTTTCTGCACCTGCACTATCCTATACTAGCCATGTAGCAGTCTATGTAATGGGTGACGATACTGCCTTTTCACTGCATGTTTGAAGCTTAGATTGCTAGCATTGGGCCATTTCCTGACAAGTTGAGGGACACCACTCCAGTTCCTCTAACTTCCTGTGGATTTCTGTGATTGATATCTGTATCTCTGCATTTGTGGTTAGGGTCCACAACACAAAATGAGGAAATGGATGTTGTGAAACTATCTGACGGTGGTTGTTGTTATATAGGCAAAGTTCTCAGCAAAGTTGCTTGACTTGTGCTAAAGTTTGAATTGTTTATTGTGGCTAACTGCTACTAGGCACTAATAGACACAGTGTAAAAAAAAGCTACCAATAAATAATTTTGTTTAATTGTTTTTCTCGGGAATGAATACAAAGCAGGAACAGGTTACCATCCAAAAATGGCATGCCATTTACCTTGTTACTGCTGCCTTGGTATTTTCCCAGGTCAAGTAATACTTTAAAGAATAAACCATTTAAGGGAAACTAAATTTGAAGTAACTTTGGGGTGAATAAAGACAAATTTACTAAATCGTGATTTGAACCTGCGCACTGGTGCTCCCTCAAAAGAGGTTTCTAGCCCTAATGTTGGTCGGCACCCTATTTTGTTTTAAAATATTCTTTGTTTGGGGGTGCCAGTCAGAATCAATCTCTAACTGTCGTATAGCCAGGGATCACACCCAAAATTGTGATACCTGGGGCGCGGCAGCAGAAAAATCGCCTTAAAGACATTGTACACGTTCAGTGCCTGTACGGAATTAATGCAATTTTTTATTTTAAATATCTGGTAATAAACCACAATGGAAACTGACATCGTAAATTAAAACAATTGTTTTTTTTTTTTTAAACAACTCTGTTTTTCTAAGAACAGCTTTATGAAATTGGGCCATATATCACAGCTGAATAGTGCTGGTAATCATTCACATTAACATAAATATTGACTTAATCGATACATTACTTATAATAACCAAGTTGTACAAATTCCAGAGGTTTGTATTTAATTTAACAATAATAATAATACAGCTCCCCGAGCTGCCGTGGCGCTCGGAAGGCTTTATCATTCACAATATCAACCTCTACCCTCGCAGGTACCCATTTATACCCCTGGGTGAAGAGAAGCACTTATAGTAAAGTATCTTCCTCAAGGACACAAATGTCACGACCGGGGTTCGAACCCACACTCCGGTGACTTGGCATCAGAACTTGAATTCGATGCTCTTAACCACTCGGCTGTGACACTTTATGATGTACTTAAAAAACTATAATAAAAACAAGGCGCTATGTGGATTGAACATACAATAGAGTGCAAGTGTCACATTGATTGATACATCATTTAGCACCTTTTAAATTGCTCATGTTTGTTTCCTTTGAATATTAAAGCAACGTGGGACCAAAGTGCTCCCAAATATGTTTGAACACTTGAGAGACTTGCACAGTCTATTCAAGAAAAAAACAGTAAAATGTCAATCTCTCAACACTACTTCACTACTACCACTCAAAGTTATCACCCAACAGTTTTGGGGCTCAAGTATGCTGTACTGACATACTTAAAACAAATATTTGAATTCCAAACTGCAGTGGGCGTAAAATGAATGGCATGATTGTCTTCTCTTATCATTGTTCAAATATGCACAAAAGATAGACAGTAGGCCAATAGATACAAGGGGCTAAAAAGTCAAATCAGATTGTGATTTGAATTTAACAGGGTTTGCGCATAACTTTTTCAATGACTAGCCAGCGGGATCACTAAGCTATTTGTTTCAGTGGTCCGTCAGCCACTAGGCTAGTGGTAAGACATCTGCGAAAGCAATGCAAAGGTCATGGGTTCGAATCCCACCTAGTATGGGGCGCTTTCACTGGATCCCGCATGAGCCTCAAACATCTGTATCAAGCTACTGAATTTCTGACCTTACAGAGCCAAGTTCAGAGACCTTGATAAGGACTCTGGCATTTGGTTGTTTTTATTTCATTTATTAAAGGCCGTGGACACTATTGGTAATTACTCAAAATAATTTATAGCATAAAACCTTTCTTGGTGGTGAGTAATGGGGAGAGGTTGATGGTATAAAACATTGTGAGAAACGGCTCCCTCTGAAGTTCTATAGTTTTTCGAGAAAGAAGTAATTTTCCATGAATTTGATTTCGAGACCTCAGATTTAGAACTTGAGGTCTTGAAATCAACCATCTAAACGCACACAACTTTGTGTGACATGGGTGTTTTTTTCTTTCATTATTATCTGGCAAGTTCGATGACCGATTGAGCTCAAATTTTCACATGTTTGTTATTTTATGCATATATGTTGAGATACACTAACTGTGAAGGCTAGTCTTTGACAATTACCAATAGTCTTTTTCTATTTAAGTTATCTTCCAACTTCAACAACCAATTGAGCTCAAATTTTCACAAGTTTGTTATTTTATGCATATATGTTGAGATACACTTACTGTGAAGGCTAGTCTTTGACAATTACCAATAGTGTCCACTGCCTTTAAGTCTGCTTTTCTAAAATGTGAAAAAAAAATTCTTATCTTGGAGGTTGGCGTTTATAGTAACATTCGGCGGTCAACCAGCAGCCGGTTTGTTTATCAACAATGGGAAGGTCTGTTGGAAGTTTGTATTAAATTATTCTCTGTTGATTAATGCATTCGCTATTGACATTGGAGAAACAAATTTGATTGAGTTGAGCCACTGTCCTTGTGTTGATTGCTGATGAGTATAATTTTATATTGATTGTTACAATGATCATGGTTCATGTACACTACAATCACAACAGTGTCCTGTCTGGTACTGCTGGAGGAGCTTTGTCACACCACTAGGGTCACACCAGGAAGTAAAGTGAAGGTGTTGTGCTGTGTTGTGCTCAGGAAGTGGATATCACCAGGGGGGCCCTGGAACTAACCTTGGGGTGATCTAATCATTAATAAGTCACTGTAAAATCAATAGGGTCTGTGTGTTGGCTGGGACACAAATCATCGAATTTCACTTTTTTTACACATTGAGTTGAGGAAGTCAACTTTTTTGCATGAAGGTTGGAGCCAAAGTAGACCTTTGGTTTTTTTACCGTCCATTGATTTAATCCTACATAAATGTCGGTATACAATTGAATAAAACTATGCTGTGGAAGTTTCGTTTCAAAAGGTGGTCGCGTATTAAGATATCGCCAACAAATCTGGGCGAATATGTCCATGCAAGAAGAATAATCCCTAAGAAGTGAAATACACAATCTGATCTTACAATACTTGGGTCTGCAGTCCGGCGTAAATGTCGAGCCCTGCATGACAAACTGTAAGCTGCGTACAACTGGTACACACAAACTATGATCTGACACACCTACTGTATGTTCCACACCCCTATTTTCTTACACCCACTATCTTCCACACCCCTATTTTCTGACACCCACTGTCTTCCACACCCCTGTTTTCTCATCCCTGTATGTTCCCACATACCCGTAATGCACTTTCCAATCCATTACCTCAACTGTAACCCTAACCCTAACCCTAATCAAGCCCTGTTTTTTAGAGGTTATCGGGACATCTCTGTCCCTACTCTATGATATTACATACAAACAGTTCTATGCATGCAATGTAGTTACATGGTACAGTTTACAAAAATGTAGGCCTCGCAAGGATAGAGAGGTTAAGGGAATCTCTATGAAGCAATCTTAAATTTATAAAGGAACATTTCAAGGCAGAAGGAAAGTGCCTCTATTTTGCCTCAATTTTGCCTCTAGGCTCGGAATGAGAGTCCGGCCAAATATTTGGCAGTATTTCAACATTGTGCAATATGAGTGCCCTATGCTGCAACAGCATTGCATAGATTAATGGGAAATATAAACTTACTCCCTATTTACCCAGTCATTTTCAATCTGTTGACCTGTCAAACACATTGAGGCGAACCTCTTCCCAAGCCCCTTCATAGTTACCATCCCCAGACAAGTAACTTACTACTCTTAGTCTTAAAGGTACTGGACACCTTTGGTGATTCTTTTAGAAACCAGTATTCTCACTTGGTGTAACCCATGATCCCAACATAAAATAACAAACCTGTGAGAATTTTGACTCAAGTGGTCATTGGTCAATGAGAGAACGACCTTGTTGCCAAAAAATTGTGCGCTTTCAGATGCCTAAAAAAGACTTCAGGCCTGAAGTCTTTTAATGTTTGAGTGAGAATGTACCTCTTTCACGATAATAACAATACTTCAGAGAGAGCCGTCTCTCACAATGATTTATACTACATGTATCAACAGCTCTCCATTGCACATTACCAAGTAAGTTTTTATGCTAAAACATTTTTTGGAAGAAATAACCAATAAGTGTCTAGTGCCTTTAAAACATCTTTGCTTTGTGGTGTTTATTTATCTGCGAGTTAGTTCCAACTGGTCAAGTACAATCAAGTGAAAGACGATGATGTTTGAATAGGAAGTATCCACACCCATATTTATGGGATTTATCCTCATTTAGGCACTCTGAGTTTGCACTAGGGATGTTAATAACAAAAGTTGTCAACGAGCCTGATTTGACGTCATACTAACTTGACAACAGGTGGAGGCGGTTATGATGTAATAAAATTCCTGTCATGCAGTGGATTGTTAGTTTGAAAGGGTTGGGGAGGGGAGCGGGGTAATTCTTGCTGATTTCTGCTGGTGCTAATTTTAAGAGATGTTGTAAATTTTGTTTATCCAATATTAAACTACAAGGGAAACTGACTAGGTACATTTTGTACAACGTTGGATCGAACAAAGACAAAATTACTGCTGTTGGACTTGAACCTGCAACCTCTGAGCTAACGTGCAGGAGCTCGGCTACATCTAACTGAGCTATCGTGCTTTGCAGATTCCTTTGCTAAGCACAAATTGAACGGGTTACCAGTCACAACAATTTATACATTATGGAATTTTGGCTGAGACCCTTTTTTTTGCTTAGCAATACTTATTGTGCTTAGCAAATTGTTGTGCTTACATGCTTGTTGAAATTGGGCCCTGTTCATTTAAAACAGGGTTCTGCCCAGGATTTATTTAGTGGCAGATTTGTTTTTCCTTAGATCATAAAAATGGACTGAAACCAAAGATTAACCCCAAATGTATGGCTTTGGATAACATTATTGTACTGGTGGTAATGTTTATATTCAATTTTACAAATTTTTGTTGAAAAGATTTGAAAGGAAATTGCAAGTTTACATTATAATTTTGAAAACGTGTGGTGATCTGAAATTGAGAAAAATCCTGAGTGCTGAAATGTTTTCCGGCACTGACCATGTGGGCAGAACCCTGAGTTAACCGATGGAATTCTGCGTTTACTCATTGTTTACACACTAAGACAATTTGCACTTAACCCCATGCGCAGGTATCACACTCAATCTTCTTTATTCACAAATAAGATAAAATCATTTACTCCTCGTAGGAATTTGTAAGACAAATGTACTCAGACAAATAAGGATGAAAGAAAGTCAAACGTTGGCATGGTAACTCCCGCTCATAATGCATGAACATTTACATCAATAAAATCTTTGCATTTGGGTGCTTTGTCGGATGTGTGCACAGGGAGGAATTTTACATAATGTGAAGAAGGTGATTGCAAATAAAATATGTCATAAGGAATTCACTGTCAATTTCTTGGGATTTATGGTAGAAGTGGTATACAACACATACACATTACAAATAACTCCTATGCTGTGGTTTTTGTTTTATTTAATCATACAGACAAATTTGTACATTTTATGTTTAGATTTACAATGTACTAGTGTATTGGATATTTGACAAGTGAAAGTACATTTTATGTTGACAATTGAAGCCCAAACAATTTTTGATTTCTAAAAATAGAATCACCTTTCAATTTCAATATTATTTTATATTCTTAGCATTGAACTTTCTAAACCCACTAAACCAAAGGTGCTGAAGTTTCATTATTATTAAGCCATTACCGATCACAAAAGAATTACTCCGCTCATGCATTCAGTACTCGAATTTGGCCAGGAAAATCCACAAAACCACAGGGCTATTGGCCTAAAATGTTACCTGGACAAGAATTGTTTTTTGCAAGACCAGAATCAAAACGAGAACCATACTTCCTGACAGTTTTACATGAATTTAATTTTTGTTTAATTAATTTATTTGAACAAGTACTGAAAGATGTTAAGAGAAGATTTAATTCAATTCAATTCAATAAAACGTTTATTCCATACTCTTGTAGAAAAAGAAAAGAAAAAAGAGACTTAAACAGTACATAGAAATTTAACGAATCTAAAATGCATTAAACTATACAAAAACAATATAATCTAAAAGCAAATAATAAATTAATAACTAGGAATTAACTATGTACAATACAGGAGCGAGAGCATGAGGCTGTTAGATAAGCCGTGGCTTGTAGACAACAGCCTTTACAGACAAGTGAAAAAACAAACAAATAAACAAACAAACAAACAAACATCGGAGAAGAAACAATGACAATACAAAATGCTGACGACAAAATACAACGAATATTAAACCAGGCTAACTGAAGACGACAAAAGAAAATATATATAAGTGGAGAGAAAAGCTATGTTACATAGTGGGAGAGGAGGACTCTTTTGTAAGAGATCTTAAATTGACCGACAGAAGGCATTGTTCTTAAATCTCATTGGTCTTTGATGAGTATTTTTACTTCATTACTGAATTCAATTGAAAGTATCGGACTCAAAATCATCATTTAAACAGGATATTTATACAAAGAGTGAGATATTCTTATTCAATTAAGGTAGAAAAAAACCCAGACTGCCATACTTTTCCAGTCATAAGTTTACTGGCCCAAAACTAAAACTACTGGCCTTAGACCTGTGCGTGTAACATTGGATCCCAGATATGATGTAGCCCTTCATTACTAATACTATTAAAAGGTATTCTATCAGACTCAAAGTCAACATTTGCACAAGATATTACACAAAAAGGAATGCTAATTCAATTGAATTTCCATTTAAATGTTCGTTGGACTTGTCCAGTCATGTTTACTGGCCCAACACTAAAACTACTGGCCTCATGCAGTACAGTGTACACACGTTTGAGCCCTGGTATGATGTAGGCATAGAGTTATATATATTTTGACTAGAGCGCTAACACCCCGTTATACACACACGAAGGTTTTGAAGCCGTGTGGGCGCATCCATGTTTATGTACAAACCAATACAAGACCTTGAATTTTTGTATGGCAACTGTACGGCTATTTGCATGATAGTGCGTTTTTGTTTTTTTATGTGTCATCGAAGCAAAAAATGCAGCAAATGTGAACGCACAATCTGCTGATCAGCGTCACAAATTGCGAGCGTCATGTGTGCCATGTTTAAAAGGCGCGTATATTTTTTTTAGTCTGCAATCAAGTCGAAGTTACGGTTTTCGTAGCGCGGACGTACGCGATTGGGCAGTCGCGTACATAAAGCGCACACGCCGAATATTAAAAAAATCACTGCAAACATGTCTGCGCCTAGGGTGGCTTCAAAACGCAGAGCAAGTTACCGCTCTAGTCAATATATATAGCTCTATGGATGTAGGCCTTCATACTAACACATTTGAAAGGTATTGCATCAGACTCAAAGTCAACATTTGCGCTGGTATATTTACACAGAGAAAGCTTTTCTAATTCAATTTTTTATAAATAAGGCCACTGACTGGACTTGTCCAGTCATTAGGGACTTTTCGTTTTCGACGACGGATGGTTCTGCGCGGCAAAGATGACATTTGGCGTCATCTGCGCATGCGTCAGCTTTGAGGACGGTCATCCCTCAATTTCTATGACAGTACTTGGGATGAATCTTCGTTGTACTGAAAACGACAACGTTTAGCTGAACAACCGTCGCAGAACCATCCGTCGTCGAAAACGAAAAGTGCCTATTATATGTTTACTGGCCGAACACTAAAACTACTGGCCTCGGGCTTGCAGTCCAGTTTGAAATTGAAGCCCAGCGGCATCAACCGGGAGGGCCCCTGATCACAGGGATTGCTGCTGGGTACGTCCTCTCTCGTGTGCGAAAGTTCTGAATACAAGATGAAGAAGCTATAGTGTTGGAGAGGTACTAACCCCTTACTTACTGAACAGACTCATTGATTTCTTAATTGACCTTACTGGGCGTCCATTCATTCATGTATGATTCAGAACGACATATGGTTTCTTGCTAAATTTCAACAGATCAATAATTGGGAGGTTAACATCACAGAGAAAGATTGTACTTATAAGATTAAAAGAGCATGTACATGTACATGTAATAATACTACTAATATTATAGCGCATGTATACCAAAATGTACACCATTTATTGTGATGTATTTACCCAATATTTTTATGATGTAATTCTATGATCAAAACTTACCTGTCACAATATTTTTCTATGCAAAATTGCAAGAATGAAAGATCTGTGTTTACGCATAAAGTGACACAAATATTCATGTTCTCCCTAGGCCCTTTTCCATCTAGGTGTGTCAGGTTTGTTTGGGATTTTCTATTTCCATGGAAATGTCACTTCCCTTCCATTATAAAGTCAAATTTCCATGGTAACTTTTAGGCCATGGGCATCAGCGTTAGCCTGTAGTTGAAGATTACTAACTGTCCTTCTGTTTATAGTGTTTTTCTGGAGTAATAAATTATTTAAATGCAATTATCAATGGACAAATTTCAAAGCCATTTGTAAATAATTTGTGGATAATTTATTATATCAGGTACATGTAGCTTCATGAGTACAGACTTAGACTTCTCATGATTATGTGAGAAGCGTTTAACCCTCTGAAAAGTAATTCAGATTACTTTCATTGATTTATTCATTGATTTCAATGATTTCAGCCATTTTGTTTTAGTGATCCGAGTCATTGATTTAATAGGTTTCACTCATGTATTTAAATCATTGGTTTCATTGATTTTAGTGACTTCAGTCATTGAGTTTATTCATTTCATTTTCAGTCGTTGATTTATTTGATTTCATTGATTTTAATTCAAATGTCCGGCATTTGCAAACAGAATACTCGCAAAATGTTTGTTATTGATCTATTTGATGATAATAATATCGAAGTCAGCGCACGTATCTACCAAACAAGGTACTCAAGGCGCTGAGTATATACAAACTTTCAGAAAGATAGGTTATTGCAGTGGTGGATTCTGAGACCCAATTATGTAGCACTTATAAGGGTTTACAAGGTGCTACGGCGCATTAAGCAGCCACAGCAAGGAACACCGGGGCGAACCCCTTCTCTTTTCAATAAGTGCACTGGGTTCTTTTACATGCGTTACACAACACATGGGACCAACGGCTTTACGTCCCATCCGAAGGACGAAGCAATGGTAAAGTGTCTTGCTTTAGGACACAAGTGTCACGGCTGGAGATTCGAACCCCCACTCTGCTGATCAGAAATACCAGAGTTTGAATTAGGTGCTCTTAACCGCTAGGCCACGACACTTCCACATGGCACAATGGGACTACAATGGGATCTTTTCTTTGACCTGCCCTTGAAGTTTCACTTTGCATCAATATGCTGGCATCATCTACAAATACACTTTTTTTTCTTCAGTTGATCTGTTATGAGCTATAATAGAGATAAAATAATATTGTTTAAACACATTTCCTTCATCTTCTTGAAATCGCTCGTCCAGACCCTGTTTTTCAATGGTTTTTTTTTTGTGGTCTTCTCTTTCTCCAGATGTCACTCAAGTTGCCAAAGATTACTACGATGCGTTGATGAGAGTTGGAGAACTGGCGAGTGAAAGCAAAAGTGCCAGACAGATAGGTGAGTAAAAAAGGAGGCCACTACAGGTTTTTTCTCTCTCACTAGGCCTGGAATTTCATCTTTGAGAGGGCATTTTCAGTTTGCAAAGGCACGTGCACTTGAAAATCTTTGAGTCTATGAGAAACTTTTGAAGGGGCACAAGACCAGGGGCCAAGACACCAGGGGCACTTGCACTGGACAATCTTAAAGTCTGTGAGAAACTTTTGGTTGGGCACAAAGGCCAAGACCAGGGGGGCAACAGAGGCCATGATCTGCATGGGGTCTGTGTCCATTGCCTCATTATGGAAGTTTTTCTTAATATTTTGACTGATTTTTTGAAGTATCAATATAAACCACTAGAGAAACTGACTGGCTAAATTTAGATTTAGTTAAACTGAAATTATGTCGGAACTATAAATTTAACAAAATGTTTTTCTTTAGGAAACTGAGATTTGGTTGTTCTTTGAACCCATTACAAATCCTGCCCCTTATTTTTAGGTTTTCTATAAGTGTTCTATCAGTGTGCTATCAGTTTGATCCAGGGACCTGCAATCAAACATAACAAACCACATATGTATGTAATACGTGATGACATGTGTACCAAAAGTGGATCAGGATGCCTTTATCAGTTCTCAAAAATAGAAGACTCGTTTTAAACTTGGATTTAGGGACCTGACGTGAGCATCAAAAGAATGAAAAGTGACCCAGTACAAAAGCTAAAATCAAGTAGCGTAAACAAAACTACAGAAAAAAAGTGTCAATAGTCTGTATTTAAATATGATCTTTTTGTTATGATGTCACCATTCAAATAACTGCCCTACAACATGCTGTCTGTGAGCGTGTGCGTGTTGGTGTGCGTTTGTGTGGCATAGAAATCAAACCAGAAGCACTGCGTGCTACATTGATGTATGCGTTGAGAACGCATGCGGTCTGCCCTTCAATATGGCGACTTTCATAGCCAAAAGGGGTTATTTGATACAGTCTATAGCATAATTACATGAAATGCCGACAAACTAGGGAAATGAAGCTGGTGGTCATATGGAGTCCTAAAACCTACTGCTAACAGACAAGATTTCTATTGTCTTGGGTGCGTTTTCACGGCTGTAACCAATCAAAGTTTCGGTCCTTTGCTAATGATTACCTAATGGCTAATTCAATCGATACAGTTATTGGTTACGATTGCGACTTTGATGTACACTTTTACTCCATTACTTTGAAGCAAACAAGTTTAAATGGAATCACATTACATTGGTTTTATAACTTTGTTTACTACATAACATTTAAAATAGGGTTGTGCCTACATTTATTTTTCTTTGTGTTTAAACGGAACTTGAGACTTCCGTTAAACTGTTCCTACCGATTCCAATCCAAATTGAGAATCGGAAGTAGGGTGCATGGTACAATCATTGACAATGTACACATGTATGGAAGTCAGTATGTGCAACCACTCTTCCTTGCTCTATGGTGCAACGGCTGGCTCCAAATACATGTAAACAGAAAAACGAGAACTGTTTATTTGGAGTGAGCTTGTCAGGGAGGGGCAGATGTCAACAAACTTTCCAGGCTTAAAAATAGATCAGTACCTAGTCTTGATGGTCACAGAAAGGGAGTCTGTTGGTGTCACATCCCAAGTGCTGGTGTGCAAATGTAGTAGGTTTTGGCCCACACCAAAGCATAATTTACAGATAGCATACCTGCTGAATGTACTTTATCGGAATTGTCCTGATTGTTGAGAATGCAGGCAGCTAAACAATCAGAACAGTCCTATTTCTTACAAGAGACAACAATGACCGAAGATAAAAGAGGTTGCCATTTGCCTGCGACTGTAGAGATTTTGTTGTAGAATACAGAGATTTTTGTACATTGTCGTAAATATATTCTTTGTATTAAAGTCACCTGGAAGGGGTATTTTGTCAAAATAAAGCTTTTTTCACTAAAATATGTGTGTTGATGAGTGGATTATGAATAAACAATTAACTAAGGTTTAAAACAACTAGTTTCCATGTTATTTACAAATTTGAAAAAAAGCCCGACACGAGAGGGCGCTGTTCGTGACGTCAATCGAGGCGCAATGAATCGCATGCAGTGCCAACATAAGATAGTGACGCTTGGCACAAGCTACAATGCCTGATTTTTTTCACGTTAGGCAAATGCTCCTTTAGGTTCGTTACGTCTTTCAGGTACCTTCTTCGACTTCCCCTCTAGCTGGAAAAATTGTTGGGATGGCGTCATGTTTTAGAAAAGAACTTTTCTCTTCATGTCAAAATGTGTATTCCGGATTCTCGAAGCACAACGGCTAGAAGTGTTTGCTGCACTGCGCTGGAAAAGACTTGCGAACTGACCCCATCTTTAGTTGTACAAACAACTAAACAATTCACGACTAGGACTTGAATGTACGTGTGTTTCGATGTTCGATCGAGGCAAAGTCTGACTCGATTGACGTCACAAAAGGGGTGGCGGAGTCACCCCCACACAACTTTTTTTTTTTTTTTAAACATATAAATCGTTAAAAACAATTACTCCAAAAAATTTGTTATTGTTCAGAAACATAAATACTCTAATGTTTGAAGAAAATAAAATTATATTTCCAGGTGACTTTAAGTGTTTTAAGTGTTCAATGAACATGTAATAAGCTTATAACTTCTTGCAACGTTATCCCCCTGTGAACTTGTAAAACTAGTTTCCTAATTCTGCACAATCTATAGTACAATCTAAAGTGCAGTGTGGTCTTCCAATCGCAAGTTGATGCAACTCTCTCAATGAAGAATATAGGATTCAACCTGTCTCTAGCCACCAGGCTTGATGTGTCATGGGTTCGAATTCCACCCGAGTGATTTGCCTGTGGATTTTGTCCACACAACTCAGGAAAGTATTGAGTGAGGGTAAAACATAATTATAGTTTCTAAATAAACAGACTCTGAACTTCTTGCTACATTTTGTACAACTTCTTCAGTGTAGCAAACAGGCTCTGAGTCTGAGCTCATGCCTGGTACATCACAAAAGGAAATTGCTGCGATGCCCCCTAGTCATTGCCTTGGTGCCCTGGAGATGCTCCAGTAGAAATGTACAATTTCCTCATTGGGTGACCTTTACCAAGGAGAAAATACCTTGGTGCCCTTTCCCTTTTAAAAAAAGAAGCATAACTTCTTGCAAAATCTTGTTCAGCATAGCGATACACATTGATAGAGTTCTCTCTGTGTTCATTGTGAACTGTACAAGCATTGTCCCCATGCGATGTAAAACTCATTAACAAAAACCCTTGGCCTCCCATGCTGACTTCCAGGTTGTAGTTTTTGACACTTTCACTTTGCTTGCCGAGCTAGGAAACCAGTACATGTGGTGAAGGCCTTTTGAGTCTCACAGGAAATGCTTTGGGTAATTTATTCTGGTCGGGACAGATGTTTTTGACTGTTTCTGTTTGTGAGCGACAAAACTGACCCAAGCATCATTTGGCATAAAAAGCACAGATGAAAATTTCAGACTTTTATCTGAATTCACACCTATTTATGTCTGCCTGGTGAAAAAAAACAGTACTTAGCTCTGCTGTTTCCTTCAGATAATTTTTACGAAATGTTGCTCTCTGATATGTCTTTCTGGCTAACACTGGGGATACTGTTCTCAGAGGTTGAAAGCTATACCTCCAGGGGTTAACGAAAAGGTGGAAATCTCATCATTTCAACATGCCTTCTAAAATTCAGACCTTTTTGTAAGAAATTACTGTTGCTTTTGCATGTATGAGGTTTTTACATAACTCTTTTAGCCATAAAACATGTACTTTGGAATGATAAGATGTAGTCCATGTGCAGCCTCCTCTGGCAATTTACAGTACTTTAGTATTTTTTAGGCATACTTTTAGACTTCGATTGAAAAACTTATGGCAAAGTATTGTAATGAGACATAATAACACATTTAACTTCTGGGTTAATTGAAGTTGGGAAAGCAAAGTCAAACAAATTGTGCCGAGAGGCTTTCGAAGGAAAGAATATTTTAGGCTGCCGCTTATCTTCGGAAAGCATTTCTGCCAAGTTTTAGTGTTGTTTGCGGGTTTTGAACAATTTGAAACATTTCAGATGCTAAATATTGTATGCCATTTGAAAATGTTACTTGACATTTTACTGATGAGCAAAAACAACCAGGAAACCATGTCAGAAATGGTACGTGTGGCATTGTATTTTTTTGGCTGGTAAAGCCCCTTTCACACGAGAGCAAGTTAGCAAGGGTTGGTAAGTTTTTACAAAATGCGCCTCATGTGAAAGGACAATAATTTTTGAAGTGTCCAGGGTTACTTTGTCAAATCTTGTCCAACATTGCTACATTTTGTCTGAGGTCCGGACCTACAACATACACTATCGGAAGTTTTGACCAGGGACATGGGCTACATCATCGTGTGAAAGGAATCCTTGTTTATTGAACGACGTCCTAGGAGAAAATGCCCATACAGCGCATGCTATTGTGGGTGCTAGCTTGTCCAATCAAGGTGATCAGGACTACCAATTCGTCATATATCACTCTCATGTCGCACAAGGGTTGTTAGTTTTTAAACTTCAGTGAGAAAGCTCACAAAATCAGTCACACACAATGATAACAAATAAACAATCAACGCTCGTAAATGTTGTGGCAAAGTACCCTGGCTACATTTTGGCTCAACTTTATTCTGGTAAGCAATGTTTTGCTGTACATAACAACTTTTTGTGCTTTTGCAGCTCTTCTTTGAATTTGGCTTTGAACTTGAACTCGTGCTCAGAAGTAGAGAGTGGCCTTCTTGAACAATGGCAAACGAACCAGATCTTTCTGCTCGCACCTTGCGTTCAAAAGTTAAATCTTGACCAAAACTTTGACTTTTTACCAACACATGGGGACATTGACTCCAAAAATGGCACAACCGAGATTGTGGCAAAGCAGGGCAAAGTGACGCAACCAATATTTTAGCACTAGTGTAACCTCAGGTGAATTTTGTCAATACAAGTCTTATGTGTTTAGTGAAAGATAATAGTACGTGTAAATTTATGTACTTAAGATACCCAGTTATCTCTAATGAAAACATCTTTGTGTTTGTTATCTATCTGACCTCGGTAATGTATTTATACTTGTAAACTCAACACACACATGAAACAATAAATAGTTTTAGTTTATGACAACTATAAAACTATGACGTGAGTTGTTAATTTGTAGAGCAAATCCAGTATAAAATAATACGTTTTTGCAACTGTTTGTTTTCAGCTTAAGTGTTGCCATGGGTTTTTTCTCCTTTTCCTATGTGAATTGTACTGCATGGTATTGTAGTCCCTGCAAAAGTACTCATATTAAGTTGCTTGTCTTTTTATATTGTGGTTTAAATATTGTAAAAGCAATTGAATTAAGGCAGCCTGGTTTGGTTTTGGCCCACACACCGATGTGTGTCAGCACTGTATACTCGGTACTTTCCCGAGTCCTGTGGAAAAAGATCACAGGCATGTTACTCGGGTGGGATTCGAACCCACGACCCTTGCAATTCTAGAGCAGTGTCTTACCAACTAGACTACCGAGGTTGCCCAGTAGCTAGAGGCAGTTTGAATCCTATGTTTTGGCAGCGGGTACCGCTACGATATATAATAGATGTTAATTTTGAATCGGGGATAAAGAATATTAATTTTGTTTTTTACCCATACACCGATGTGTAAGCACATAACTCGATATGTAATGAAATGAAAGTAAAATGAGTCATTTGTCAACTTAAGTCATTTTTTGTTTGTTTCATGTTCATTCATTTGAAAAGAGCATGTTTGAACACTTTTAGGTTCAAAAGTTGTGAAAGTAGAAACACCAATGATATAAGCATGGAGGAAGGAAGAGAAGGAGCTCGAACGAAGGGGCTTCAAAAGCCGAACCCGTGGTACACGGTCGTTTAACGACACCTTGTAATCACCCACATACCTTATACATACAATGGTGACCTGGCGTCTGTGAGTTTGCGCGTGTGCACTTGGTTCTTCACTCAACTATGGTGTTGTATGTCGTATGGATATAATACAGAAAAAAACAAAAAGAAATTGAGACCTGATAAAATTTGTGTTCACTTTCGCCCACCAAAATCGAAAAACACAATTGAACACCAACCACCGTCATGTGCTAATACCCAAATTTTGAACCACCGCTAGTGACAGGAAAGTCACAAAAAATGTAAAAATATGCTATGATATTTCCATGTAAACACCACAAACGGTAAATGAAAACGTGTATATTCACAATTCTTGTCTCCAATGATTCAACTTTACACGAAGGCAACGGTGCAGAGTGGCGGTACCACACCTTATGTACAAAGAGATCTAATCGCACTCACATCAGCCGTCCAGCAGGAGGTCTCCAATCTTTTTCCACTGGTCAGACAGGGGCATTGTCAGGGTATTCTTTTGTTACTCTGCGGTTTTGCAGGTCGTTCGAACTCCTTCTCTTCCTTCCTCCATGATATAAGAGAATAGTTGAGTTGTTTATTGAACATACATCAGCACGTTTTCTTTCAATGCTTATCTTAACCCAGGCCTGTTTGCTTTGTTTTTGAAAGGGCAAGGGCACCATGGCATTTTCTCGTTGGTAAAGGGGCACCCTTTACTTTTAAATTTCTACTGGAGCATTTCAAGGGCACAAAGGGAATGGAGGCGCATTTCACAAAGATGTAAGACAAGCCTTATCTCGACTTAGGACGAGTAACTCGTGCTAAGGCCTAGCTACACGTTTTTGATCTTAGGAGCTACACACAAGTAGTCCTATCTCTTTGTGAAATTGACCCCTGGCCTATTCCTGTTAAAGGCAGTGGACACTATTGGTAATTGTCAAAGACTAGCCTTCACAGTTGGTGTATCTCAACATACGCATACAATAACAAACCTGTGAAAATTTGAGCTCAATCGGTCATCGAAGTTGCGAGATAATAATGAAAGAAGAAAACATCCTTGTCACACGAAGTTGTGTGCGTTAAGATGGTTGATTTCGAGACCTCAAGTTCTAAACTTGAGGTCTCGAAATCAAATTCAAGGAAAATTACTTCTTTCTCCAAAACTATGGCACTTCAGAGGGAGCTGTTTCTCACAATGTTTTATACCACCAACCTCTCCCCATAACTTGTCACCGAGTAAGGTTTTATGCTTATAATTATTTTTAGTAATTACCAATTGTGTCCACTGCCTTTAACCCCTGTTTGAAGAAGAGAATTTTCAACATAAATAAGATGTATTTTGGCATTTGAATTTACATTTTTTTAATTGTCGTTGTTGGTTTGTTTTGTCTTGTTTATCCATAACGGTATTTGTGAGAAAGGACTCCTTTAGCTTGATATGCCTCCTATATTTGAGAAAGGTCAGACAGTAGTAGAGTTACAATGTTCATGTATACAGATATTGTGATTTTGTTGCGTTTAAGTTCTTGTATTATGGCCGTTTGTTCAGTACACTCCATATGTGACAATCCATGAACAATGCCCAACAATTATCATCTCAGGGCGGACAGGACAATGTCAAGTACATCTTCAGATAATTATTGCCTTTCATGTGTTTAGTTTGTTTTTTTGTGGGTTTTGTTCGCTGAGTTCAATTGAATTGTTGACCTTGTATTGCCCCACATGGTTGTTTATACTCAGGACAGTTTTTTAATCAAATCGGTGATAACAATTTCAATTTGTTTTATGTGCAGGTAGAAATAATTCAATGGCAGAAATAAAGAATACCCACTGACTGTGTACTTATACATTTGCCGTGTACAAGCTACACTGATAGATTTACATGTGAACAGACTTCACAATTGTGTTTCTGTAGCTTAAAGCCATTGTACAAAAAAAAACAGTTCACAGATTTACAAATAATTTACAGGGTTTACAGAAGGTAATGGTGAAAGACTTCTCTTGAAATATTGTTCCATGAAATGCTTTACTTTTTCAGACAACATTAAAAAAATATAAATTCTAGTTAGCGAGAATTACGGATTTATTTTAAACACATGTCATGACACGGCGAAATGGGCGGAAACCAAGGGTGGGTTTTCCCGTTATTTTTCCCGACTCCGATGACCGATTGAACCTAAATTTTCACAGGTTTGTTATTTTATATGTAAGTATATATTTACCGAAAGTGTATAATGGCTTTAAAGGGAAGGTATACGTTTGGTCCCATGTTTTGTGTAACGCATGTAAAAGAACCCAGTGCACTTATAAAAAAGAGAAGGGGTTCTCCCCGGTGTTCCTGGCTGTGGCTGCTGAATGCGCCGTAGCACCTTGTGAACCCTTAGATGGTGCTACATAATTGGGTCTCAGAATGCATAACTTTCAATAACCTATCTTTCTGTGTATTAATATATACTAAGCGCCTTGAGTACTTTGCTGGTAGGTACACATGTGCTATATAAGACTTTGATATTATTACTATTAGTAGTATGGTGTGGATCAGAGTTTGAGTCCCACTCGAGTCATATTTGCCTACAGGCTACATGTACGTGGGGTTTTTTCCTGGATGTTTAGTACAGCACTGTATACGCAGTGCTTAAATTAATATTCATAAATACCTCAGACAGTTCCGTTATTCCTATTTGTGGAGAGCGCGTCACGTGGGGTGTTTAAACCTTTGATAATGACCAGTGTTTATGACCGGTTGTGAGGGGGACAGTTTCTTCATTCTTATTGGTCGAGAGCAACGGCTGGAACAGTTGTGCCACATCTAGAGATACGCGCTATGCGCACAGCCATCTCCTTATAAGGAGTTGTTAACCGGAGGGCCTTACCATTTCATAGTTGAAGGGGTGTTGTGTTGAAAGAAATCATTGAACAATTATAATTTTTGCATTTATTTTACTTTTTGACCAAAAAGTGTTGATGATTTTTTACCGAAAAGGTATTTATGAATGGGAATCAAAGTGTGTTGAATCGGTTTTCAACTAGTAGTTTAAACCCGCCAAGGCCTGGTTCTTGATAGTTTACCTCGACTTCATCTTGGTAAAATTATCAAGAACCAGGCCTCGTTGGGTTTAAACCACTAGTTGAAAACCTCTTCACCACACATTGATTCCCTTATTCTGTTGCATTTATTGCATAAATATATCTGATAAGGCATTATCTGCTGCTTCCAAGGTTGTGCCGTTACTTTTTGTGGCTTTCCTGGCTATCAGTGGTATGATAATGTATTGATGTTGATTTTGATAAAAGAAACTTAAACAGTAGGCCTGTGATATCTCTTTTAAGAACAAAAAGAAAGCAGGGCTTTTTAATAAACACTTCTGTATTATGAATCAGGTAAAAAAGAAAAACACACAAAATGGTTTCTGTTGTGGTTTTGATGTTTCTGACAATTCAATTTGGGATGGATATCATCCGTCCTGTGTGCACAGCAAATCAATCAACTTCTTGACTACCACGCTGATGATTGATGTCCATTAATATGCCGGCTGGATTCCTGCAATCAGTTCCAAATAAATTGGATGTAAGAAGTGAAAGACCATTCTGCAATCATGGCTCAAATGGTAGGGAAAAAGATCACTTTACAATCGTGTTTCAAATGGCTTAATTGACTTGCATCTTTGATAGCTTCAAGATAATTAATGGTAGGGAAAAAGATCACTTTACAATCGTGTTTCAAATGGCTTAATTGACTTGCATCTTTGATAGCTTCAAGATAATTAATGCCTCTATGAAAAATTGCTCACAACCTTGTACCTTCCATGGCCTTTCTGGCAGGCAAGATACTTCACTGGGCATATGTATGGTAAATGTTTTACATTTTGTCTCATGATTTCCACATGAATTCAAAATGTTAGATGAAGTATTGAGTTATGCACCCTTTCTTCATATCAAATTTTTCTATTTTTTTTATTTTATTTTTTTTTATTTTTTTTTTTTATAAAGTACAAGTACTTTTTGTTTATTTCATACATAATGCACTCACAACAAACCACGAACATACAAAACAAAATATAGACAAGACAAAACATAGACACCTTATCAAGAAGCAATTAATAATTAAACCGTAAACCTCCACTTTGTGGTAAACTTATGCATTGTATTTGAGCAAGTCGCAATCTTTCTTTCTAATTCATGATTTAAATTTTACTAAATTAACAACAGAATAAAAGTTGATGAACATCAGACAGTGCAATCTTCATAACTATTTATCATCATAAGGTCGAATGTGCTTGGCTTTCTTTCTTTCTCTGTCGTTCTTTGCATTTGGTAGATCTTCAAACCTGCATCCGGTATCCTCCATCAATTGGTCAATAAAGGTCTTCTTCTCTGGTGTTTGTCTACCATGGGTGGGTTTCCAAAGTAGAATATCTCCAGCGAGTTCCTCATTGCTACTCTAGGAATGGCCGGCAAACCGCATTCTTTGTTGTTGAATGGATCTAAACGTTGCTTATGAGGGAAACTTGAATTTTTACTGGAATTTTCTTTCAAAGGGTACTTGGCAATGACCTTTATTAAGATGTGCATTCAAGTTTGCTTTAGTCAAAGAACAGAAAGATCACTGTGTTGCTACTGTTTTTTTTTTTTATATCAGAGATGAGATTTGTCAGTCTTTTGATTGATTTCAGACTTTTTAAAATTCTACCTGCTAATAAAAAATGCTATACTAAGTTAAATAAGACATGCTCTTTGATCTACTTCTCTCGCGTTGAGGATACTGTTCACAAAAGCTCCTTGGAATCTAGAACTCCAAATGGTGATCAAAAGGTTGAAAAACCATCATTTCAATTTATCCCCTAAGAGTTGAATCCCAGTTTCAGTCTTTTTTTGTTGGCAATGACTCTCATCCCTGTAATATAAGTATAGTTTCATTGTACATGACACCCTTCTTTGTTATTTTGCCAAATAAAGACTGTTAAATTGTTTGAACTGTACGTGCGGTTGAAACAGAAGGCAAACCACTCAGTAAAATAACCTATGACTGTACAAGGATAAAGGTTTTGAAAGCAATTCTTATCCGCTCAGCCACAACACACCAATAGCGGTGCGGGGTAACTGCCCATTGCCAAGGCTGGTGTAAAACCAGTTTACTGCACAATGCAACAGAATCCCTTATACTTTGCTTCAGTTTAGCAGGGTTTTCATCTCGATTTAACATCTCTTATTATCGTTGCGGTACCCGCTGCCAAAACATAAGATTCGTACTGCCTCTAGCTACCGGCAACCTCGGTAGTCTAGTTGGTAAGACACTGCTCTAGAATTGCAAGGGTCGTGGGTTCGAATCCCAACCGAGTAACATGCCTATGATATTTTTTCACAGCTCGGGAAAGTACTGAGAATACAGCGCTAACACACATCGGTGTATGGGTAAAAACTAATTAACATCTTGATTGTGTTACATTTTGATTGATTTAGCATGGTGCCTAGAAAACACTCAATGGTGGGTAGGTTTTTTTTATATGAGATTGTCTAACATCACAAGGCCACAGACAGCCAATTTAAGGTGAGGGCTATCCACCCAAATCAAGTGTAACTAGGGGCACATTGCCACCTACTCCTGAGGCTGAAACAGTTACCCCCTTCACAGTCCAGAAGGATGTAGGCATGGGTATCATCCACTAGGAGCCTGGCTGGTAGAGCAGAATGCACTACCTTCCCAACTTGAACAGAAAGTAGAAATAGGCATACATGTAGTTAATAACCCACACGGCAGTTTAATTTAAATCACTTGTGCACCTAGATAAAGAGTGAGCACACAAAGGAATGGAATGGTTTCATGTTGGGATTGTTTGAAGAGAAAGTGAGACTGTTTGATCTGGGCATTATTAATGGCTCGGTAGAATCCAATCCAAACACCCCCGAAAACCGTCCGATTTCAAACAATGACCTCAAAATTAAATCTTCTTTCCAGTCCAATGTTGACTTTGATTCTGTGTTAACCGATCATAATATTGAGACAACAAAATGGAGGGTTTACCCCCAATGTTTTTTTTTCTTGGAGGGAAGGAAGTCTTCCCGTCAATAGCCATCAAGACGACTTTAGCCAGCAGTGCCTCAAATGATATCAAGACGACTTTGGCTTGTTGTGTCGCTTACCTCATAAACTTTTTCTCTAGTCAATCTTCAAGTCTTCATTTTCTCATTGTTTGGAATTTAAATTTGTGTAAGAATGATCTGCAGTTTAATCTTCTGTCTAGAGTCTTATGTTCACTTCAATTCCGTGTTAAAGGCTCTGGACACTGTTGGTAACTACTCAAAATAATTGTTTAGTATAAAAACTTATTTGGTAACAAGGAATGGAGAGCTGTTGATAGTAAAAAAACATTGTGAGAAATGGCTCCCTCTGAAGTAACGTAGTTTTTGCGGAAGAAGTAATTTCTCGCTGTCATTTGAACTGATTTCGAGACCTCAGGTGAGGTCTCGAATTCAAGCATCTGAGGGGACTCGACTTGTACGACAAGGGTGTTTTTCTTCCATTATTAACTTGCAACTTCGACAACCAATTGAGTTTAAATTTTCACAGCCTTGTTATTTTATGCATAATGTTGAGATACCCCAAGTGAGTAGACTGTCTTTGACAATAACCAAAGGTGTCCAGTGCCTTTATTCTATCATTATTATTGAGATATAACAAAGCAATTTTTTTTACGGAGGAAGATAACATTTTGTTGTCAATATAGCCAGCCAAACTACTTTAGCTTGCTGAGTCACTCAGTTGCAAGCTGTTTCTCTGGTCTGTCTTCAAGGTTTAATTTTCACAATTGCGAATTTAAACTTGTGTATGAATGATCTGCCCATCCAGTAGCTTTCTTTATGTAGCTCTGATTATAAATGAATTATCTATAGGACCACTTGGATGGAATTGTTACTGGTGGTCTCAGGTGTTTGAACTGGCAATTTGGTCAGCGGACCGCTGTTTAAAAGTGATCACTGAAATATTTGCATTATAAATTATCTCTGATTGAATGTGTCTTTCAGGTACAGACCTACTTCTGGTGCAGCAAGTCACTGCCACTATTAGTGTGTGCTCTAGCTGGGGACCATTTTCATAGAACTTAAGGTTTTCCATAAGCAAATCTTATGACTGAAATACAGTTTAACACCGGTAAAGTAGAAAGAAGAACTGATCCTTTCCTCAATAGTTTTCTGTAGAAAGAGATATCAGAAGCAATAAGCCATTAGTGTTCGATTTGATTATCACAATGACATGCCTAATCACAAGTTACCACTTCAATTTGAATTTACTAACTCGCAAATGGCTTTTTTTTTTCAGAGTTTATACATCTGCATGGGCAAGGTCAGAAGTCATGAGTTTGCTATTCAGAATGATTATCGCTTTTTTTCTAACCAGTGAACAATCCACATTGTGCACGATGGATTGTAATTGTGTTTTGTCTATTCTGTTGTTCTGTATGCCCCCAGGGTACATGTTTGTCTACATGTATATTTTTAATGGAGCCATTAACTTGACAGCTTGTATTGTTCTGTTTAATCATCGGCATCCGTCTAGCCATGGCTGATTTTAAACAGTGGAAAATATCTATACAAATTCATAAAACAGCAGATGTGAAAACATTATGGCTGATTTTGAACGATGGAAAAATATCTATTACGAACTCATGAAACTAATTTGAAAACAATGGCTGATTTTGAACATTGGAAAATATCATAACAATTCATGAAACAGTAATGTGAAAACAATGGCTGATTTAGAACAGTGAAACAATTCATGAAACAGTTTGTGAAAACTGGCTGATTTAGAACAGTGAAACAATTCATGAAACAGTTTGTGGAAACAGTTTGTGAAAACAATGGCTGATTTCGAAAAGTACAAAATATCTGCTACAATTCATGAAACAGTAATGTGAAAACAATGGCTGATTTATAACAGTGAAACAATTCATGAAACAGTAATGCGAAAACAATGGCTGATTTTGAACAGTGGAGAATATCTATACAATTCATAAAACAGTAGTGTTGTGACAAAAAAAAGGGGGGGAAAAAACAACTCAGGGACGATTTTCTTCCTACTTTAGTCTGGTTTCCGACTTATCGTTTTGCCCTTGGAAAAATATAGACAATTGTGATTAAATAGTCTGAAATGTCTGTTGGAGCCAACAATAAATGTGCATGTAGGTCAGCCCTTGTACTTGATAAAATGGTCCTACTGTTTCCAAGGGCCTGAAAACTGTCAATGGCGTTATAATTTGACACAAGCATAGTCGATAATTATTGAGAATGACTCTGCTTTGAAGCATAAATTCATAAACAATGATTTCTTCAGTTTAATAAAAAAAAGATTTAATGAAATTTGTATGCACAAAATGTTTACTTTACAATTTATGTACCTGTAATTGTGGCTGAATTTGACTGAGAAAGATGTTAACATTTCCGGACGTAATAGGGCCATGTCACACAAGACAATTTACAGGCAACCAAGAAGAAAAAAAGCATACGCTTCAGTTTCTACATCTTTGGGGTTAGTAGGATACTAAGAAAAAACATGTGCATACAGTGCTATTGGTTGCCTCCAAATTGCCTGTAAACAAAATTCCTTTGTGTGGATATTGGTTTAATTTAGTTGCAGCTGATACAACCTGTGGAGAAATTATTCTTGACAATTCTTCAAAAAATACGTTCTCTTCTATAACATAATGTGAATACAGGGCTTGAATTGTACGAGTCTGGCGGACTGGTGTTTTTCAATTGAATACATAAGTACATCACCATATAAAATCTTGAACAGAAACAAATGTTCAAATGTTGACTTTGAGTCTGAAAACACTATTTGAATTACATTGAGTATACCTAATATCTACAAAAGCAGATGAGATAAAACTTCTTCACAGTTGTCTCAGTGCATTGAAATGCACGTTGTCAGGACTGGGGAATTTTACTTTCATTTGATTCTGGTCCAGTTAAAATTTTAAGTTACAAACCCAGCTGTCTTGTGATTTTTTTTTTCTCCCAAATTCGAGCCCCGAAACATATAACTACAGTTCTAACAAACATTTGTTCAATTCAAGATCTTTTTTTCTCTTGATATGGAGTTTGATATGGAGTTTATTACTCCATTTATTCAACATTCATCAGCAAAAGCATACATCAAATAAACACACATTAAAAAGACACTCCAGTAAATACTTCTAATATATAACAAGCACAGTCGGGAAATAGCTCAGAAAATAACAATAATAATAACAAACAAAATATTTAAATAGTTAAATGAATACCTTTAATATATATATACAAATATCTACAATTTAGCGTGACAAGATCTTTATATTTTGATTTGTTTGATTATGCTTGCAGGTCAGTCGCTGCTACAAATTGCTGAAACCTACAAACAAATAGAAGCTGAACGAGAAATCACAGTAAGTAACGATCACCAAAAACTGATCCAGACCTCATTTTAATTTTTGTTTAAATAGCTTCCTCTATGCATACTTGTATGTCATTTCCGAATGACTAATTCATTAACTGTAATTACTCTTTTAATATTGTTACCCTCCCAGGGTTAATGGGTGTGTTCTAGTTTAGAATAAAACATAATACAATACAATGTAATTAAAGGAACGTTACAGAATTGGTAAGAAACAAAATCGTGAAGATGACAGATTTACATAAAACTTACACGGTTTAATGATGATGATAGTTGAAAACATCCCTTGAAATATTTCTGTCTGAAATGTCATGTTTGATGAGAAATAACTTTAAAAAAATATATAGTTTCGCATTTGGAGTTTATCGCCAAGTGAGCGTTTTCTTCAGGTTTTTTTTGCATCGATGTCATGTAAAATGTGTAATCAGTTTTCCACTATTTCTCGTGAACCAGTTGGCTGATCGCTCTCAAACTTCTCCAGCTTTGTCAGTTTATGTATGTGGTGGATTACATTAAGTGCTTACACTGCCAGCCAATGTTTTGTTGCAAAACCAATTCTGTAATGTTCCTTCCTTAAACTTGGTTCCGAGTATGTACACAGTTTGTGAGAGCACTTGAAAGTCTGCATCCATCTAGCGTCCCCAGAAGTCTCACACAGCCATTTTGTTTAGATTGAGAAAAAGGGGATAAAACTCTAAGCCCAATTTCATAGAGCTGCTTAAAAGCAGAAAATATTGCTTGAGAATTATATGCAGAATTGAGGAGGAGACCATTTACAAAGTGTGTGACATTGCAGTTTGGCTGGTAACCTTTATTTTGTATTGTGCTCAGCAACTGTTTGTGCTTAAGCAGTTTGATTAAAATTGGGCCCGCTCTTGCTAACCTTTGAAATACGCTTGACGTAAGCGCAGAATTCCCTCCTTCCATAAGCAGTGCATATTTGTTTATGGTAAGCAGAGCGATGAAAATGGGCCCCGAGTGTCCCCTTGCTCGTTACTGAAAATATAATTGCAGGGAATGTTCTTCAAATGCAACTGCAGTGTAAATGTTGACAAAGAATATTCCAGAGATACATCCTGTGTGTACGTGTGCACTATCAGTAGCTACTTTTTTTTCCTCGGAACAGTTACAGGAAATTTCGGACGGAAACCCTTGGGGAAATTCGCTCTCAACAGGAAACGGGGTCAAGGGCCAACCAAACATTCGTATCGCACAATTGCACGATATACACGACCTAAATCTGATGCTTGAGAAGAAGAAATCGGTGAACACAAACGTTATAATGGAGTTTTGTGCACCTGACTAAAGTTCTGGTGTTGTTTGGTCCATGAGCAAGACACTGCCCCATAATTATTCTGTCCCTCAGATGGGACATTAAAGCACGCAGACAACATTGGTAACTGTCACAGACCAGTATCCATACTTTTTTTGTGAACCAACATACACATTATAGAACAAAGCTGTGACAGTTTAAGCTCAAGCGGGCTATTGATTGGGGCACAGGAAAACAAGTCCCCCCTTAAAATAAAATCCTGGTATTGCCCCCTTAAAGATGTTCAATAAGATCCGCCCTAAAAAAAATATGTAATAATAATAAATAAAAAACCTCCCATGTAAGTGTACCTTCCGACTGACAAAAAAAGTCCTGTATGTATGCCCCTTATAAAGAGCACTTTAATGGGGGAAAACTTAAAACAAGTTTTGGTAACAAATGTCTTATAAGCGCTAAAAAAAACCAGGGCTAAGGCAGTAGGCCCCTACAACCATTACTGTTTGTGTCTGTGAATTTGAGACCTGCAGTTTCAAAATGTAATATAACGAAGAAAAATAAATACTGACAGTCATCATTGTTGAAAATCTAGTTCCCTGGACAAAAGCTTTACCTAACTGCCACTATAGATGCAGGCCGGTTTGACTTCCTGGCCCTTTTGTGTTTATCTCGTTTATTATCTCTACACACACCTGTCGGTAATATTACCTACCCTTTTCTGATTGGCCAGTTCTAAGTCCAGGTCAGCCTGAAATATCAACCGATTATCAAGCGTTTCTACAGCAATTTAAAAACAAAACGCATTCTTTTTACTCAAAAGTGTTGAGAAAATGAGTTTTTTTGTTTTCAGATTTAAACATACTTAATGCCTCAATATAATTTTTTTTCTAATTAGCCTCATTTTGATCTGCCTGGTTTTTCCTGGGGAGCAAAAGCCAAAATCGTCAATACACTGTTTTGATCCAGATTCATAGATTTGCCCAGTCCCTCAGAGCTAGCCTCCGAGCTAGTCGATGTTGCGCCCAAACAAAAAGAAAAAGCGATCACTAGACTAGTCAATAGTCAGGGATCATGTCTAGGCCACAATACATCCTGGGAAGGGTTCTTTTTCCTTGATTCTTACTATTTTTCTACAACTGGGGGTGTCTTCTCTTAACATCTTGTTTTTATGTTATTGTTCTTTGTTATTATTTGTTTTTATAAAGTTACACGCTTTCAGGAAGGAGCTTCTTAATCCCATCGAGGCTAAGATTGAAGAGGATTGTAAGGCGCTACTCCAAGCTCAGAAGACGTACCAGAATGAGAATAAAGCAAAATCTGAGGTACAATTAAGTCTCTGTACATTTCTATGATGGCTAGGGTTTTATTCTGGGAGGGGGGGGGGGGATTTAGGGATAATTCAGGCCTTGAAGTCTGTTCTTGAAGCGTAACATCATTTGCAATGTAATATTAGCATTAATGTTAGCCTTAAGTGCATGTGCTTCTGTTCAGTCAAAATATTTTGCTATGCAAAAGTGCTGAATGAAATCTGTTCCACTGCAAATCACAAAAACTCATTTAAATCTTTTTTTTTTCTTTTCTTTTTTAATTGTCTCTTCCACTGAAAATCCTCCCGAGACTATAAAATTTGTTTCTGGGGTTTGTGATGGTAGCACCCCACAAAGTCCTCATTAGGGTATATATCCTCCGTGCAAAACTTTCAAACCATCAGTATTTTTACTTGAACTCTTGGTGACATTCTGATTCAGGCAAGAAACTACCTTGTAATTGTGTCAACCGCTCTTAAAATAAACCCCCGAATCACATCGACCAATGACAGCGCACGACGAGTTTGATGGACACCTTGAAGACACACCCCTCTGGGGTGCTGTTTACCGTTGAGGCTCACTAGCATGGTGGATTAGTCACATCCATGCGGTGGGCTTGATGATTAATACAATCATGATCATCACTGGTTTCCCGCCAAACTTTGCCATCATTATGTGGTTGGGGGGATTTTTCTCTGATGCTTTAATGTGGGTGCATTTTTGTGGTCCTAGCCCATAACTATTTGGTTGATTTTGCTATTGGTTGATCACTGGCCGATCACTGGCCATCCACCAAAGAAGGCAGTTATTTGGTTCACCGCTGCAAAAGCGCATCCCTTTTGGAGGTCATTTCTAACCAAAGTATACAACTACTAACTCTGAAAAAAATATGGTGGTACAAATCTTTGACTCATTATTTGAAACATCATACTGGTAGCAAACGTAACGCACAAAACATTTGTAGGATTTATTTCTCTTTGGGCTACTTTTCTTTGGTGCTTTAGATCAACATTTCTGGGGTAATTTCTGACCAAAGTATACAAGACAATTACTAACTCTGAAAAAAACCTGGTGATAAAAATCGTTGACTCATTATTTGAAACTTCCTGGTAGCAAACATTTGAAACTCAAACATTCAAACATGTACAAAAAATTCACTGGAATTGTTGTGTCACTTTTCCCTGGTGCTTTGGATAAACATTTCTGAGGTCGTTTCTGACCAAAGTGCGCAATTTTGTTAATACCGAAGGGAAACAAAATGACAATAAAAATCTTTGACTCATTAGATGAAACTTACTGGTTTCAAAAGTAATGTACAAAACATTCATTTGAATGTTGATGTTTTAGGGATCACTTTCAACTTGAAGGAAGGTGAAATCCTCATCAACATTTCTGGTGACGAAAATTCCAAATCTGGTTTGCTTGGGCTGTAAAGATGCTATCAATGTTAGATGTTGTATCAAAAATCATAACATCTTCTCTTGCATTTATACTTATTTTATTTCTTTGGCAATCATAAAAGGCACGAACAAATTAACAAAAACAGTCAAAATTAGCAGGAACATTAACAGAAACTACAAAAACATACACAAAGAAGACTGCGAATCGATGAATTGATTAAAAAGACACATTTGTGTTTTCTGGAGGCTCTCCCTTCTAGCTGATAAAAATGTTAAAAATTTAAGAAAAAAAATATAAAAATGAAACCAAATTTTTGGAACAATTATACCTGCAAACACAAGGTCGTGGTCATAAAAGCGGATAGTAAAACTAAAAAGCAGTGACTGTTAAGCTGCAGAGCTTCTGGTCAACAATGTTTTTTTGCTCGAATTTCCATCATCATCCATCAATTTTCCCTTCACTATAAAGGCACCGGACACGTTTGGTCATTGTCAAAGACCAGTATTCTCACTTGGTGTATCCCAAGGGCGCTGCTGAGTTTAAAAAATTTCCTTATCACTTTCAACAATTCCTGCAGTACTTTCAGATTAGATCTGGTCCAAGTTGGCAGTAGAATGTTGTATTATTTTAAGGCTGCCAACATCACGATACTCCATCACACATTGCCAATAGTGATGGCTCGATCACGTATCAGCTGACTCAACCCCAACCCGGATTTAGGTTCTTCAGACTTGTAATTGAATGTGGGACAGGATGTATTCCAGGGGTCCATTTGCTTTCAGTTCAGCTCGCTGAATGTTTCAGGATAGTTCTACCAGGCATTGAACGTTCTTGAAGGGGCACAGCCATGATTTTTCCTCTGGAAAAGGGGCACTTATGGAAATATTTGTTCAGTTTTTAGCCCCCCAAAATTTGAATCTGAGAAGCGTTACTGATAGTAACGTCTCTCAGATTATGTATGCCAATTATGGATTATGAATGAAATGTTACAGGTTAGTTTTATTGTACATCTTTATTTATATAGGACCAAACAGTTTAAAAACAAAAAACTTTTACTTTCCCTTTAAAAGGTGTTGTTGGAGACTTATACCTTTCCTCTGATAAGGGGCATTTCAATTGGCAAAATTTTATTTTGTATTGGAACTTTGCAAAGGGCACCACAGCAAAGGCACAGGGCACCACAGGAAATAAAAAAAATTCTTCAACTTTGAATTGTATGAAAAGAGATTCTGAGAAATGGAGTTGGCTTTTGCAAACTGCTTATCTTCCAAAGGTTATACGGTATAAATGCAAACAATTGTTTGTGGCCTGACGTTTAAGCCCTACTAGAGTCAAAACTGACTATAGCGGGTCTTAAACCTGAGATTAACGTACCAACTGAGCTGTCTAGCCCCTAATATTGGTGGTCTCTCTTTGTTGAAAATAGCCTTCCCATTCAACCTGTGACTGCTGTATAGCCAGGGATCACACCCAACTTTACAATACAACCTGGGAATGCTAGGCAAGGGATCACCTTCAGGGAATGCGACATTTTATGTCAAACGTCAAGTAATAAGCCACAAGGGGAAACTGGCTGGGTCCCTCTTTAAACCAGTGCATTGTTCCTAATTAAACTACCAGGAGTTAAGTAAGGATATCCGCACAGCCAGAATTCATCATCAACCAGAGTTGAAAGACAGCCCCCCCCCCCCTCCTAAAAGCTGACGCTCTTCAAAAATAAAATTCCTTTCCTGTTTTGACTGACCTCACCTGAAGCGTCTTAAATGGATTATCCTCCCTGGCAACCCCCCTCTCATTTTGTGGACAATAGATATTATGATTAAATCTCTGGACCCAAGATGTGTGCAGAGGGAAATTGTACAAGGAAATGTTGGGGGTTACTCCTGGTCATTAAACCATGGATACGTTCAAAATCTTTGTTGAAGCTCCTGCTCTACCGGTATCTTTGGGGATTCAAGACAATTTGTTTTTCTCTTCGTTATGCCACGTTTGCTGATTTTTAACAGTGGATGTTTCGTGACCATGGAAAAGAGTTACTAAACAAAATTTGAAGTGGCATAGAGACAGCCAATTGTTTTAACTATTTGGCTTTTTACAAAATGATGCAAATCATGACACTCATGTGCCACATTTTCTGGATTGATATTCCATTTGTTGAATGGTGACCATGGAAAATCTGTTTATTTATTTATTTATTTATTTATTTATTTATTCCAACAAAACTGTAAAAAATATAAGAAGATATTTACAATCTAATATACATAAACACGTAATTAAAGAAACAGGATAACCCTGACACTCATGGACGACCCCCAGACCATATTGACAAAGTATCAAACAAAAGGATTGTCAGAACGATCTGAGCAGCTGACCAAGAGTACCAAGATCATCACGTTCCGTCTTAAAGACAGTGGACACTATTGGTACTTGTTAAAGACCATTCTTCTCACTTGGTGTATCTCAACATATGCATAAAATAACAAACTTGTGAAAATTTGAGCTCAATTGGTTGTTGAAGTTGGAAGATAACTAAAATAGAAAAACACCCTTGTCACACGAAGTTGTGTGCTTTCAGATGCTTGATTTCGAGACCTCAAATTCTAAATATGAGGTCTCAAAATCAAATTCGTGGAAAAATACTTCTTTCTCGAAAACTACTTCACTTCTGAGGGAGCCGTTTTTCACAATGTTTTATACTATCAACCTCTCCCCATTACTCGTTACCAAGTAAGGTTTCATGCTAAAAATTCTTTTTGAGTAATTACCAATAGTGTCCACTGGCTTTAATTTAAGGAAGAACTAATAATGCAAATAAGCAGCGAAAAATCCTTTAGCAAGCAAAAACTTTCATTAATTATACATGTATGCAAAACCATCGCTGGCCTCGCAATTCAGGAGGAGAGCTTAACAAGAGCTGACCTTGGAAGTGTTGTTGAAACATGAAATTCATTTATCAAAGCAAAGTAATGAATAAACATTATATGATCTGGTTTCTATCAAAATGATAACTTCCATCTTGTCAGAAATTAATCTAGATTCATCCTAAGAGTCCATCAATTTAAATCTGATAGTAGTATTAATTGCGTTTGTCCTAATTTCATAATTGCTGTCTTTCATAAGACAGTTTTCTTTTTCCATTCAGGTGCACATTGAAGCCATAAGGGACCCACCCATTATCTCTTTGGGAAACGGGTGTCATTTTTTTTTCTGATTGATTACATCAAAATTAATTTTAGTTTTATAGATGATCAATTTACATCGAGGATAAATAATGTAATTTGTTTTGCACCCATACACTGAAAGTACTCTGCGCTAAGCATGCATTACTTCCAAAGCAAAAAGCACGCTAATTGCGGGTGGTTTCTGTAAATAGATGAAGGACGCAACAATGCAAATCCATTGTCAACGCACATACACCTTGTAAAATCTTCTCAATTGCTACATTGATTGCCCATGTTTTTCTGCTGTAAGTAAACACACAAATTGCTTACCAGGGCTCAAATTCATAGAAATGCTTAAGCACAAAATAGTGCTTAGCAATTTTCTGCTTAGCAGAAATGAGCACTATATCAGTCACATAATGTACTTGTGACATGGTTAATTGGCTGGAAACCTTATTCTGGTAAGTGTAGTTTTTGTTGCGCTTAGCTACTTTTTGTGCTAAAGTTAGCTCTATGAAATTTGGGCTCAGTAAACAGCTTATGAAACCGTGCCCAGTTTGAATCCTATGCCCAATTTCATAGAGCTGCTTAAGCACAACAATTAGCTAAACATAACAAAATTATGCTTACCAGATTAAGGTTACCAGCAAAACTATGATACATCACAAGTACAAGTTATGACTGGTGTTCTGTTTATTTCTGCTTAGCAGACACATTCTAAGCAATATTTTAAAGGCAGTGGACACTGTTGGTTATTACTAAAAATTATCATCATCATAAAACCTTTCTTGATTACCAGTACTGGGGAGAGGTTGATAGTATAAAACATTGTGAGAAACGGCTCCCTCTGAAGTGCCGTAGTTTTCAAGAAAGAAATAATTTTCCACAAATTTGATTTCGAGACCTCAAGTTTAGAATTTGAGGTCTCGAAATCAAGCATTAGATAGCACACAACTTCGTATGACGATGGTGTCTTTTCTTTCATTATTATCTCGCAACTTTGATGACCGATTGAGCTCAAATTTTCACAGGTTTGTTATTTTATGCATATGTTGAGGTACACCAACTGTGAAGACTAGTGTTTGACAATTACCAATAGTGTCCACTGTCTTTAAGTAGCTATATGAATTTGGACACTGTTTATATTTGGAAATAGTTTTGTTCATGTTAGTTCCAGTAAATTCACAGTAGTCCTGAACAGAGTCATGAATGGAAGGGAAGTGGGTGTTTCCCTCATGCTTAAATGTAATATCCTTTCTTTACTGATTGTAACTTGATGAAAGCTGACAGGCTTCAGTTAACTCATCTTATCACATGATCGGTTGGGCTAAACATACTGCACATGCTCACCTGATCTATAATGTTATTCTTGTAGGAGTTACGTGGATCCATGTTAGAATGTTAGAACCAAAGATTATAGAGCGCCGCAAGGCGCAAGATGCGGAACTGAAGCTTTAGCTATTGTTGGAACGTGAAATACGCATGGGCGCCATTTCAGCAAGTGAATATTTTGTTTCCCATTGATAGGAATGGTCATTGTCTGCACTGAACTGCACTGATCTATTGTTGTATCAAAAGAGTTACTTGCCGAAATGGCATCCAGTGGGATTTCACATTTCAGCCCGAGTTCCGCATCTTGCGCCTTGCGGCGCTCTATAATCTTTGGTTAGAACAGACAGAAAGTGTACTTGCATGCTTAGAATGGCACATATACATGTATGCACTCATGTGATCAAAAAATTGCTTCTTAAAAGATGTAGTTTTGCATTTTTGCCCCTACATGTGTAGCTACACAAAGTATCGCAATCTGGTATTGTTCATTTCAAGTCTACTTGAGAATCTGGGGTAAACGGCGTCTCAAGTAGATCTTGATTCATCTTCAACAACTTTGCTTGTCTCTGGTCAACCAGCCATCCAGGAAACTAACTGGAATTCCTGGGAATGATTCTTCGTTCATGAATTGCGATTTGAAATTTTTGTTTGCCTCGGGTCAAAGGCCATACAGGCTAAAATGTACCTTCTTACCATTCCCACCACGGTGGGTCTAATAGAACTCAGCTGTTTTGAACAGAGAAAATGCTGGAATTTACAAAATTTGAAAGTTATCCACAAAAAAACGCCAGTCAAAATTAATTAACAAACACAGCTCTGTTTAAAAAAGTTTTCTTAGAACCATCGGGGTCAGAGCGAAACTCATTTTCCAGCTATCTTTTCATAGCTTAAAGAGGCCAACCCAAAATGAAAATGGCCTTCCTGGAACTCCTCCATATATTTATTCATAACTTAACCGTGATTTGAATTATTACTTTTTTGTTTCATCTAAAGGCTGTTGACAAGTGTAGGACTGAGTTGAAGAAGATTCAGAAAAAGGCATCCAAGAACCACAGCGAGAAGTACGTAGAGAAAGAGCAGAAGAGCTCGGAGGAGTTACAGCATCTCACGAAACAGCTTTATGACTTCCGTAATGAGGGTCTTAGAGATGTAAGTATTAAACACGGAAATCAGCGTGTCCTGGCTGAACAGATCAGGGCACCGGACTCAAGCTCTGATAAACTCTATTCAGCAAAGTTTGGGTTCGAGTCCCGGTCGTAACACTTGTGTCATGAAGAAAGACACTTAACCATTACAGTTTTTATACTTCCTCCAAGTTAATGTTGTGAAGGTTTAAAACAAAAAATAATTTTGTTTTGTATAGATTGCCTGGACCTGTTTGTCGCGCGTGATATGGGCTTTGGGACAATAATTTTCCAATTAAATTTACACTCAAATTTATAGTGTCATGGCCGATTGGCCTAGTGCTCTAGACTTAAATTCTGGTGGCTATATCATTGGGTTGTGGGTTCAAATCCCGGTCATGACACTTATTTCCATGAGCAAGACAGTTATTAACTGTTTCTGTGAGCAAGACACTTAACCATAAGTGCTTCTCTTCACCCAGGGGTAAATGGGTACCTGTGAGGGCAAAGATGGTTCTTGTGATTTATTTAGCTTGATGCAATACTTACTTGGCAGCACAGACTGCATAATCCCTAGGGAGCTGAGATGGTTAAAGCAATGAAATTTATGTGCCACTTACCATGGTAATTATTTCATGCACCATGAGTGCAGTATTGGAGGATACTGACGCTATATAAACTCAGGCATGATATTCATCCTTCTTTAGTTCCATTTTAGATCCGAAAAATTGTGATTAAATAGATTGAAATGCTTATTAAAGCCTACACCAGGGCCAAATTTCATAAAGCTTCTTAAGCACAAAAAACAGCTAAGCACAACAAAATTATGCTTACCAGAATTAGGTTACCGGCTAACCTATCATGTACAGTTTGTGACTGGTATCCTGCTCAATTCTGCTTAACAGGAATGTGTCAAGCATTATTTTCTAATAGAGCAGCTCTATGAAATTGGGCCCATGTTCATATGTAGGTCAGCTCATGTTCTCAATAAAATAATCCTACTTTTTTGATTCAATTTTTCAATGACTTAAAGACAGTGGACACTATTGGTATTTGTCAAAGACCAGTCATCTCACTTGGTGTATCTCAACATATGCATAAAATAACAAACCTGTGAAAATTTGAGCTCAACTGGTCGTCGTAGTTGCGAGATAACAATGAAAGAAAAAACACCATTGTCACACGAAGTTGTGTGCTTTCAGATGCTTGATTTCGAGACCTCAAATTCTAAACTTGAGGTCTCGAAATCAAATTCTTGGAAAATTACTTCTTTCTCAAAAAATACGTCACTTCAGAGGGAGCTGTTTCTCACAATGTTTTATACTATCAACCTCTCCCCATTACTCATTACCAAGTGAGCTTTTATGCCGATAATTATTTTGAGTAATTACCAATAGTGTTCACTGCCTTTAATGTCATGCCTGATAAGTGTACGTTGTTTTTATTATGTTATGGGTCACAAATGTGAATCTTCTTCATGCGTTTACTCTCTTGGGTCTAATCAAGTAAATGCCAAGGATAAGACAATGTAGTCTCGAGTGACTTGCTTTCCTTGGAATTAACCTTGCGGTTTGAATGATTCTCGTTTTTTTCTAGGTGTGGTCCAAGGAGAGAAAACGATATTGTCACGTCGTGGAGAGATACTGTTCCCTCATTAAGAATGACTCGGCGTTCTACAGCAAAGTACGTATGACAATTAGAGCACTCCGGGTGTTTCTTTTTGTTTTATTTAATGAGGTATTTTGATTTGTACACTTTTGCTTTTACCGTGGTTTCTTACACAATAGACCAATGGAACAATGGACCCACAAGTGAATTCTTTGTTCAATATGGCCCCCACAAGGGAGTTCTAGAACAGCAATGGCGGTGGGGGGGGGGAGGGTTATTACGTACTTCTTATTATCCATTAATTTTAACACCCGGCCAATTCGTTTTCATTTGAAAATTAAAGCTCTGTCAAAATGAGTAATTCAATTGCATCAGTTTAGCATTCACTGGTCAGATCAGATCATTCAATTTCATGTGGCCACCAGACTCTTCCATTTTGTTAAAGCCAGCAGCAAGAGCTTTTCAATCATTCAATTTCATGTGTAAATAGGTAGAAGTTCAACTCAAGAATGGTCAAAATGTAGTCACGAGTGCCTATAAATGACATATTGACTGGAACAAATTTAAGTAAGAAAAACGAAATCATGTGTGCACAAGAAAAAAAACTGAATGCATTGATAGCCAAAAAGAAACCTTAGTTTGAGTGGATAGTGGATTAGGGAAAATGCGTGTTATTGAAATTAAAATTTCTCAAACAATAAACCAAAAGGGAAACTGACAAATTTTTGAACACCAAATCATTAAAGGAAATCGGGGGGAAAAAATTGCTGAAAATGGCCAGGAAACGTTTATTTTTTAAATTTTAATTTAAGTGGGTATTGATCATATGCCTCTCTTAATGTTCATGCATGACGTCACAATTCTTACCCAAAATGAGGCCATAGGCGCACGTCTGTCCACCACCAGTGCACAAGCAGTGGCTCCGCCTAAGGCCTTGTTTTGGGTTAGAATTGTGACGTCATGCAGAGGTGTATGGGAAAGGAAGTCTTGGAGTAGGGGGGTGATTCTCTTCATGGCCCTCTTGTGGTCAAATTACTCTAGCTGGTTGAGTTTGACAGGTGTGTTTTTTGAGTTGCTGCAACTGACCGAAACGTGAACCACGCAACTTGTTTTTGTTAACTCGGCAGTTTCGCTTTATAATTAGAGTCTCATAGTTTTAGCAGACTTTTTAAGAGTGATGTTGAATTAAATAGTAACTTGGCCTCTGGAATTCATTTATGGGTGATTGGAGTATCTGAATGGCATTTAGAGCGAGTAAATCAGCAGATTGTGGTTCTAAGAGTAATTTGAAAACCAGAATGCAAATGCTCATCTCATTAGATTCACAAAGTTATTTGTACAGATCAGAGAAGAATACTTCATTCATTAGCTGTACTTTCCTTTCAATTGCACCATGTATCTGGACAAAAATCACTGGGCAGGCTCGAGCTTCTACATGGCGCTCGATTTGATGATGATGATGATACAGTGCTTTACACACATTGGTTTAATAAAGGGTCTGGGTACTTTTAATGGGACACAAAACACAATGTCCACAGATTTACATTAAACTTACACGGTTTGAAGATAATGGTGGTAGAAAACTTCCCTTAAAATATTACTTGCTGGGGTGCTGTAGTCTTTGAGAAATGAGGGGGGGGGGAACCCTTTCTACATAGAAATACATTTTAATGACCATCTCAATTTTGAAAGGGCAACAAACAAATCACAAGTTTAATTTGAATGTAAAACTTATACATGTTAACCCCCACGCCAAAATATTAACATAAAGTGACCTTTTAATGTCACAAAAACAAAATGGACATAATTAACAGTATATTTAGCCCTGTATTTGTGTTGTATTACGTATCAAATGATTTTAATTTATAATGTAACTAATTCATATTCTAGGCATTGTGAAATCTGCGGTTAGCTTGTGGGATTCGAGCCAACAATTTTGTACTTGCAAGTCCTGCAGTCCAACTACTCGATCACAGTGTTCAGTTTTTCCCACTTTATTTCTGGAGTCCGTCCCAAACTCGATGCTTTTTTTTTTACCGAATGGGGGCGCTCTCAGCGGTATTTTGTATCACTTCCGCGAGTATATGCGATTCGCACTGCACAGGTTTATCAGGCGATCTGTCACTTTTGTTGTGCATAGTTTTAATTTGCTTAGAGGTGGATTATAAGTTTACCATGATGGATATGATGTCTGTGGTTGAAATGTGTTCCAGTCTTTAATAACTGTTTTGGGTATGAATGAATATACTCCCGGAAGTGGTACATATGTGAGAGCGCCCTCACGGGGTCAAAAGTACGGCGCATTTGCATGAATACACCTGGAAGATTGAACTGAGTGTACTCTTTCTCCAATCACATTAAAGCGTCCTGTGTGTGTTAATCCTGATTAGCTTTCAGTATGTTGCTTCCTCAAACTATATTAATGACATTCCAATGTGCAAATGTTGACATGCAATTCACTAATCAGGTAAGGGTAGCATGGAGAATGGCGACTGCTCTATCAAACAATCATATGCTCCAACAAACCTATGTTCTAACAACCCTATGTTCTGAAAACTCTATGTTCTGAAAAACCATGTGTTCCAAAAAAAACCTTTTGATTTTCATGCAGGGTTATGGTAAAAGTTGGGGTTGGGGTTAGGGTTAGGATAAAGAAAATACACAAGGGGTGTCGAAACCAAAGAGATGTTGGAACGTAGAGGTGTCAACACCAAATTCATTTATTTGTTACACATCATCGGAACAATTAGCATTGTTGCTAGAATAAGGTTACCAGCCAAAAAAGCTTTGACTGGTATCACGCTTCTTTAATTCTAAGCAATAGAAAATAGGCCTCCATAAAGCTTTTAGGCAGAAAATACTGCTTAGCAAATTTCTAGGCTGAGCAAAAAGTGAGTGGGGCACCAGTTGCAACTATGTATCCTTTATGAAATTGTGGCTGGTAACCAGTTTCTGTTAAGCAATGTTTTGATGGGCTGAGCATGTGTTATGCTTACAGGCTTTGTGAAATTGGGATCAGGGCCCAATTTCATAGAGCTGCTTAGCACAAAAATTTGCTTAGCATGAAATTTCTTCCTTGATAAAAACAGGATTACCAACCAAATTTCCATTTGTTGCTTATTGCTAGTTACTGGTATTCAGCTGTTGTTTGCTTATCCTGAAAATCACTTGGAAATTTGGTTGGTAATCCTGTTTTTATCAAAGCAAAAATTTCATTCTAAGCAAATTTTTGTGCTTAGCAGCTCTATGAAATTGGGCCCTGGTTAAAGGGGGCAGCACAGTAAAGCTTGGTAGAATTACTGAGGGAAGTACTAAAATTACGATTGGTTGTTCATTTTTGTTGATACTTTTTTTCCCAACAGGCTCAGAGTGTTCTCCGACATCGGATGCCAAAATGGACCGAGTCCTGTGCCAAAGTAGAGAAGCTCACCGAGGAATGCGAAGACACACTCAGCACTGTAAGTTAGACATAGTTGTTGACGATGATTGCAAAACCAAGATTGTTGATTCTCATAATATCGCAAACACATGTCAGGACTTAATCCTCATTTTGTGAATAGCGTGATTAGAAACAGAACTTCAACATTTTTTGGCAAAGACATCAAGAGGAGACCGTTGAATAAAAATGCAAAAATGTTTGATGGCGTCACATTTTAATTATTTGGCCTGTACATTACAGAGAATCTTTAGTTCATTTCTGAAATTTGATGATATTCAATCGAAACAGCATTTGTGTTTACCGTTTATATTGCGCCCCAAACCCTCATTCAAATGTAATGTATAGACCCATTTGTTTTTTATGTTTGATGCAACATGTTTCAAATTTCACTCTGAAAGAGTATCAAATAAAATGGTGTTTTACAACAAATATTCCTACTTTTTTTCTCAAGACCAAATATCAAGCCTGAAAACAATTCCTCTGGATATAGAAAGTGGGAAACTGTTCAAATTCTTCCTAGCATAAAGGCTTGGCTTAGATTCAAACCCTTTAATTATGTTTACAAAGCTCCAAACTGAAAGCAGTACAAAAACAGAATGCAATAACTTTCTTCCACTCCAAGAAAGAGTTCAACGTTATCTACATATGGTTCAGAAAGGAGGATTCCCGAATAACCAGATTTGCCAAAAAGGAAGTACACATTTCTTGGCAAAGATACAAATGGTAGGGGTGAATGCGTTCAACAATTCTTAGATGTGCAGTTAAAGGAATGTTTGGAAGAGATTTTCTTGCAATCAATATGACCTTGTATGACATTTTGCACAAAAGCATCAGTAGGTGAAAGAAAGCAGGCGTGTGAATCTCCTACAAAATTTTGTTTTGTTGTTATCAAGTAATAAACCACAAGCAAATCCCATGCAGGCTCAAACATTGGGACTGTCAAACTGCGCAAGTTTATTGCCTTCATGCTTTTAAGCAATGTTTATGGGACCAAAGTGGTCCCCAAATGTTGTGAACATGCACAAGATTATTTTTGTCAATTAAATTACAATTTTTTATTTATTTATTTATTTATTTTTTTTTTTATTTTTTTTTTTTTTTGGGGGGGTCACCCATTGGCCAGTGGAAGATTGTTTGTCCGACAAATGACTCAATTAGCTTTTTCACATCACAAATGTTCCAAATACTGATGATGATTACATCATGTCTTTAAAAGATGTATGAACTACATGTATCATAATCGCAAATGTCAAGAATACATTTTAGTCATGTCCATTTTCCTTTCAATCCAAATAAACATCTTGATATGACGTCTGGATGGCAGGTGTACTCTGGCCCCCTGGGAAATCCACTTCAGATGGAATTAAGAAGCTCCAAACGTCTCTACGAGCGCAACATCCTGCTCGCACAGAGCGAGGGACACAAAGGGAAAGAAAAGGTTCCAACGCCAGGGCAGTCTCATGTAAGCCGCTTAGAAAATCTCCAAAAAAAAATAGTGAATGGCCTAATTTTTTGAGTCTTGTAAAGTCTTTCTGAAAAGCTAATAGACCTTTATCATGGTGCAGCCATCTTAAAATTTCCCCATTGATATCAATGTAACCATTACGAGGCTGGAAGAACAAAATAGTCTGGTTCCTATTTGCATAATGATTATTAGCATTCGTTATTGTTAATCGATACAAGAAATGTGACCAAGATGGAGGCAGCATGATGAAGGTCTAAAGAAGGCTACTAATGACTTTAATCTCTCGTAAGGGGATTATGTCATACAGCTTTTTGGTACGAAAATTTGTTAAAGACAGTGGACACTATTGGTAATTACTCAAATTAATTGTTAGCATAAAAACTTAGTTGGTAATGAGCAATGGAGAGCTGTTGATAGTATAAAACATTGTGAGAAACGGCTCCCTCTGAACATGGAGGAAGAAACTCTGAAGGAAGTAATGTTGTTTTTGAGAAAGATCAAATTTCACACTAATAATAAAATACTTCAGCATTTGAAAGCACACAAAGTAATGCAAGAAGGGTGGTTTTTTTTTTCATTATTCTTTTGCAAATTCCATGACCAATTGAGCCCAAATTTTCACAGGTTTGTTATTTTATGCGTATGTTGGGATACACCAAGTAAAACTGGTCTTTGACATTTACCAAACATGTCCAGTGCTTTTAAGTTCAAACTGTTTTTTTTTTGCTATGGGGCTATTCAGAATAATCAATGTTTTAAATTGAGAAAATCGAAATTCAGTAGTTAACCTTTTTAAAATAGTGACATGGTTATACAAAAATAAGAATGATGCACTTTGCAGCTGGCACCTTGCCAATCAGCAGGTCAATATTAGATGTTGCCTAGGGACTCACTTAAAGTGAGGACTCAGCTGTTAATATCTCTTCATTATTCGGATACAGTCTACGGTGCTATTCACACAATAGCAATTAAACTGGGGTCCCTCGATTAATTTTAGCATGGTTGTAAAATGTACCAATGTTTGAAAAGACTTTGCAAGAGAGCTTGGATAGTAGAAACAAATTGTTGTCCTTTCACATGAGGTACATTTTGTAAAATTGTACAACCATGCTACAATTTAGCAAGGGACCCTTGCTAAATTGCTCTTGTGTGAAAGGGGCTATTACGTGAGTGGGAGAGGGGGATCAACTCATCATAAAACATGTTACTAATAGCCTGTAAAAGGTTGTTTAACAGCAGTTTAGGATGCAGTTACTTTGTGAAATATGCACTAAAATAAGAATCAACTATAAATTGTAGTAAACTTGTGGGTACAACCATGTATTAAATCTCTTTTGATGGAGTGTTGGCTCTGAAAAGAGTCGGTTTGGTTTGCTACTCCCTCAAAAGAGTTTTAATACATGGTTGAACCCGCAAGTTAACTGTTATATAAAGTTTACATTTGCAGTGGAAAAAAAACACTACAAAAGGAAAAGATGAAAAATTCCACCCAATAAAAAATGGTTGCATTTAATACTGCAGGTATTATGGTTGATGAGCATTCTGCAACAGCTAATTTTGGTTGGGTCTTTTTCAAGATAAAAATTGGTCAGGCTTCCTCATATTTTGTTAATGTGTACAATACTAGCATTCCACAAATCACCACATTGTTTTTTTTGACAGATTTGAACAAAGAATTCCATCATCCAAGTTTTACAGGAAATGACTCAGTAAAACCACTTTGGGGATCATATTTCACTTTCCATGTTTGCTGAAGTAGCAAAGATAATAATGATTGTAACAGACCTAAAATATTTATTTATAAAATATGGAATGTGATCATTGGTTTGCTGGATGTTTCTACTAAGATTGGTTTATGTATTAAAAAGAAAAATAATAATATTGGGCACTTGTATACTACTGGTATTCACCAATGGCATAGGAACTTTACTGCCCCAGTCAACGGACCACTTTGTTTAATTCCTTAAACCATCTCAGCTTATTTACAGTCTGTGCTACCAAATATGTAGCGCATCCAGCTGTATCTATTTGTGGGGTGACCAAAGAAAATTCCATTGACAAGAACGGGATATGAACCTGGGACCACCTAACTTACTTGCCATTGCCCTCCTGAATGAGCTATCTAGCCTTAAAGGCAGTGGACACTTTTGGTAATTACTCAAAATAATTATTAGCATAAAACCTTACTTGGTAATAAGTAATGGGGAGAGGTTGATAGTATAAATTATTGTGAGAAACAACTCCCTCTGAAGTGACGTAGTTTTTGAGAAAGAAGTAATTTTCCACTAATTTGATTTTGAGACCTCAAGTTTAGAATTTTAGGTCTCGAAATCAAGCATCTGAAAGCACACAACTTCATGTCACCAGGGTGTTTTTCCTTTCATTATTATCTCGCAACTTCGACGACCAATTGACCTCAAATTTTCACAGGTTTGTTATTTTATGCATATGTTGAGATACATCAAGTGAGAAGACTTGTCTTTGACGTGTCCAGTGTCTTTCATGTCTTTAACGTTTTCCCTGTTTTGTGAATGTCTTTGTTGGGGATGCCAGTCAGAAGCAATTCAACCCTAAACTTCCAAAAACCAAGGATTACACTGAAGTTTTCGATACAACCTGGGAAGCGGCAGTACAGGGATCACACTTCAAAACGTAGTGTTACGCCCCTTGAGGTGTGATAAAAGAACCTAGTATTGTTATTGGTTTTTTTTTTAGGTGTTCGTGCATTTCAGCACGAACACCTATTGTTATTGCTCTGTTTTTTTTTTCTTCTCCATCTTCCTTCTTCTTCACCGTCAACTCTTCTCTACAGCATAACTCAAGATTCAAGCCAAACTGAACCTTGAAACTCATCAGACAATTGAACCTCAATACGAAGACGGCACAGTTTTCATTACGTCATGATGACGTCATTAGGTGTCAAATTACAAGGTTTTTAAAGTTGAAAAGGGACCATTTTCGTTTTGCTGTATCTCAACGAATATGAAAGTTTTCGCATCTGATAGACCAAGACTGGGGCAACATTTGAAAAGTTAACGCCAAAATCATACAACCTTAGCATCCGGGTCGTTACCCTGGGTCGAAGTTCACCTTCGGGTTTTTTTCGTAAAAAAACAACTTTTGAGCTTTTCTACGGAATAACTCAAGATTGAGATTGAATGGAATGTTGAAACTCAACAGATAGTTGAATCTCAGTATCAAGACAACACATACTTAATTACGTCATTATGACGTCATCGGGAATTGAATTACGTTAGATCAAAGTTTAATATTTGTAAAAATCATAACTCAAAAACTATGATTCGGATTTTGACAATCTACACATCATCGGATAGATCATTAAAAGTTGGGCAAATGCTTCACAGAACACGTAAAATATTTTTAATACTTCTAGTGCAAAACGAAAGTTGAAAATTTCATAAAATCTTATCGTATTCATGTTTTTAAAACTACTGATCATTTCAACGTAATTTTTGTTTCAGATTGTAAAACAGCAATCCCGCTCAATCTTTTGCACAGAAATAACAAAATTTGGACCTTTACATCAGTCGAAAAGGGACGTCAAAGCACCTGTTGACCCACGCGTTTACCCCATTTTGATCAACAACGCACGCTATGTACGCTATGCAGTGCAAGCGCCGATTTTTTGGGGGGAATTCCCAAAAGTGCTCTCTTTAGTCCAGCGAAAGAGGGCGCTGTAACGTTTTTAGTAACATCGAGCGCTGAGTGAATCGCGGTGAATCGCAATAGTTGAGTAATAATGAACAACGTCTCGCACCAAAACTACAAGTAGGAATACATTTGCATTGATGTTATAAGATACATTATACACCTTCAGATAGTCCATCACATAATTATAAAATGTTTACAAGTCATACATCAGCTGAAAGGTTTTAATGAACTAGTCAGGATCTACACAAATGAAATCAGTTTAAACTTGGCTTCTTGTTCAAACCAGCAGAGGTTGAAAATAATTGGTCAAAGAAAAATAATTTCACAACCACACATTTGATTTTTTATATATTTATACGTCATTGGGTAGGTATGTAACAACTTAAGAAACGATACACAACATTGACTATTAAACCCTGACCTCCAGTTAAACAGGAAGATGCAGTTAATTATTTGAAAAAATATTACTCCAGAACCAGAAATTAGTTGTTTATTATCTGAACGTCGTCAGATAAGGCTTTGAAAAACATTACTAACGCTATAATTTGTGACCTGAAAAAATTGTCTTCCGGTTCAAACCGGATGTTTAAATTTTATATTTGAAAAAAATCATAACATCTGAACCATACATTGGATTTTTTCAATCTATGCATCATCTGAAAGGTCTTAATAGACTTATCACGTGCTATACAATTTGCAACCCTGTTTGACCTTGACTTCCAGTTAAAATTGCAATTTGATATATAATGTTTGAAAAATAAAAAAATCCTAAACCACATGATTTGATTTTTATCATCTATACGTCAAAAGAAAGAACTCAAAAGACATCACCAACGCTACCAAGTGTGACCTCATTTGACAGTACCTTCCGGTTCAAAACGGAAGTTGAAACTTTATATTTGAAAAAATCATAACTTCTAAACCAAATATTGGATTTTTACAACCCATCCATCATTTAAAAGGTCTTAATAAACTTATCACGCGCTACATAAAAAGTAACCCCTATTTGACCTTTTATCCGATGCAAACCGGAAGTTGGTGTTTAATTTGTAAAAAAATCATAACTCCTTAACCAGTCATTGGATTGATGAGGTAAATGTTGTCACCAATTCATTCACTCACTCACCACGAACACCTTGTTTTTGTAGTAAACAAAAACTGTACATGTACCTCTAGTTTTTTTTTTTTTTTTTTTTTTTTTTTTTTCAGCAACCATTGAACCTGAGCAACTGAGTAACCATGGAATGACCCTTCCTGATTGCAAAGATCCTAAATTAGCCTCATTTCAACAGCTATTTAAAAGTTAACATCAAAGTGAATTTTTGTTTTTAATTTTTAAAGGAGGCACCAGAGCGACCTTCTTCAACCGACATGACCGACGCCCATTCCTCTGCCAATTACTGCAGTGCCACCTTGCCCAACCCTAAGAGAGATAAAGGCTCTGGGATCCGCCACACTAAATCCATGATCCAACATATCCCCCAGGGTAAGTTGCAGATATTCTTCCTATTCTCACCATTACAACAATGTGCATAAAGCAGTACTTTCCCAAGTTCTGTGAAAAAGAAATCACGGGCAAATCACTCGGCTGGATTTTAAATCCTCGACCTTTGCATTGGTAGAGCGGAGGTCTCACCACTATCACTGAGCTAGCCTGGTGGCTACAGCCAAGTTTGAATCCTATGTGTTAGCAGCGTGTACTGCAACGGTTGTGGGTTTTACTAATAAAACCCATGAATAAAACCCACTCATTTGCCCATGATTTTTTCTCATAGTCTAATGATATTGATTTCTTGTAAATAGACTGTTAAATGTTTTATTTCGTGTACCTTTTGTATTATTACTGTATATTTCCAGCTTTAATTTTCCCGTTTGCTTACTTATCATTTATATATATTTTTTGTGTGAAGCGCCTAGAAACTTATTTTTAGTATAAAGCGCTATATAAATGTAATCATTATTATTATTTACAGATATCTGGGCATCCTTGTCGTGGGTTAGATTTCCCCTTCAGTGAGTTGTCCGTTGAACTTGGGAAAGTACTGAGTATAGACCGTATTGAATTTGAAGTCACCGTTCAAATATCTGCCGTACAAGATGGCGTCTGCGAGCGTGTGCGTGGGATGTGCGTGCTTGTGCCGTAGAAATCTACCCGGGAACGCTGCGTGCTGCGTGTTTCTTTAATGTATGCGTTCAGACGCGCATACGATTTGACCTATAAAATGGCGACTTTCATAGCAGCAAAGGGGTTATTCAATACGGTCTGACTATTCAGTGCCTTATACACATTGGTGTATTAAGGGTAAAAACAAATCATATGAGTATTTACCGAACCTTTTACATCCTTATTTTTATTCTTCTTGTGGGTTAATTTTAGGAGGTGTTAGTGTAACATCATTGCCACGGAATTCCTTCTTACGCAGAGTATCCGAAGGTGGGGATAATATCTCCGCGGACGTCCAGAAACTGACCAAAGTACAAGCCATGTACAGTCACATTGCCAGCACTGAAAGTCAACTCAACTTCAACGAGGTACAAACACTCTCTGTTCCTCTTCATTGAGGGCCACATTTTATGGGCTCGCTTACACCCGTTTCAGGCGCTCCAGAGTCGCACCAAACATTATTCTGAATTAAGTACATGAAAAGTTTGACGTCTGAAACAGCGACTGGACGAGCTAGAAGTCGAAAGATCGCCAGTTGCAGTCGTTCTGAACGGTTTTGGTGCGTCTTGGTTTCAAGCGTCAATCTTGTCATGAGCCGAGCCAAATGTTATGTAAAAGTTCACCTGTCTGAAACCAAAATTTATTTTGGGTGGACCTAGAGTTACGTCTAATCTATTTGGTTTGGCACCTGTCTGAAACGAGTGTTAGGGTGTCTTGGGCGAGTGGTTTAGAGCATCAAATTCAAGTTCTGGTGTTTAGGTCGTCAGAGTGTGGATCCAAATCCCGGTCATGTCCTTGAGCAAGATGCTATACCCAGGGGTATAAATGGGTACCTGCGTGGGTACGCGTTGATATTGTTTGATTGTTTGATATTGAGGTTGATAATAATAAAAATGATAATAAGAATTGTTATGCGCACATTTCCACCCTGCTGGGTGTTCAAGGCGCAGTAAAACCAAAAACAAAACAAAACAAAACACAGAAAAACAGACACAACAAAATTAGTCCTTGAAAACCTGTGACATATAGGATAAGTTTTGAGAACAGGATTTCCTAGACAATGTCACAATGCGGAGAGCGGTATTTTGGAGGCGTTGAAGACGGGAAATCTAGTTGTTAGGAAGACTGTAGAGAAGAGGATTGTCATTGTCAAGGCTAGAAGTAACAATTGAATTAAAGACCTTTTCAGTGGCACTTTTGTCAAAGTACTTGTGAGTCATACCTATATTCCTGATGTGATATGATGACAGACGAACAATGTTGTTGATGTGGGGCTGAAGTGTCGTCGATGAATCAAACCCTGTAAGTTGAGAAGGATCAGCACAGAACATCATGGTTAAGCAGTAATATGTCATTACATCTAGGTTGCTATGCCTCACAATTTCACCTCTTCCTCTTCTGACCCCATCGTAATCCCAGGTCAAACCAAAATCAGTTGGAGTCTACAGCCTTCTGCATTATTTGGGTCGTTGAGTCTCGTTCAGATTTGTCGTCAGGAAAACATAATTGTTCTTGTTGATCTAATAGGGTGATATCATCGGACTGGTCGGACCAAAGAACAACGGCTGGTACTATGGACACAATTACCACTCCAAGAGAAGCGGCTGGTTCCCAATAGCTTATACCCACCCTGTACAGACCAATGATAATGAACAGAATGGAAGCAGAAGGTTTGTAGTTAGAACAAGAATTAGAATTATTTATTCGGGCAACATTAAAGGAATGTTACAGAATTGGTAAGAAACAAATCGTGAATATCACAGATTTACATCAAACTTACACAATGTATGATGATGATAGTAGAAAACATCCCTTGAAATATTTCTTTCTGAAATATCATATTTGAGAGAAATAACTTATCTAGTTTCGCGTTTGGAGTGAGCGTTTTATTCTTCTTCTTTTTTACATCGATATCATGTAAAATGTGTAATTGTTTTTTCACTATTTTCTCGCGACCCAGTTGGCTGATCGCTCTCTAACTTCTCCAGGTTTGTCAGTTTATGTACGTGGTGGATAACATTAAGTGCTTACACTGCCAGCAAATGTTTTGTAGCAAAACCAATTCTGTAATGTTCCTTTAACAAGTTATAAAACAAAAAAAATCGGAAATTGTAGTGCATCTCAAACTCTCTTAACAAAATGATATTCATAACATTGGGATTCAAAATCAGCCTTATTTTAAAGAACACATGTATGGTTGATAATCAGAAACATCAGAAAAAAAAGTTCACTAGTTTAAATCTGAGCTCTCTGATTGATAAACCCTGGGTCAAATAAAGATTTTGTAAATTCATATCTGTGATTGCACGCTGATTGGTTCAACAGGAAAGGTAGGGGGTAAAAAATTAAGAAAAAGTTAAACCAATAGATGCAGAATTCCCAAAATGTTAGTGAGAGCTGGTTAAGTTTGTAAGCTCATGCCGTGAGAGGGCCCACTGTTAAGAATTGACAACGAGTGTATAGACACAATCCACAGTCGATCACTGATGTCTTGGGTCAATCCCAGCCAAATTGCTTGGGCTATGTGGAACTAAACCTACTCACCCCGTTCCTCCTCTTCCCCACTCAATCTTGTTTAACCCCAGGTGGAGCAGAGACATTGAAAGGGAACGGGTCAAAACCAGGATTGCCTGAAAAAAAATTTCATTCATAAATATATAAAAATAATGCAACAAGGGCAGTAGGGCATATAATTTTGTTTTAGTTTTTTTGAGAAATAAAAAAAAATGTGAACAAATTGTGCGGATTTTTGGGAATTAGGATTGTAAATCAATGACGACTTGATTCCGAGCTTATCTGTATTTTAAAAAGAGCTACCATAAAAGCTTCAAATGTTTTTCGTTAAAGGTTTTTATTTTGAATGTGTTTTTGATTGATGTGATTCTTTCTCCAATTTTAGCCCATCGACTCATGTGACTCAGAATCCACTATCAACTAGTACCCCGCCTCCCCTTCCTCCACTCTCCAGCAACCCAGCCTTCAACAAAGGCATGGCAGCCAGCTTGGACAACATACTGGATGGCAGGAACCAGTACCCGTCACCAGACTATGGCGGTGGCAGGAACAGCCCCGGTGTGGCACCTGCGGCCTCTACCATGTCTTTACCGCACTCTCTACTGCAAGGGGCACATACTAACCACGCACATCAGGTACGATTGGGTTTCAAACAAAGTTTTGTAATAAATGGAAATACAAAGAAAATTTATTATGAAGATAATATGTAGGCAATTAAAGCTGATATGCCCAATTGGATTTATAACAGCTTTGTGTATGAAAAGATACTTTCAACTCTAGGTTCAAATTCCACAAGGGGCACTATGTGGACTGGGTTTTTAGTCCCCGGATTGCGTGGGTTTTCCCCTGAAAGAATTCTGTGGGGTTGTTTTTTCAAATCTAAAACTGAAACTTCCTTCCTTCCTTCCTTCCTTCTCTCTCCATTGGGTTCTTGGCTAGTCCAGTGATTAAGTTTGCTTTTCTGAGAGTCATTGGATTCACAACCAGAATAAATAGATGTTAAATTTGCATCGGGGATAAAGAATATTAATTTTGGTTTTTACCCATGCACCGATGTGTGTCAGCACTGTATACTCAGTACTTTCCCGAGTCCTGTGAACAGAAAAAAAAATATCACAGGCATGTTACTCGGGTGGGATTCAAACCCACGACCCTTGCAATTCTAGAGCAGTGTCTTACCAACTAGACTACCGAGGTTGCCCGGTAGCTAGAGGCAGTTCAAATCCTATGTTTTGGCAGCGGGTACCGCAACGATATAAGAGATGTTAAATTTGCATCGGTGCTAAAGAATATTAATTTTGGTTTTTACCCATACACCGATGTGTGTTAGCACTGTATACTCAGTACTTTCCCGAGTCCTGTGATAAATGAAATGAAATGCAAGAACCTGTGACATCACATGTTTACAAAAGAGCCACAGGGGCCTGCACTTCCTGCAGGCACGATTTATGTGCAGCTCAATGCAAGAAAACATAAAATATAAAAAAATTATTGAAATTGTACTGTACATTATTTATTTTTTATTTTTCAGCTGTTATTCTCTATATATACTCTTGAATGGGATACTTTTGGACGGTCCTTTTTCTAAGTTCTAACCAGCAGTGCGCATGCTCAGACCATACACGCGCGCAATACTGAGCATCTGCGCGTCGCTCGGAGCCACAAAAAGGGACTGTTTTGTCTTCTGCCATTGATGTGGAAATTATGATTACAAAAACGTACAATTTCCCGTTTCACCACTGTGCAGTGTCTTGCCTGCCAGGAAAATCCCTGGAATGTATAAGGTCACTTGTATTGTGAACAACGGTCACATGGTCTATTAGTATGTTTTAATCTTTGACTCCTGTTTACCTACAGGCTGAAGGTCACCATGGAACAGAGGGTACCAACGGCATCGGTCATAGGTCACCAACCAGCAGTATCTCTAGCTCTGCCTCTATGCCGTCTCAACCATCCAGAGATAATGCCAGCATTGAGGAAGAAGATAGGTATAACTAAACTCCCTCCCCCTCCCCCCTCCTTCCCTATCCCCAAGAAACTCTGCCTTGTTTACAAAACAAAAAATAAATAGTGGCCTGAGGTTTCAATCCTAGCAAAGTCTTTCTTGAAGGCTACGTTACAACTATTTCGATCCTGCAGGGTTTGTTTTTCTCAGAGACTAAAACGACAACCCGTTTTTTGGACCCTAGTGGAGTCTTTTTCTTTTAAGGTTAAATGACAACTCGTTTCCACCCTAGCAGAGTCTTTCTTGAAGGCGGAATGACAACTTGTTTCAATCCTAGCAGAGTCTTTCTTGAAGGCTGAATGACAACCTGTTTCGACCCTAGCAGAGTCTTGAAAGCTAAATGAAGGCTCAATGACACCAATTTGTAATTTAGCTTTCAAGAAAGACTATGCTAGAGTCAAACAGCAGGCCACTATAAACCGTTGTTTGCATTTATACCATGGGTCCTTTTGAATGTTAAGCAGTTTGCAACAGCTGCTTCTATTTTCTGGTCTACAAAAAGGAAACCTTTGACCAATATCAAACAACTGTAAAGACAATGTATTGACGTATAATAACATTCACATTGATTCTAGCAATGAAACGGTTTTGTTGTTTTGACTTTTGTACATGTTTAATCATTGATAACGAAATTAGGTTGTCTTTTTCAACAATGAAAGTTTGCACAAATGCCTGCAACAACTTTGCATTTTATGTGATTATTAACTTTTATTTTCCAGAGAGTAACTTGAATAGTTCCAGTTACAAATTTGTTTGACCCAATTGCTTAGAGTCCCAAAGAAGAAACAGAGTTACATAACACGCAACAAACCAAAAAACTTCGCCACACAGTAAATTTTCTTTCATCCACTTTCTTATCAGTTATTTTTATTGTGTTCATCAGAAATGTGACTTATTTCTCCCCCACCCCCTACTCCACCCCGGGAATTAAAAATCAGCGCAATTCCACTTCTAATCTTTTTCATTGTTCTTTTTTTCTGTTCAGCTCTGTTTTTTCGAGCGTACAGCTACGCAGGACCGTCACAAACGACCGCTCGGCCCCTCTCATCCCAAAGGACTACTCAATGAATGAGCTCCCAAGGTAAACACCAGGTTTTTATTGTTGATTTTTTTCTTTCAAAAAATAGTAAATAACATTACCACCTATCAGAGTCGAGGGCTACTTTTTCTGTTATATCGGATGAAGACAAGAGTATCATTTATTAGCAATCATAAAACTAGGATGGCTCGTTTTTTGATAGTGTCTTGTACAAAATACTTCCTCTGAAGATCTTTCAAACCAGTACAGTGCGCCCTCTACACTTGACCCCTGGAGAGGTCACTTTCCCTTAAAATCATTGGACCCAAATCCCAGTTATGACACTTCTGCCCTTGAGCAAGGCACTATACCATCGCTTTCTAAGATGTTTTACTCAGAAGTTTGTAGTTTGCTTAAGTTGCCTTCCTAATGTTGGTTCATTTTATTCTTCTCCTCTTGTTTAGCGATTCTAAGTAGTTTACACTTTGCAAAGTGGAGTAAGTAAAGATATCAATAACACTCCAACCATTCCTTTAATAATCAGTCATCTTTCATTTTGAACTCATATTTTTAACTAAAATGATTTTTTTATTCTGTATATTCATGGCCAAGAGGGCAAATTGCATGAGTATTTACTATTTTTTAAAGGGGTCATCCAAAGTTTTCAATATTTTTAAGATTGTACTTTTTAAATAGTTAGTGGGTTGACGTTTTGACCCTAGCAGATTCTTTCTCGAACGCTAAAATGACAACACAACACACACGTATAGGTATACAAATGTAACATATGCTTTTATAACACCCCTTACAAATATTCTGTCTTTTCATTGGTTAAGAGCGCGTCACATGGTATGTCTTAGTTTTACCTGACGGCGGCTGTGTGATAGTGCATCGTTTGCTGTGTGATAGTGCGACGTTTGCCGTGTGATAGTCCGACGGCTATCACACGGCGTGTAGTACCCAGACATCTTTTTACCCACCTCGAACGCAATCAGTTGTGCATCTGTGTATCTGAAACGCGCGTCTGAACGATACGTGTACGAGGATAATAAATAGTCTGTTGGGGTGTTATAAAACAAATATTGACTGCTTTAACTCTTGCTAGTGCGCTTGGGGGAAATAGAACGCTCCAGGGATCACCTCGGGAGTCGTAGATTTAACCATAGCACTCAAAGCAGTCAATATTTGTATACTGTTACTCTCCTGTCTATGTGTGTTGTGTGTTGTGTTGTGTTGTGTTATGTTGTCAGTAACCCTTCAGGAAAGACTCTGCAAGGGTCAAAACATTATGCCACTAACTTTTTGTTTGCCCTTTAAACAGTCTTTAACCACCTTAACCACCCCCCCACACCCCACACCCCCAAGTAGTTATGAATGAACTTATTGTAAATTGATGGGAACCTTTGAAAAATAGTAGTCCACACTGATAAGTTCACCAGGCTAAAGAAGAAGTCAAATAAATAAATGAAATTAAATGTTGAACATTTTATTTAAAAATACATAATTCTTTTTGTTTAATTTAAAAACTTTTGAAGATTATATCCCCAGCTAACAAAACCAAATAATTAGAAAAATATATGATTTATATACAATCATAACTGACTGAGTCAGGTCTGGAATTCATCTTTGAGAGGGCAAGGGAATTTTAATTTTGCAAAGGGCAAATCTTAATTTTCTTTTGAAAATTTAAAAAGCTGAAACTTAAGCAGCACCAAGGCCAAGACTAGGGGGTGACAGAGGCTGTGGCCTGCGTTTCCTGGATGTAATTCCAGGCCTGCTAATTTGTTTTCAGTATTTAAAGTATACTTTTGATTTAAATGTATTAGTACTAAAAAATTAACAGAGAAGAAATTGTCATTTGAGTACTATATTCAGGTTTCTGATTTATTCTAATTTTCAAGTTAAAATGTCTTTTTCTTGAAGAGTTCCACAACATAAGTGATTCATTTTCAACTATATGTTTTTTTTTGTCTGGCTGCCTTCATTGTCTATCTTGTATTCAAGCAATACTATGGCAGATTTTTAGCCATGGTTTGCGAAGGAGGTTTTGTGACTCACAGTGAACACCTACTCATATTTTGTCACAATAGCTCAATGAAATCTCTGTGATTATTATGAGAACAATTTTGTCATTCCTTTGTCATGTTAAGATTCCATTTTGGCAATGATATTTTTAAAGAAAAATTATTATTCTGGAAACTGAAAAATGTTCGCACTAAAAAAATAACTTAAGACTTGTTTTGATACTGACTCAAACTTTTTTTTTTCAATTCTTTCCGTCTTTCTGTTGTCTAATTTGAAAGATATTTTCTGAGGTATGAACTTCAATGTCAATAACATGTCACCCAGAATGAATTGTGTTCTTTCTTAATAATCTTATTTTTTCTGCCTTTTTTTTTTTTTTTTTTTTTTTTTTTTTTTTTTTTCACTCTCTCATGTTTTGTAGATACCTTTGTATGTTATGTTGTGGGATTTTCTTCTTCTCTGTTGTTGTTGTCAAACATTTCACCGAAAGGAGGAATTATGAAGAAGAAAGTATGACCTTCCCTGGTGGCAGTCTTCTCACTTGGAGTATCTCAACATATGCTTAGAATAACAAAACTGTGAAGATTTTAGCTCAATTGGTCGTTGAAACTGTGACAATGAAAGAAAAAACAACCTTGTCACACGCAGTTGTGTGCTTTCAGATGCTTGATTTCAAGACCTCAAAATCTAAACCTGAGGTCTCAAAGTCAAATACGTGGAAAATTACTTCTTTCTCAAAAACTACGTCACTTCAGAGTGAGCGGTTTCTCACAGTGTTTTATACTATCAACATCTCCCTATAACTTGTTACCAAGTAAGGTTTTATGCCAATAATTATTTGTAGTAATTACCAATAGTGTCCACTGTCCACTGCCTTTAACAAACAGCCTTCAACTGCAACATCTGTCCATAAATTGTTACCATAATTGTGTGTTTGTTTTGTTGTTTCTTTTTTAACAGATATTGAGAAAGTCTGAAATGAGTTAAGAGATGTAAAAAAGAAAAAAAAGGAAAATGCGAAATAGGAGAAGCTATGCACAACTCAGGTAAGAAGCCCATCAACATGCTTGTGCCTGGACCTACCTCCTAAAGAAGTTCAGACTCGTACAAAGTGACAATCAACTCTTCCACCAAGTGCCTTCCAAGATTGATCAAATTGAAGAGGTTATATACAAATCTTTATATATGTATAAACAAATATATATATTGTACGATTATTGATTACTTTTTATGCACAATTTTATATAACATTTATTTTTCACAACTCAACAATGGATATTCTAAGGGCAAATTTTTGTAAAAGCACTCTTTGTAAAGGACCACATGCAGTAGTTTAGAAGCAACTCAAGTTCTAACTTTTGTAACCCATTCTGTGTGAACCACTTTCTCTTTTTGTACATGATTGATCTAACCCGGATGTATTAACTCGTTTTTTCCTATTGATTTGAAGCTGAACAACTTTATTTATTCCAAAAAAACAAAACCTTACTTGGTCAGTAACCCACGGAATAATAACAGATATATAAAGAGATAACAACATATGTACACAAATAGATAAAAACACAATCTAACATGATATAATCCTGCCAAATAGGAGACAAAAATTAAGTTGCCTTAATAGCCTTTGAGAAAGACTCTGCTAGGGTCAAAGTATCAGGCCTCCAACTATTTTTGTTCCATTCAGAAATTAAAGATATTTATTACCATCTTGTGAAAACCGTATGATTTTAGGCAGCTCTTTTCCTTTATAAGGAATTTATTTAGTGCTTGTCCGAAAAAAAAAAATTCCACAATGTTGATTTGGGTGCACTTGGTTTTGGGGTCATTAAAACCATTCATTCTGTAAAATCATCACCATACGCCCAGACTTATGATAATCTTTTGTATTTTTTGCACCGCTATTTTCAGGTAAAATGTCAGGAAAATAAGAAACAGAAATACATGGTTTTGTTTTTAGGGTTTCAGATTCTATGTTTACATAGGAAAAGTTGGGAAATGTAAATTCAGTTCAAAACCTTTTCCTGGATCCCATTGCGGCTGTTTGCTCTAAGCATTTCGAGTGCAAGCCACTTGCAGCCGTTTTGGTCTCTTAAAGGCAGTGGACACTATTGGTATTTACTCAAAATAATTATTGGCATAAAACCTTTCTTGGTGACGAGTAATGGGGAGAGGTTGACGGTATAAAACATTGTGAGAAACGGCTCCCACTGAAGTGCCATAGTTTTCGAGAAAGAAGTAATTTTCCACGATTTTGATTTCGAGACCCCAAGTTTAGAACTTGAGGTCTCGAAATCAACCATCTAAACGCAGACAACTTCGTGTTGCAAGGGTTGTTTTTCTTTCATTTTTATCTCGCAACTTCGATGACCGATTGAGCTCAAATTTTCACAGGTTTGTTATTTTATGCATATGTTGAGATACACCAACTGTGAAGGCTAGTCTTTGACAATTACCAATAGTGTCCACTGCCTTTAAGGGTTAAAGACAAGAACGCACTTTTACTTCGACATTTTACTTTCCTGTGTTGAATAACGTCTGCCTTTCAAACATTTTTAGGGTGAAAGACAAGAATGCAGTGTCACTTACGTCTTACCACTTTCTGTCTTGACTAAAACGTCTGCCTTTAATATTTGTTAAAACAGCATTCCATTGACGGTTACCCTAACAAGTGGACTTAACAACAGTATTAAAAACATAAGGACATAAAGTAATTATTTCAATTTTTGCAACAATAGCCTTTATGAAAGAGTGTGTTATTTGAAGAAAATGCATGAGTTTTATATTGTTGTATATTATATGGGTAACATACATGAAATAGTTATGCTAACTTGTCAACAGAAAATGAGATTGGTGACAAATGTTCAGGAATATCAAAAAACAAAAACCATTGGAACGGTGTAATTTTTGCTATTGATTTACACCAAGTGCTTAACAATATTAAGCTATTGTAGCGTTTTTCGTTACTGCAATGCTAGAAGTTTCTAAGTATTAAATACTATAAAAAAAATATTTTCTAGGATTTTCGGAGACACCATGTGCAATAAAAGTCCTTCTATGCATTTTTGTGATTCTGAAAAGAACCAGTGGTTGACAACCCAAGGTTTCGATCAGTATGCTCTGATCGTCTTCAGGAGAATGCTGGACTTTGTTGCTGTATGTTTCTTTTGAGAAGCATACCTGAAAAGTACTGCTGATGAGGTTAAGCCATGCATATAGACTCAGCTCAAAGTGTTGCGTTGTTAACCACTGGATTTTTCCAGAACCACCACAACTCATAGCGAGAGTTTTATGCATACTTGGTTATGTCTCTGCAAACCTCACCAGCTAATGTCTTGACTGCAATGCCTAAAGCTTCTAAGTATTAAACCGTTGTAGGTTTTTAAGTATTAAACTGAGTTATATTTTACACTGTAGATACTTTTACTATAAGTTTAGTATAGATCTTTTGCAATGGCATCATGCTGACAGCAGCTTAGATGTTAAAGAAACAATTGAACACATAGCTATGTGCATAAAGAGTACTTGGGAGAGGCCAATGGTGTGATCTAAACAAGAGGGCACTCTTGTCTTGGCACACTGTTATAGAACTGCTTAACAGTCTTTTTGCTTACTGCTTCAGTTTCCGATCCACAGTGCTGTTAAAAAAAAAATATGTAAGGGCATGAAAAGGCACGCTAACCTTCCAGTGCTTACTTTATGAAAAATTTATAATTTTCTTGCTAAACCTTGAAGTACGCTTCACTTAAATACACTGGACACTATTGGTAATTGTCAAAGACCAGTCTTCTCACTTGGTGTATCTCAACAAATACGTAACAACAACAAAAATCTGTGAAAGTTTGAGCTCAATTGGTCATCGAAGTTGCGAGATAACAATTAAAGAAAAAACACCATTATCACACAAAGTTGTGTGCTCTCAGATGCTTGATTTTGAGACCTTAAAAATTACCCGTTACTAAGTAAGGTTTTATGCTCATAATTATTTTGAGTAATTACCAATAGTGTCCAGCACAAAAATTTGCCTACCGTTAAGCGGCGCTATGAAATTGGCCCCTGGTAAAAATATAAAAGAAAGGTCTGTGAGAGAGAGTTAATTTGGTTAGGACTCGCTAGTTTGGGATTCAAACGGAAAGTGAAAAACTGAAGTATGTTAGTTCTGTCTCATCTCTTTGTTTGTTGGGATGATTATTTGTTTGTTTGTTTCTTACAGAATGTGCTAGAATGGTTTGGCATGATTGAAAACTAATTTTAAAACGTTAAGTCAAGTTAAAGTAAATATTCTTTTGTTAATCAATAGTAAGTTAAAACATTAATGCATAGTAAAAGTTACTTATCTGAATATTTCCATACTGCAATTACAAACAAAATGTATACTGTTTTTTTTGTTTATCAGCGCCTGATTTTAACTGATTTTGTTTTTCAAAAGGTTTTACACGGACCTAACCTATTAACTTATAAAGTGTACAGAGCAAAGTTTGTTGAACAATTCATTGCAGAAACATTTCAAACCAGTAAGGTTAACAAACAGTAAACAATTGAAGAAGTTTTATTTAGATATTTTGACCAAGACCGAGACCTGCAGCTGATTTCACAAAATGCTAAGATTAATCCTATCTTGAGTTAGGACGAGTAACCTGTCCTAACTTAGGATGGGTTAAATGCGTCCTACGTCTTTGGATACAGAATTGAACTGGTCTTAAGATTAGTCCTAAGTTAGGAAGAGTTTTGTGAAATCCACTGCAGGGTAACGGAGGCTTTGGCCTCCAGGTATTTCCAGGGGTGGACTTCATAAAGAGTTGAGACTCGAGTTAGGACGAGTTACTCATCTTAAGTTTTTAATATCTCTTAGGACTAACTCTTTGTGAAATCGACCCTAGGCCTGGTATTTGTAGTAAAATCATTTTAAGGGGGGAAAAAATAGACTTCTAGTGAGGTTTGCGAAGACATCATGTACATAAAAATCCTTCTATGCCTTGGTGTGATTATGAAAAGAACCAGTGGTCGACAGCCCAACGTTTCGATCAGTATGCGCTGATCGTCTTCAGGAGAATGCTGGACTTTGTTGCGGAATGTTTAGCCAACATGTAGGCTCAGCTCAAAACAATGAGTTTGTAACCACTGGCGTTTTCCAAAACCACCGCAACTCAAAGAGAGATATTTATGTACAGGGTGGTGTCTCCGCAAACTTTCAAATCCTACTTACACAGAGACTAATTTCGTAGGATCTTTTCAAATTTCTTAAACTTATTTTTGTGTAAATGGCTTAACTGTTTATGGCCAGGTGCTTGTCCTAGTATTACATGATTTTAAACAATTTGATATTATTTTGTAAAGTATTACTTGTAAAAATTAATGATAACTTTAATGAGGAGTATTAGCATAATATTATCCATAACTTTCGTTTTGAAATTGTCAAACCTTCTCTCACTCTGTTGATTTGAGTGTTTTGTTATATTATTTATTTTCATCATAATGTTTGTTGTCGTTGTTTCATCTTGGAGGTAATGCATGTTCCCTAGCCAATGGTATAATGGATTTATATTATTATTATTATGGACCTATCAGCTTCCAGTCAAGTGTGCTGAGCAAATGTGCTATTAAAAGAACAACTCTGAATATTATTTTAAAGATTGAAGTATTACACTTTACTAAATCACTTAAGTATTAAAAGATAGTGCAATGCTAACACTTCAATTCGGGATTCATTTGTTTTTGTTTGTGTGTGTGAAGGGGGGGGGGGGCTGTCTAATTTCATGAAGCTGCTTAGCAGACATTTGTGCTTGCTGTGGGATTTCCATTTCAGAGCGCTGCTAACCGTAAGCATAAGAAAAGGCAAGCTAATACATTCCCATTGCCTACTCCAGGTGAATGGTGTAACAATGCAACTCCATAGTGAACACACAAGTTGGTCGCTAACTTGCAAAATCATGAACAAAAGGATTGCGCTTAAAGGTTTTAGGTACTTTTTGTATAACAACTAGTAAATACGTGCTAAAATAATTGTTGTCGCAATGAGACAAACAAAAATTTTTTTACTTACTCATTTCTCAAAAATTGCAGTGCTTAAGCTTTCTACCATCATTATCTCTGAACTGTGTAAGTTTATTGTAAATCTGTGGATGTTGTGTTTTGTGTTGTACAAAAAGTACCCACACCCTTTAAGCAAATTTTTCTGCTAAAATAAGAAGCAAAATCTCCTTACTTTCTAAAGCAGCTTGGCAAAATTGGGAAGTTTTTTAGAATTCGTATTGGATTGGTATCTTAGCAAGTAGTAAAAATATTTGGAAGATGGTGTCAGTGAGTAGACCCATTATTACAAAGGTCGCCATCCATGAGGTCAAACAACAAGGAAAGTGACTGAATGTTCATCATGCCATGCAAAGCTCTAAGGCAATGATTGGTCTTCTTTTGACCTTAGTGAGTGCACTGGTTGACCTTGTGACCTTATATGGAGAGAATCCATTTGTGGTTTTTGGAATAAGGATTGCCAAAATTAACAATTGAAAACAATTTAGGCACATGGGGAAGTTTTTTTTTTTTTGGGGGGGGGGGGGGTTGTTTGTCTTTTTTTTGTATTTTTCTTCTCTACTAACAGGAGCCACTCTTGTGGTTAACAATTTAAAATTTCATATGATGCTGGTTATGGTGTTTTTTGTGTCTTTTTGTATCAGATAATTTATTTTATGGAATATACTCGTCGAAAACCATCAATGTGCTATCCGTGTTTATAACAAGACAAAAAAAATGTCAGATAACATTTGGAAAAAGTTTGCCCAAAGGGTTCAGTAAAATGACTTTAGAGGAAATGGAGGGGTGGATATTATCACTTATTTATCATACAGTTCTTGTTCAGAATTATATTGTTTTGTTTACAATGTTTGTTTTTGAAGTGTTATTAATTGTTGCTCCACGCAATTACTTTTTTTTGTATAAAGTTAAAGTCAACGAATAAAACAGATATAATTGTACATCTATTTGTTTTTGTGGGGTCAGATATCTATGAGCAATCGATTTATTATTATTTTATAACCATGCAATGTGGTAAAATCATCAGATTCCACAATGGCTGGAAATATGTTGTATGGTTGTAGTCGAGACCTGGAAGCCAGAGAACAGACTAAGACTGAGACCTCCCCACTCTGCTCCCTGTGACCGAGGCATCCGAAACCCAATCCCAGGCCATGACATATTATGACACTGATGGCCTGCTATAATTAACATTTAGTGCATATACAACTGAATTATTTCAAAATCTAATGAAATTTACTTGACCGACTGGCCCTACCCCCCCCCCCCCACCCCCACCCCCTACCCAAACCCACTTCTATAAGACAAAGTGATTGGCTTAGATTATAAATTTGAGTTGACACATTAAAATATCACATTAGGTGGCAATAAAGAAGCCAACAATTTCAAAGAAAAGGGTGATTTATTAAAAGGGACCAACAAAATAATAAATCTAGGACCCCCACCCCCCAAACACCCAGCACTTTTAATTGGAGAAAAGTTTTAGTTGACATCATTTTGACTAGAGAGGGCAGTAGATAAAACATGTTGGGAAGATGAAAATGAAAGTCTAGATCCCTGGTACCCGTGGCGCGCATACATGCGCGCATACTGCTATGCAAACGAGTGGGTAACCTAACCATGTGGGATGAACACATCATCAGAGTGTACATCACGGATTTAATAACACAGGAACGCGTGTTTGTTGATGTTCGTTTGCCATCATTAGAAAACGATGTTTTGGAAGAACTTGCTGCTTTTTTGTTTACACCGACGGAACGTTCAAAGGAAGAATTATATTGATGCTGGTGCATAGATCAGAGAACTGTTCTTTTGGCTGTAACCATGCTTTAACCACGTGGAAATTAAGAGGCTGTTTTTGTTTCAATAAGAAATTTGCGCAACTTCCGAGTCCACACATTTACACACCGTGCGTGAATGGGACTTCATCGGCCGTGACAGTATTCAATCTGCAACTCGGTGCACCTTCTTTATTTTTTGTCGTCTGCTCAGTTTTCCCAGAGCTGTACTCGGTTTGAACAAAGGGAAAAGTTCAGCCAACTTTAGCCGGTGATTAAATCTACAATTCGGACAGATTAATCGGACATCTATTTGGATGAACAGTCTATCCGGTTTGCCTGTTCCAATGAAGATGACATCCGAGGCCGGTGTTGTGCGGCATCTTGACGGCGGGCCGAGAGCACTGCAACAGCGGGCAACAAACTCCCCGCTCGTACCGCTCGTGGTGTCTGGACTCTCTTCTGGCGGGGGTGGTGGAGTTGACTTCCCGGGTGGTCATCAGGTGGCGGCTGTCCGCTTACAATCTCTCTCCGTACCAACCTTACATCATCAAGGTGTACTAGATGGTGTCAAGACGCCTCATAGTAACCTCAATTATATTGGAGGACGATCTTCATCGCCAGTTTGCTCAGCTGCTGCTAATAAAAATAGGTCACTGAACGAAGGGGAGAACAACAACAAAACGGATTCAATAAGTTCGACGAGTTCAAGCAATGAAAAGGTTTGTCATTCAGCTCTTTTATTACTTTTAGTTTAGTTTTTAACATCTATTTTAAATTTTTATTCATGATGGTGTATGATGATTATTTGTTGCAGTTTCTAAGGAAAGTAACTAGCCTGGTTTTATACTTATAGTCTATATAGTGTGTAGTTTTGCCTCTTGACTAGTAATTTATTTTCAAATTGGAAACAAAATTGTTTAAAAAAGGTAAAAATGCGTAGGTGTTTTTCCTGTTTTGGTAAAAAATTTCCCGCATTTTGATCAATTCAATATAACCATGGGTTCTTCCTCCATACATAATAACATGTTTCAGCAAAATACATTGACTAAATAAGATGTTGAATGAAATGTTTATAACTACCAAGGCAACAAGTTATATTTTATTTTGACTATTTAATAACTCTCGATCTTTGAAAATGAGTTGAGTTTAATCATAGAGTGTGGGTTTGAATCCCAGCCTCACTGTTCAGGATGCTTTGCAGGTGTCCTTGAGAAAGATACTTTCAATAATTGCTTTGTCGGTCCATTGGTTGGGAGTTACATTGTAAGTGTGTATTGTAGGTTCAGTGATAGCAAGGTGCACGGAAGAATCCCTATCACTTTACTCACTTACCATGGACTAGTAGTTAGTAGAGTTTACCTTGGTAGGATTTGGGGTTCTAATGCAAACACCCTTGTCTACAGAATGTCAGGCTTCACAGTCACAGAGGCAGAGATTAAGTTTGCTTTTGCAGCATCCTACATTGTAGGTTCCATTATAAAAAATTAATAATGGTATGATTCTTACATTAATTTTGAAATAATTATGTAAATTGTGTAGGGACAGTCGGACTTCCAATTTTCAATATAAAAATTCCTGCCATCTTCATAAACATTTTAATAAACCAAACTCTGTTTAATTCTCACAATCGTCAGTCTTATTTCCATTGCAATCAATAGCCCCTCCAATTAACATTAAATTAAAAAGAAAGGCGCATTGGTTAATTAAACTCTGATTAAATCGGAAAGCAGGTGGATTAAAAGCCCCCCCCCCCGACAAAAACACACAACACTGTGGCAACCCTCTTTAATTACTTGTGAATACTTTTACTCCTGACTTGATGGAAATTCACAATCCATGTGTTAATAATGGATAATCCCCACGGCACTGACTGGAAGGAAGTGATTAAAGCACGTAGGGCGTTCTTCATATATTTTATGTCTACATATTACAGCATTTGGCTGCATTTTCCTGCACCGAATAAATATTTAATCATTCGTTTGATATTACGCATTGGCTACTTTTATAATCTGTGTGCTGACTGGAAGAAAGTTGATATTAATCTTCAAAAATTATTTATACAAAGTGTATGAAATTCCTCCTGTGTAAAATACAAACTCTAATAACTTGTGGTGTTATTTTCATAAAATGTTATCTAAAATTTCTTTAAAATAACGTTATTTCAAATGAGCAAAGTGTAAGATCCTTGTTTTAAATTTAAAAATGTTATTTGGTCTCCTGAAAGGAAAAGAGGGTGGTCAATTAAATAACAAAATTTACAAGCTTTTGTTATGAATTACTTGGTTGATTGTAGACTGGTTTATTATCATAATTAAACCCATGTCTCATTGAACAAACATATGGTTATAAATCAGCATGGTCGGGCATGAGTGTTATCCTGTCATACGGATATTCACCAATTGACTGCTTATTTTGTATGCGTCCATTAGCTGATGATGACCTGGTGTATAGTTTGCATTGCAATCATCCCTGAATCTTGCCCATTAATTAGCGGTGGCACTGTGGCACAACATCGGTACCACACTGCATTGACTTAAATTTGTTATCATGGTAGACCCGTGACTCCCTAACAAAAGAAAATTAGTATTACAGCCATAAATACTGTTTTATTAATGTGGTACCTTGAAGTATCATTTTTGAGCTGTGCCTTTGGGCATTTTTATTGATGAGGGGAAAATTAGCATAAAAAATACCCATAAATTTGTAATGATATCGTATTGCTGTTGCTGATTGGAAGGAAGTATATTTTTTAAATACTTGTTCTGACAAATATTGTTTTTAACATATCCTGGGTGAAGGCAGAAGGCGATTAACCCTGTTATTTGGTTTTGTTGTGAGGTGTATTTTTAAAATGAGCAAAATGTTACAAGTTTCAAGATGAAGGCAAAATGTTATTTTACCTTTAGTCTCCTTAAAGGAACAGAGTAAATTTGCTGTGAAAAGAACCCAGTATGCTTTAATAAGAGAACCTTGGGGTTTTCATCAATGTTTCTGTCATGGTAGGCTGCATTAAGTTTGTGACAAAATATCTTGAAACTACTACAATGTGCTACGTATTTAAAAACAATTCCATAGCTTTGCATAAAAATTTGTAAGAAAATGAAATAATGAGTCATTTGGGTGTTAAAAGAGCTATACTGATTATTGTTATTATTTTTTTTAACTAATTTTAATTATTCAGTACATTTATTTCAATGCTGTCATACAAAACAATAATACAATAGCGTACATTTATGTCAAAATTAAAACAAGCAATATAGTATGAGGTATGATTAGGTACACAATACTTCAAAAAAATAAATAAATAAACAAGTAGTAATTTTAAGACAACATTTAGGTGTAAGGTTAAGCAAAATGCTTTTGTGCCCTAACCTATTGACAGACAAACATGATACTAAGGAACACAAACAAAGACAAAGACAAGGGACAACATGGTCAGACGATAGGTGTAGGCCTACAAACAACACAAAGGCGAGTCATCATTAAATGGACTCGTACTATTAAAGTCATGAATTATAGGGTTATAAGGAATATGCTTTCGTGAAGTAAGACGCCGATTACTACTAGTGTACCAAAGTATTCCCTATTTGAGAGACACTGTTACAAAAGTTCATGGTCTGGATGTAGGATTTCCATAGTCTCCTGACACTAGGCATGGGGTGACTAGTTGGACTATGTGTCCAATTCGCGACTATTGACTACTATGTCAAGTCAAGACTGTCTGACACTGTCTGGGAAAATAATAATGACTAGTGTCAAATTGGAGAATGACTAGTTGCTGGGTAGCTGACTTCACATGATGCCCAAGTCTAATTTGTCATTGTCTGCTCTGATATTGTTACATACTTCACATGTAGCTGAATTTTACCAGGATTCATTGGCTTTGAATACTTTGCAACTTGTGTCTCTCATGGTGTTACCCCAAACCTTTCCATAGGCCTATCGTATTTCCACCACGCAAAGTTTCAAATCCTACTACAGGTCTATCTACCTGACACTGGCTCTATACACTGAAAATCTCATAAATGCACTCTGCTATTGTTACTATTGACCCACAGTGAGGTGATAGCAATTTAAAAAATAACTGTTCATAGAAACTTGAAAAACAAAACATTCCTGAGAATTAATGACAAAAGGGCCATTAGTTTTCTAATGCAGCAATGCCATATTATTCACACTTGAGGTCAACATTGTATCTAGTTTGTCTAGTTGAGTGAAGAAAAGAAAAACCCAAAGTAACAATTGGTCAAAATTGCCTCGTAACCTAAAAAAGAAAAAAACTACTTAATTATTTCCGAGAACAGGTGCACAGATTACACTAGTGATACACAACCAATATTCTTCTAGAATGTATAATTTTACTCAATCACTTTAATAGTTAACAAATCCCAAGAAGTTCACTTGCATTGGACAGAATCAAAAGGAAAGGAAATTGAAGTTATTGTAGTAGGGTTTAAGAGTACAACAATTTTCTTTGATTGATTCCCAATTATGTATCATGATGATTCCTTTATTCGATTGCAGCTAGCATCCAATGTTTGTTAAATAGACAATGTTAAGTACGCTGTCCTTCTGTTTTTTCTGCTGCAATCTCTGTGGCAGATACAGGAAAAGTCCTCCTCTACAACCTTTAAAGTGCAGAAGGAGTTCTCAAAAAGTATACAACAATTTTCTTCAAGAAGTGATCCCCAATTATGTTCCTTTACTCGGTTAAACCACGAGGCAGAAAAGTTAATGATCTTATCGAATTACATATTTTGCTCATATTAAGTTTGCTTATGAGAAGACAAAAGAGATTGCCACACACAGACACAACATGTATCTCTGTATATTTCAGGCTTTCAGTTTGTGTACATTTTAGGAGTGAAATCAATCTAGGGCTCTTGAAGATGATGATTTTTATCAAAATCAGGCCTGGAATTTTATCTATGAAAGGGCAAGGCCATTTTAATTTTGCAAAAGACACTTCCATTGGAAAATCTTTGAAAGTCAACAGGACACTTTTGAAGGGGCACCAAGGCCAGGACCAGGGGCAACAGATATTATCAAATATCACAACACTATCTATAAATATGGTCAATTATGTAGTTCACAAAATGGCTAACACAGATAACAATATTGTTATTCTGTAATAAATTTGACTTTTTTTTTTCTTTTCAGAAACTTCAATACCCTTTTGTTCAGTGACGTCTTCACTTTACAGATAATTTTATTGCAGCTTTCCTCAGGAGAAACTATCAATGCGCGTTTCTTGAATTAAATTTGGGTCTAACAGGATGACAAAATTTTCATTCACAATTATACAATAATGTGCCTCTCTGAGATTTGCTTTCAAAGAATACGTCTGAAATTTAATATTAAATGCAATAATGATAGCTTTATTTATAAGGCGCAAATACTGTGGGCAACGTTCAGCAGCTAGTAATTTATGTCATTTGTTGAATTTGACTTCAGGCTGAATTTTCCATTCAATGAATTGAAAATTTGTGTGGAGGTGTAACACTCCTGTGGTGCAAGATTTAGAAATGCACAAAATGGAATTTACATGGGATGAGATGAACTGTGTATTGTATGGCATGCTTCAGTTCAAGCTTGATGAGCATTGTATCTTATGCAGGAATGTACTTAGTAGAGTTCAGTTTAATTAGAAAAACTTAGTGGCTTTGTAGAGTTCAGTTTAATGAGAAAAACTTAGTGGCTTTGTAGAGTTCAGTTTAATAAGAAAAACTTAGTGGCTTTGTAGAGTTCAGTTTAATAGGAAAAACTAAGTGGCTTTGTAGAGTTCAGTTTGATAAGAAAAACTTAGTGGCTTTGTAGAGTTCAGTTTAATAAGAAAAACTAAGTGGCTTTGTAGAGTTCAGTTTAATAGGAAAAACTAAGTGGCTTTTGTTACAGAAGAAATTGCTTTTGTGTTGCACAGTTTATTCCGGAGGCCACATAAGACCAGTTATATATTAAAAATACTTAAAAGTGTCAATGAAACCATATGTTGGTCCAGAGATGGTAAATTTGCATCAGGGATAAAGGACATTATTGTTTGTTGTTACCCTTATACCAATGTGTTGAATTCAGGAAAGTGCAGAACCTTGATAATCATGTGGTGATATAATTCAGTAATTCATAATTTTTTGGGCGGCAGTGATTTTTTTCTCAATATTTGTTGTTCTCACTTTATACACGGTAGAGGTAGACTACATGTATGCACTCTACTCAATGACTGCACTGTTTTGTTGTGAATGAATGGGAGAAATTAATTTAATGAAATACACACCTTCAGAAGGACTCAGGTATAGGCCTTTTGTCACGATTTTGTTCTCAACATTCATGTTTTTTTCTTCTTCTCACTATAAACAGAGGTAAATGCACTCTATCTCAGTGACTATCTCAGTGACTGCCCAGTTTTGCTATGAATGGGAGAAATTAATTTAATGAAAAAATAAACACAGAATTGAAGGACTCAGGTACGGGTTTTGTCATGATGGTTTTCAAAAGGAAGGAAATTTACTTATCACATCCTCAGCTAAACTCAAACTTTTCAGTGTTTTCTCATCAAGAGTATATATATCCACACAGATTAGTTGAACAGCAAGTGGTACTGACTTTGATTTTTTATTTGCAATTGAAGGCCAATGTTGTTAAAAGTACAAATGTAATGACGACCGTACTTGAAGTACCTTGTACTATTGTGTCAAGGCTTTATAAACGCAGAATCAATCCTTGCCTGTGTTGGTTTTTATTTTGTATGAGAAAAGCACACAATTATGAACTGTAAAACAAAGTACATTGTGAAATGTACCAGGAAAACTGATAAAAATTATGCTTGTTAATTTTTATTAAGTTTTAAACTGTGCATCGTTTGCATTTCCGAAGGAAGTGAAAACCTTTTTTACATTTGAAATGCCAGAGCCTTCAGTAGCATAGATAATAAGTTGACCATTACATGTATATTATTGTCTGTTTACAGTTATTTGACTCGATCTAAAAACTTTTGAATCTGAGCAACGCTTCTGTTTCACCTTTCTCAGATTGTGTAATCCATTTAAGAATTGTTCTTCCGGCATAACCTCTCTGAATTTTTGTTGATATCTATAAAAAAAAAAATCAACTGCCTTTTGACAAAAAAGCATACAGGTTAATTTTATTGTTTAACTATACATTCATTGAGGATTCAAACAATTGAGCAATTTCCAAAAACCAAATTATCTTTTTATGTATAAAGGCTTTTACACAAGTTTAGTAGCCCCAGTGGCAACTTCAGATCAGACTCAGAATGTTGAAGAAAAGTAATTTTAGAAACCTTCCATGTAAAGGACTACTGATGGGAGCAGTCCATGTTGTTTTACAACCATGGAGGTAGAAAGGTAAAAAAAGTTCCAACATTGTCAACAAGTGGTAAATTGCACATGATGTTTCTGGAACCTGTAAGGGTGTGAGAATTTATTCAGAAATCAGCAGCTGTTATTGCCTATCACATTGCAATGTTTACCTTTTAAAGGCACTGGACTGGACTCAGTTAATATTTGTATGTAAATTACTCAAAATAATTGTTGGCATAGAAGCTTACTTTGTAATGAATGAGCAATTGATGGAGAGCTAAATTTTGCAGCTACAACTATGGTTTTGACTGAAAATTTATAGTAAAAATTATAGTGCTACAACCCATTTTATGTTACTACTTGTGGATAGAAGCCACATGTGGTCCTCAATAATTGAATACTTTTTGACAACAACATTTTCACAGTTTTATTATGGGATTTGAGGCATTGCATGGTGAGGTATCAATGGTTTGCGATAACACCATGTATTGCTGGATAGATTGCATTCTTTTAAGAACTTGTCTTGTTGTATTCTACATCTCACATAACAAAAAAATCAGCTTTTCATAAAAAATTATTATAATGAAAACAATAAAAGGAACTCGCAAGGGACAACTCAGTATGGAAACCCTCATTTTAATATTACCTAGAAAATCAACATTAAGTGAATTACGTTTTTAATGACATCTCATTTGCATTCAGCTAACCTGTTCAAATTAAGCCCTCGGGAGCAAGCAGCGCATCCACGGCTGCACAGTTCAACAGCAAACATATGTTGCTGCATGATGGAGGCCGGAATTCAATATTGACTTAAGAAATGAAATGCCTGCAGATTACGCAGTTTGGTATCTGATGATGGTTTATCAGTGAATGTGATGGATTGCCCCGGGAGTTGAACAGACAAAATGAAAGGCTTTTATTCCTTTGTTTTGGTGTGAAAAAAAATATCTGGAAAATTTGTGTATAAATGACGGAAGGCATGATGTCGGCTTGAATGGCTGCGGGCTGCAATGTAATTTGAGACGACAAACTTGAATTATTCAGACACGTTTAATGAAAATAGTTTTTTTATAAAGTGCTCTGTTAAAAATGAATAATTTGAAATTGTCATCTTAGTAATTTTTATCCTATGTAATTCTGTTTTCAAGCTTGAACATAGATTTTTTTTAACCAGAATAAAATCATCAACAATTTAAATGATTGAAATAATGTGTATGTTAACTTGAATTGATTATTGTGACGTTTGCCTATTTTAGTCTGTAAACAAACCATAAATAACAAAAAGTGTCTTAATATTGCCTTGATACAAATGCTCGATTAGTTCACCATTGTTGATTGAGCAATATTGAACAGTAGGCTACGATGCAAGATAATCATTGGGCTTAGAATTGACTACAAGTCCTTGGTAAATGCAATTGTTCATTTAACATTTTTCTTTGCCATGCAATCATTCACAATGATAAAAATCCCCAAATAATATCACTCATGGAACGTCCCTCATCCTGATAAACATTTCCACCACAATGAGGTTTACTCTTTGTATTATACAAATGTTTCAGAGTGCTATATGTAAATTCACAGGAATCCTTTAATACCAGCCTGCACTTTACATTAATTTGACTAATTGTGTTGGTTGTTTGATTATCACGCTGTGGATAACTGCTTTAATGGGCTGAACCAAAATTACCATAATCAATTAGTCTTTCACACGCACGGCTTCAATGTTCGGGAACTTTTAAAAAGGCAATACTGCCACAAAAATGCATCATTTAGTATTAGAAGGCCATTCGTGTATGGGGGAATTGGTGTTTAATTTGTTCACAAATTGATATAATAAGAAAAACTGCAGCATATTCATTCGTTGAATATCTGGAACCTTAAAAATACTATACCGTGTTTGTATAGCCCACATCTCTGCTGTCCCTCAGTGTCATTGCCAGCTTAGTCCATAAAGGGCTTATTCAGGGCTTGAATTTGGGTAGAAAATCAACAAGACTGTGCAGGACTTGCAGCTGAAATTATTTGCTGGGCCAACAATTGTTTTTATAAGACCAGCATCGAGTGGAGAAAAAAATCTTACACAGTTCACCATATAACTGGTCTGGTTTTGGCCTTGATGCCCCTTAACAAAATTCACTTAGACTTTAAGATTTTCTGATTAAAGTACCCTTGACAACATCAAAAAGGCCTTGCCCTCTCAAAAATAAAATTCCAGGCCTTCAGAAATGAAAACAACAAGCATGTATTTCAAAACTCAACCAACAAAACCCACAATTACTCTGTAATAAACAGTTAATAAAGGACAGATTTTGGGCAATTTTTTAATTGGACAGCTGTGACAAGCTCCTTTAAAAAACTAAGGCATGCCACTCCATGGTTCAACTTCAGCTACTTTGAATGAGCGAACTCTGTTAGAGTTTGTTTCAAAGGAAATGTTGATTTGATAACTATTTGATTGTTCAATGTTTCATTGATGTATGTTTTGTGTTGCGCATAGAGGCACACCATTATGCGCTATATCAATCTCTCATATGTCGTATTATTAGGTTGGAAACTGAGGAAATTGTCTAAACTTGAAGAAGAGAACAGTTCCTTTTATTTGTTTGCACTGATTATGATCATCAGACTTTTATATCTGTGAAACCCACAAAAACACAAAAGTCTGATCATCATCGATACAAACTTACTTTTTCTTCAATGCACTGGACAACTTTGGTAATTGTCAATGACCAGTATTCTCACTTGGTGTATCCCAACATACGAATAAAATAACAAACCTGTGAAAATTTGGATTCAATTGGTCATTGAAATTGCAAGAGAATAATGAAAGAAAAATCACCCTTGTTGCACAAATTTGTGTGCTTTGAGATGCCTAATAAAAGGCATCAGCTGAAGTATTTAATAAATTATTTGAGTGAGAAATTACTTCGCTCTCAAAAACTGTGTTACTTCAGAGGGAGCTGTTTCTCACAATGCTTTATATTATCAACAGCTCGCCATTGCTCGTTACCAAGTAAGTTTTTATGCTAACAATTATTTTGAATAATTACCAGGACAGTGTCCAGTGCCTTTAAAAAACAAAAGAAAAGCCATTGATACTGTTGTTGCAGCAGAGCTTGACTGACAGGGGCATTTTGTGTCCTGAAGACATATTGAATTATATAGGCGAATAACAGGTGCTTTTTAAAGTCAGTCCTTTTATCTATGCCCGAGAGTGCATTTCATCCGTGTTATACCCATGGGAATCACTGACGGCGGAGACTACGCTAATGGTTGCCAATTTGGCACCAGAACAAGCAGACTTACCTTTAAGCTATCTAGGACCTACGTGTTGGAGAAAGCTTCTCTTGGTATTTGGGTTGGAGTATTCTATTTTTGTTGTCAGGATTGTGTTGCCAAGTGAAGAAAAATCAGCCACAAAAAGTCGGAACTTGATGTAAACTGTAAAATTGTGTTTTTCTGTATGAAATTGCTTACAAGTCATAAATTACTGAACATTCTTTTAAAGGCAAGTAAGTTAGGACGCTCAATTTTTCTTTGCTCAACCCCTAATCAACTATTAAAAAACAAGATACATTGAATTGAAAAACACTTGTCCTTTCTTGAGTTTACTGCCTAATGTTAAAATCACACTCAACTGGCCTCGGGGCCTGCAGTCCAGTGTATGTGAGCAAAACCCATGTCTTAACTTTAAAGGCAGTGAATCACTGAGTAACACTATACAGTCATCGCCAATGGCCACAGATTGCAATTAAACACAAATATTTAGGGCTTTTGTGAGATTTTATTAATGAGATTTAATCCCTTTAAAATGCTCTATTTTTTTTTCAAAACAAAGTTTATCATTCAACAACTTCAGACAAAATGCAATACACAGGGTACTTTTTTTCCATACAAAAACAGCAGGCGTAAATTATTTACAGCGTATGAAATTGAGAGAGGACAAGCTGCACTTTAGAAAATGTGATTATTTGTTTGTAACTGTCGGCAAGAAATCCCCAGTTGTATTACTCTAAGTGAAGACTGTCTGACATTGGATGCTCTTTGCTTTGATTCAGTTCATGCAAGAAAAGGTGATAAAGTTAAGAGCTGTGAGCTGACTATACAAACAGGAAGTAAAAATTTCATCATTGTAAATTATTGTTAAACTCAAAATTAATTTGCCAAGTACATGTAGACTCGATATTCTAGATTGAAATACATTAGCGAACCCCATTAAACAAACATTTCACTCTAAACTTGCATTGATGAAAAGAAGAAGTGTAAAGCTTTGGCGTCTTTTGGAGATCCTTGCAAGGTTTTGTTATCACTTTAAACTTTGTAATGTCCAGAGTTTTGTTTACATGCCAAAATGGATGTTCTAACTAACGACAGCGTTTATTAGTTCATGTTTCTCTCAGATGAAACCCCTCCCGTTTTTGTTCCCTTTAACAAAGCTTTTAAGCTTTGTAAATTATCGTACATTAAAAGAGCACAAGCTTCAAACTGCTCTTCCTCATTATGTCCTTGAGCGTTTTTGTATGCCATTTAATCACTGGCATTCGGCTCATTCTACTACCTTCCCAATTACATGGGTGTAAAGGTTTGTGTACCATTCTTGGGGGGGGGGGGGTTCTCTTGTACCCCCTAAGGGTCAGCTTTTAAAACCCTTGTAAATCTCAGCACAGCAACTGTACCGTGCTGAACACACACACACTACTTACACATAGGGATGTACCAATCAATAACACCAGGGCCCCTGGAATAAAGAAGTCGCACAATATACAAGCATGGAGGAAGGATAAAGTGGTCTCCGATTTGTATGCACCACCCTGTACGAAACACTTCACTCCACAATCGCCATCTCTATTCACCAGGAGGGTACAAGAAGGCTCACCTCAAGAAAACAAATCATCTCTCTCGCTAACAATGACCTGGGAATTAGCATCTAGAGAGTTGGGTAGGGTCTGTGTTTGGGTAGGGACTTAAAGATGCAGAGGACATGGAGCGACTGAATCTGGTTTGAACATTGCTGTGAATTGAGTCTTCAACAAACATATCGAGCTGTGTGGACAATCAGGAAGGAGGGTTGCTCCTTAAATGTGATAGGGGAGGATTAACACACTGATGGCCTGGTCGATGTGTTCGATAAGACTTAAGAAATTCTCCAAAGTGTTTCCTTGTTTTCATTTTGGTCTATCATTGGTCATAATTTAGACCACCTCTATGGTGGGTGAACATGGTTTAGATGTTACTTACATTTGTGCAAATTATTCATAGCTACTAATAATAATTTGGCATGGTTTCCAAAACTTTATGAGCCATATTTTGTGAGGGAATTTATAACTAATTGTTTAAATCTGACTTCTTCTTTTATACTGTACCGATGTACTGTTTTCCCAAATCATGTATCAGTCCAAAAGGTAGAACTGTGTTCCAATACACGCAAATTGCTAACACTACAAAAAAGAATGTATATAATTTACTTTAAAAAAACAATTATTTGACAAGAATTACATCAGGCCTGATCATGTGATCTTTTCTCACATTATGATGAACGAAAGATTGAAAAATCGTCCGTGTAGATATTCTGTTTTATTTGCTGCGCTTCAACACACAAGAAGCAATTGAGGATAATGCTTTTCAGAAAAACACTTGAATCAGAGATTTGTTATTATAGTCTGGGAAAGGGAATTCCCTCAAGTATGTTTATAAAGGTCAAAATAAATATTGAAAAATACTACAGAAATATGCTTACTTTCAAAGCAATTGTCTAGCTCTCCATCAACATACAAAATTCACATTTCCTGATCACAAATGAAATATTGGAAAATAGCGTGTAAATGTGCTTACATTCAAAACAACTGTCTAGCTCTCAATCAACATAAAATAAGTTAAAATATTCTGATCGCTTTCAAAATTACAAAATTTATAAAGAGTTGTTATCAGAATTGCTGATACTGTAATGGTGTCTTTGTAAGATTATGTGCAGCATGATTGGAGACCTGTCTGCACATAGTGTCCATGTAGTTTGAGAATCCAATTTTTGATGTATGACCCGTCACAATGTGCAAGCCAGTCAGTTATGGTTTAAATTGATTGCATCTATGAAGATGTCTGCTCAACATGATGAGGCACACATCTACTTGTTCTTCATGTCAAAAGAAATGAGAAAAAAACACAGGGTTTTCTATTTCACTGGAAGATACAAGATTGATTTATTTTCCTGTTTAAAGGCACACTAGTTTTTTTTTTTTTTTTGAGTCGTTCGATTGGCTTAGTCCTATATGAATGTAGATATACACAATAATACTAACCTGTGAATATTTCATTTCAAAAGAGGGTAGTGTTTATTGAGATATCGCCGGAAACTCAGAGCGATTTCTTTCAACGCAGGAAGGACTCATATGTAATTGGAAAACATAATCTGAGAAAGCTATCTGAGAGTAAGGTTTCTCAGATTCAAATTTGAGAATCGCACGATTGAAAAACACTCTGCACTACTGAATGTTTACACCACGTGAATTCGTCTTCACAAATTTTGTCAACAGAAAAAGTGAACTAGAAATACCCGATTCTTAGAAACTAGAATTCTGCTTTTTCTTTTTGGTGTGATTTCACCTTCACAACACACTGAATAGACTAGCCAACAGCTATAATTTAGTTTGTATGGAAGGGTTTGCCAATAATAACTAGCCAGCAGGACCAGTTAGCTTTTGACTTAATAAAGGATGTGTTGGTAATTACTTAAAATAATTGTTAGCATAAAAACTTCCTTGGTAACAAGCAATGGAGAGCTGTTGATAGTATAAAACATTGTGAGAAAAGGCTCCCTCTGAAGTAACCTAGTTTTCATTGTGAGACCTCAAATTAGATTTTGAGGTCCGTAAATCAAGCATCTGAAGGCACACAACTTCGTGTGACAAGGGTGTTTTTTCTTCCATTATTATCTTGCAACTTTGACCAAATTGAGTTCAAATTTTCACAGGTTTGTTATTTTGTGCATATGTTGGGATACACTAAGAGAGAAGACTGGTCTTTGACTGTTACCAAAAATGTCCAGGGGTCGATTTCACAAAGAGTTAGGACTCGTCTTATCTCGAGTTAGGACGAGTAACTCGTCCTAACTTAGGATTTATCTTAAGTTCTGCATGCTACAGTGCAGGGTTGGGACTCGTCCAAAGTCCTAAGATTAGTCTTAAGTTAGGAAGAGTTTTGTGAAATTGACGGCAGTGTCTTTAACTTTTTATATTTTAACAGATATGCTTTTCAACACTGAACTGACCAGGGCCCAATTTCATGGCTCTTCTTAGCGTAAGCACAGAATCAGCGCTTACGGAAGCAGGTAATTCTGTGCTTAAGGCAAGCGTATTTCATGGGTTAGCGGCGAATTTTGGCTTCTGCGCGTGCGTACTCCACAATACTAGGCATCTTATGCTTACAAGGCTAGCGCAGAAATTCGGCGCTTGTAAGTAAGCGGGGAATCGGTGATCGTAAATGCAGAATTCGGCGGTAAGCAGAGCCATGAAATTGGGCCCTGTTGGAGTTAATTGTGACTGTTCCACAGGTGTTAAGGGAGAAGGCTGTGTAGAGTTTTTGTATTTTAAAAGGCTTGTATTACTCATCCATGCTAAGTACCATAGGCTGTGAACAAAGTAGAGGACTATGGAAAATCTACCGTTTCAAGTGTCTTTTATAGAGTTCCTCTGGTAAACAAGTGTCTGTGAGGGAATGTGAGGGGGTCAAGAGTGGTGGGAAAGATTGGAAGAGAATTCCTCAAGTGTGGATTTGGCTAAGGATAGCTTGGCAAAATGACCAAATCATAGTGCAGACTTTGTCAGCAATCTGTGACTAAAAGAACAAAACTTCGCTGGTGCATCTTTGAGAAGTTACCTCAGAGACTCTATCTCAATCTGATTTCTTTTTTTGTTCAAGGTCATTATAGCTAGCATGCTGTATTCTTTATCCAGATGCAAATTTGACATCTATTAAATGACAGGCATGATATTATTACGACTGCTTTCCCGATTTGTCCATTTCAGCCTACACCATGTGTTATGTAGATCAGCCCATGTTCTTACTATTTTCCAAGAAACACATATCATGCAGAAGACGATCAGAGCATACTGATCGAAACGTCAAGTTAAACCAACGGTTCTTTTCAGAACCACCCCCAACTCATTTAGAGATAGTTATTATATGGTGTTACCGCAAACTCTTCTGTATCTTATTTCCACCATGCAAAGTTTCAAATCCTACATATCATGCATGTTTGTTATGAATTAGAATGATTTTCCATAACCTATAAAAGATGCACTTACCAACCTATGAATGCAAATAAGATCAAAAGTTATATGAGGTTTATATCAACCCCCCAAACCCCCAAACCCCTAAACAAAAACCTGACCTAAAACAAGCCCTAAAAATTGGGGATGGGGACCACGCTCATAAAAGGTGGACAAATTTATGATTTTGACATTTGGTACTCAATAATGGGCATTGTGTTCCCCCTATTGTGTCTTCATTGTGTGATTAGAATCTCATGACAAACAACAAATTAATTTGAATTTCTTTGTGTCTCCTAGACCTTCAAATAATAATTTTAGCTTTATCCTGTATGCCTGCCCTGAATTACATGCTGTTTGTCATTTTAAAGTTCTGTTTGATTTTTCTAGGGGAAATTATTGAACAATGTATGCATGGCAAAATTTTTGTTCAATTTAGTTACATGACTGAGGCCATGAGGCATGTCTGTATACAGAAGTTTGTCAATATCATCTGTGAGGTAGAATTTATATATGAAGCAGAGAAAATTGGGACTTGTTTAACCTACATTCATCTCTGGCCAAATGCCAGTTAGACACCCCTTAGTCCGATGCTAGTTGAAAGGAGTTGAAAGGAAATCCCATAATACAGACCAGTGGAAAAAATGGCAGGATAAAAGTGAAATGACAAGCTAACCGGTCCTGCTGGCTAGTTGCCGAAAATTAAAGACAAAGCCTTACTTTCCTACTTAAAATCTTGTGAAAGCAATGTCTACTTGGAGGCAGGTGACGGGCGGGGCCTGGATGTTGAGTGTAACAATCTTGGGAGCAAAGGGGTGAGAGGTTACGGCCCTTACAAAAAAACTCTATAGAATTCTATAAAAAAAAAACTATAGAAATTCTATACAAATTTCTATAGAAAAGGGTATAGAACCCTTGTAAATAATTTCTATAAAATTTCTATACAGAATATACACAATATCTATACACATATCTATACAAAATCTGTACAACTTCTATACAATTTCTAAAGAAATTCTATACAACCTATAGAGTTTCTTTAGAAAATTGGGCCACTTTTCTATACAATTTCTATAGACATCTATAGCAACCTCTATAGAATGTTTAATAGAAATGTCTATAGATATGTATAGAGTTCTATTTTTTATCACAGCACTCAGGAAAGAAATTAAATGTCCAGTAGAATGAAAAAAGCCAAGAACAAATTGAATGATGCAGTGTTCCTTTTTGTTTCTCATTGTTTTCATAGTAATGGTTTCTTTAAGGTTATATTTGTATAGTTAATTCTAAATCCAGCCAAGTTGTGCAGTGGGGGTGGGGGAGATAACAACTCAGTCTATTTTTCGTGTTATGCTGAATGATTAGAAAATGGGAAAGCAATAGGCATCTTGAATGTCCTTTGATTTTATGATGGTCCAATCGTGGTGGGCTAATTACTCATTAAAATTGAGATTACACAATTACAAATTAAAACGCATCTAACGTTTATTTTAGTCAATTCGCTCAGTTAGCAGCTTGGGTTTTCAAAAATCAGTACAAAATCTATTAAAGAAGACTTTCTCTTTAGAGAAATTCAGCGCTTTGTAGAATTCTATAGGACATTTTCTTTACTGCAATATAGCACTACAGAGAATTCTATAGAACATTAATGTCTTTACTGCAATAGCACTACAGAGAATTCTATAGAAAATTTTCTTTACTGCAATAGCACTACAGAGAATTCTACAGAACATTTTCTTTACTGCAATATCACTACAGAGAATTCTATAGAGAATTTTCTCTATAGAGATTTTGCCTTCACATTTCTATAGGCATCTATAGAAAATAATTATTCTATAGATTTATTTTTGCCTTTCTATAGATTTTCAGGATTTCTATAGAGCTCTATAGAGCTCTATAGACCCTTCTATAGAGTTCTATAGAACTTTTTTGTAAGGGGGGGCACAAAACAAAAGAGAGGATCTGAGAATGTTGCGCTACAAACTTACTTATACTCTCAAGTCTTTTGATTCATCGTCGATAAATCACCGGATTTTTTCCCTCAGTCTAGGGTTTTGTAACCATTAAGAGCTCAATGTTTGTAATAATGGGCTGTGTTTATCATCCCATTGCTTTTCTAACCTTTGTGATATATTTACAATAACTCTACTTAGTGAACAATTTCCCTTTGTATAGCGTACCAAAATGCTTCACAAGATGTATCAGGTGACTGTCAAAAGTCATCATTTGCTCTACTCAATATAATAACGCTCATTCAGTGTGTACAAAACATGTTGTGCAGTCTAAATATTTTGCCATGCAAAGTTGCAACAGAAAATCATTCCCTTCTACGACCATAGAATAAAAACATTGTGATATTTAAAGAACACAATGGAAGCTTCTTACCTTAAATCCCATCTTATCTATACCATAACTACTCCTTGCCCATCAAACTCCAGCAGCATGTTTTGTTTATAATTCTTCCTTTGGATAGTTCGTCCGTTATTTTAGTTAAACATAACTGATGACCATAATAATTACATATGTTGTTGAAAATTTAATACTAGTTAACAACTAATTCCCGAGGCAGACCACAAACCACCTATGTGGACACATGTGGACACCTTGTGCCGGGACTCTGGACTGCGTCTGGAAGAGCTGAGAACAGCAATGGAGGACCAACGTGTTTGGAGGGCCATCATCCGATGCTCCGCATCGACTGAATGAATGAATGAAATGAAAAATGAATTAACAACATATATTAAAGTACAAATAAATTCAACAAAATAACGAAGAAAAAACGAAATGAAAACATGACCTCAGGTCAAACTACTTGAATTTTTTCCCATCTCCGATCACGAAATGTACGCAGACACTTGTTTTGTTCGCGCGGGGTGAACAGCTTTTTCATTGGTCATTTAAACGTCAGCTTCCTCTTTAAACTGCGCCACGCATTAATCTAACGCCCTCCTGAATATTGTGCGTCCGCGTAAAACACAGCTTTTGATAATTTCACAATCGGGCGTAGATTTGCAACAGGTTAAAAAAAAAATGTAAGATCAAATAAACATCCTTGTCCCAGAATCTTCTCTTTGTCTGTACATAAACTATAACCATTTTCTCGTTCCGGTGCATGCGAGACTTGCACAGTCTATTAGCCATAGCAAGGTAAAGTGGTAATTTAAAAAAAAAATTATTCAGAAAATGTCCCAGATTCATAAGTATTTTACACTTTGATGATTGCGGAATTGAAACTCGCAGAGCTTCTACATGTAGCACTCTGTCCACATTGTATTCAGACCTCTCTCTTATTAAAACAAAAAATGTGCCGACGACTTTAGCAATAGTTAGTTTTGGGTGATACTTGCCTACGTGGCTCCGAGCATAGAGAAAGGACAACAGATTTTCTATGCTCCGAGCCTCTAGAAGCATTTTGATGCATTGATTATAAACCACTTGTACCTTGAGTGTGTAGTAGTAGCTTGTAATCTGTGCCAATTTACTGTGCCAATATCCTCCCGCAGGGGGTATTGTAGTTTCCAAAGATGATTTGTTACTGAACTCCCTCTTCTCACATACATCTTGGGTTAATCTCTGGATTATCTTCTTAAAGCTTGTGAGGGATCATTACTGGAGAAACCAGATCGTGGCGGGATTAAGATTGTCAAGGAAATAGAAGGAAGCCCTGTGGATAGATATTGCTGGGGATTTATGTACTCGCAGTCTCACACAGTTCTGCACTTTGTGTATACCTCATTGTAAACCAGCAGTTTACATTTCTCATTTCAAGTCAGCTATGTACAGTAGTGCTGTTCACACAACAGCAATTTAACTGGGGTCACTTGTGTAATTTTATTATGGTTGTAAAATGTAGCAATGTTTGACAAAAAATTGCAAGAGAACTTGCACAGTATAACAAATTGTTGTCCTTTCGCACAAGGTAAATTTTGTACAATTTTACAACCATATGCTACAATATAGTAAGGGACCCTTGCTAAATTGCTCTCATGTGAAAGGGGTTTTAAAGCATTCTTGTTTGTACTCTGTTTTTGTCAAAGGTTGTGTTAATTGATTAATTTTCTTTCTTATGGTGGTGGGCAACTCCAACAAAATGATACAAACATTTTGATTCTCCATAAATTTTGCCTGGGAAAACAAACAGAAAGAAAGAAAAACAGATTGTAAAATTTACCATTTAAAGGGAGGATATATATATTGCCTTTGGTAATTACAAAAAAAAATGTATGGCCATAGTACTGCAGCTGTTGATAATGTGTAGCATTTGTGAAATAATTTCCTTTCAAAGGAATGTGGTTTTAGAGAGGGATTCAAAAACGTTTCAATCTGTGAGACGTTTCTCAGATTTTCCAAATAGGGATAATTCTTCCTGCGTGGACATAACCACTCCAGGTAGGTGATATATCAAAAACACAGGGTCTCACAGAATAAAACAAACTATGCAAGTGGATTTTGAAGGGGTTTGGTGTGCTTATTGCGTTAACTTGACAAATCTTTAGTAAACAAAGATATACACCTTTAATCGAATTGACACTATAAATTTATGACTGAGGTAAAGTAAAAACAATTTATTGCTGTAGTTTCAAGTCGTTTCTCTGAGAGCGTGAATACATCCCTGTGAGGTGAGATGAATAATTCATTATTCAGCACAAATTAATTACAAGTCTGGATTATTGCTGCGGTAACGATGAGATGCTAGTGGAATACATTTACATTTCCAACCAAGAGGCCATTTATCTTTCCTCAATAATGACCTAAATTGAGAATGTTTCCAGGGCCCGATTTCATAGCGCTGCTTAGCGGCCGATTTTGTGCTTACTGTGCAATTTCTTTTTCATAGCGCTGCCAGCCGTAAGCACACAAAAAGGCATGCTAACCTTGCGGTGCTTACCGCACGAAAATAAATGACATCACAATGCAAATCCACAGTAAACACGCAATATGGTTGCCCAATTTTTCTGCTAACTTGTAAAATACCCTAAGGCTTAAGCAAATTTGTCTGCTACAGTAAGCACGCAAATTTGCTTACCGTTAAGCAGCGCTATGAAATTGTGCCCAGATGGCAGCCATAGATACTGGTAGGGTCTATCCCATTTTAATTGCATGGACAGAAATAATTTTCTGAATGTGTATTTACAAATGGTAATAAAATATAAAATAATAATTGTATTAAAAAGAAATATATTTCAAGCCATTTGACCAAGAGGCCATTTATCTTTCCTCAGTAATGACCTAAATTAAGAATTTGTCCGAAAGCAGATGGCAGTGTTTACTAGTAGGGCCTTTTTCATACGTGTACATTGCGTTAACATACACAGAAATTATTTAAATATCTATATAAATTTTGTAGTAACAAATAAAATAAAAAATAAAATAGTGGAATAAATTAATTTTTCCAATTAGTAGACCAGGAGGCCATTTATTGTTCCTCAATAATGGCAATAAAAATTAAGAATTTTCCCTTGAACAGATGGCAGCCAAACAGACTGCAACAGCCTATCCCATTTATGTTTTGCATGGACGTAAACAGAATCGATGTACAATTTTGTTATGTGTATTCAAATTTTGTGACAGTTTTTTGTAAATAATTATTTTTTCTAGTAAGAATTACTTTGTTCCTCAATAATGTCATTAAAAATAAAGCATTTTGCCTCAAACAGATGGCAGCCATACATACTGGAAAGCCTATCCCATTTATATTGCATGGTCAGAAACAGAATCGATGTACAATTTTCTTTTTAAAAACACTTAGACCATTCTTTTCACTTGGTGTATCTCAACATATACATTAAAATAACAAACCTGTGAAATTTTGAGCTCAATTGGTTGTCGATGTTGCGAGATAATAAAGAAAGAAAAAACACCCTTGTCACACGAAGTTATGTGCTTTAAGATGCTTGATTTCCAGACCTCAAAATCTAAATGTCAGGTCTCGAAATCAAGTTCAACAAAAATTACTTCTTTCTTGAAAACTACGTACTTCAGAGGGAGTCGTTTCTCACAATGTTTTATACTACCAGCCTCTCCCCGTTACTCGTTACCAAGTGAGGTTTTATGCTAACAATTATTTTGAGTAACTACCAATAGTGTCCACTGCCTTAAATGTGTATTCAAAGCTTGTGAATTTTTTTTGGGTAAACATTTTTTAGAATACTTAAAATTTCCACCCAGTAGACCAAGAGACCATGTATTGTTCCTTAATAATGACATTTAAAAACAAGGATTTTCCCTAGAGCAGATGGCAGCCATAGATACTGGTAGGGCCTCTCCCATTAACAATGCATGGATGCACGCAGAAATGAGGTTTGTATTTTCTAAGCGTGTAAAAAGAGAGTTGGTAATAAAATAATGTAAAAAACAAACTGCAATATTATTTGGCAAATTGAGTATTAAGCTTTTTATCTACTTAATTTATTCATTAAATTGTAATCTAATATTCACCGGTATCCAGGAAATATCCATTAAAGTACTTCATGTTCATAAAAAATGTAATAGACTTTTCAAAAGCTTTTTGTTCAACTTAAAGTTTAATGCAATGAATGGCAATCTATGTGAAAAATGGATTACGATAGGTGCATTTCTATTGTCCAAGTAGCATGTTGCATTCTTGTTTTTTGTTTTTATAAGGGCCATTCAGAATTGCTATTGTTAGAGAATTTTTTTGTTAAAATGGAAAAAGAAAAATAACAAATAAAAAAGAATGAGACACATGACCCAACTGGCAATCAAATTCATTCAAAAGTAAAAGTTATTTGTTTAAGCCAGAAAAACATTGATTTTTATTAAAGACTTTTGATTTTAAATAGCTGGTTCATTTGATGGATTACTCTGTTTTTCAGTGTACCTTTAGATTATATTATGAAGCCGTTCAGTATTTAGACAATAACAATAATTGGGGTGGGTGGGTGGGTCAAAATAATTTTTAATTAAAAATGTTTTTGATTGTTACATTGACTTTTCTGATTGGCCTCCATATACTCTTGATAGGTCATCAAAAGATCACTGTCTTATTGGTATGATCCAACGACAGATGCCCCAGTTCTCCAGTTGTCAAGTTGCAATTTTAGAAACGAGTTAAGCCTCCGTTCTAAATGCATGTTGCCTATCATCAACCCCGCAGCAGTATATCCCGTGCTCATCATCTAGGTGAAAACAGATTTGATAAGAAACAGGGGGAGGAGGATGACTGTATCTTTGTTCCTTTGTCAGGGACTGATTACAAAGATTTCACCTTAACATTTTGTAGCGATGTGGCTGATGATGAGGTGAGATAGAGCCAATCCAAGAAGGGAAAGAGTGCATTTCAGTGGATAGTGAAATCGTTTGCAAATTTTTAGTGCAGATGCAGTAACATTTCTTTTACCCTTTCGAGAATACAATTGGTTCATACCGTTTAAAAGCTGCAAATAGCCACAGTGGTTGAAATAGTCCTTCTCAGACACAAAGGTATTGTCCTGAACAGAAAAACAGTTGTCAAGATAGTAGGATTTAGGCCTACTGTTGTAAACTTTAGGATTTAAAAATAGCACTTTATATTGGAAACCAAGGTTTGCTACAAAATTTAGGAAAACAGCTATCGGGCCTTGAAATAACCCACAGCACTCACGGCCATTGCCGTGTTGCCCCTGGTCTTTTGCTGTGGTGCCCTTTACAAAGTTCCAATACAAACTTACATTTTCCTCATAGAAGTGGCCCTTATGAGAGGAAAATGTATGTGCTCCTTCAAGAGGGAAATTCAAGGCCTAAGCTATGTCTGGTTTGGCAGAAAAACATGTTCCAATTTGACACTGACTTTTATAAAATAAAACAATAGCAACACTGTCAAAACACATAACCAAATATTGTTTAAATACCCTTCCCTAACTTCATGATGTTTTACATTCTTAAAACACCACTGCACTGTTATCATTATCATATTTATTTTGTTATTTGTACGTCTAATTACTTTTTCATGGGAAAGGTCACTCAGGCAAAACAAATGAAAAATTCATTAGAGTAGCCGTATATAAAGGTTATAATGTGATTATTCAACTTAAAGGTTAGTACACCACAAGTGGCTAAGGAGATTCGAGTGTACAATTGAGTGAGTTGAAACCAACGTTTCTTTTCAAAACCACCCCAACTCATTGGAGATAGTCATTACATGGCGTTACCGCAAACCGTTTCTATACAATTTTCCTGTTAAGTGTTTTACCAACTTAACCCATCATTTTTGTACCATATCTTGATTCAAAGAGAGTAAGAATGCCAAATTGGAAGCATTTTTTACCAACACTTAGAATTTGAAGAGTGGTATCACAGCTGTAGTCATCAATTTTACCTACAAATATAATTTGATAACTTATCTTTTTGATTAAAGGGGAGTAAGCATCACCACCTTTGAAAACATTTTTAAAACTGTACCTTATCTTTATTCAAAGAGAGTAAAAATGACAATAAATGGTCAATTTTGCCAACATTTCAAAATTAAAGAGTGTTCATAGCTGTAGTCAGACTTGAGCAACACAACTAATTTGATAACTTATCTTGATTAAATGGGAGTAAGCATAGACAGTATTGCAGACATTTTGAAGCTGTACCTTATCTTGATTCAAAGAAAGTAAGCATACCAGTAGCAGAAGCAATATCAATGTTAAACCATGCTGTCTCTTTGACTCGATGAAAAATAACTTTACAGGCATGCAAAGCTGCAATTTGTCTCCAGTACCAAAGACTTCATAATTATTAGAGGAACGCTTAATCACCTTCTATTATAATTTTTTTGTCAGCAATCGACATCACGTTCAACTCTTTGGGGAGCCGCTTCTCCCTCAAGTGAGGCTCATTCATATTTTAGTGTTTTCCACGCGATACTGCGGGGGAAAAAGAAGGGGGGGGCATGGTGCAGTCATGTGCACAGCAACATCACTTAAGCAAACGAGCTTGGGTACTAATCATGAATAATGTAAAACACCTGCTCTGTGTATAGACTGGTGCTTCGTCTGCTGACGAATTGTTGTACAACATTATTCAGCAAGCCTACCCTTTTCATTTAATGAATCTAAAATATTATTGTTCAGGTTTCATGTCTCAGAATAATTCGCAGTGGTGCCCTGTGGTTTTTCTGTGGTGCCCTCTTCAAAGTTAAGGACAAATTTATACTTTCCTCATAGAATTGCCCCTTAAAATAGGAGAAAATGCTGTGTCCTTTAAAGAAAGAAATTCAAGGTCTGAGGTTTTGTTTTTAGCTATTTGTTTATTTACTTGTAGATGTAGAGAGATATTTACTCTTCTACCCATTATCTTTTGCCTTGATTAGTAAAAAATATAGATTTTTTTATGAGTATTGCAATGGTGACAATATGACTTGATCAAATATTCCTATATAATCCACACAAGGTGCCTGAAAGGTTAATTTGTATTTTTTTGGCAAGAATCGGGGAAAGCACTGATTCAGTGCTCACCGACATCTCTGATGTAAGGTCAAGACAAAATCATGTTATAGCTTTCACGTTAGTTGTCTATGTTTTTTTAAATATATTTTTTAACGAAAATGAGGACATTATAAACTACTTAAGTGACCTTTGCACTTTGACCCTGTCATACTCTTTCTCTCACAATCTTTACCTTGTGATATGTTTTCTTTATCTATTGCTCTCAAAAACCTTTTCACTGGTGTACCACCAATGCCTAAATATCTCAGATCTCAAACTTTCACGAATGTTTGAAGCCTAGACCATGATCTTTTTTCCTGATAAATATTGATTTTCATCCCCACACAAAATACCTTTAACATTTAGGCCTCCTGAATCCACTTTAAAAAAATCCACTTTAAAAATGAATTATTTAAAGTTTTCTATGTATCATGTAAGTCAATTAAGAAGAGAAATTAGAATTAGCTGTTGCAAAGTGCTTACCGACCAAAAAGATCTATCGAATAAATGAAATAAAAAAGTTAATGGCTGACGCTTTGACCTTAGCAGGGTCTTTCTCGAATGCTTCAAGGAGCAACTGCTAGGATCGAAACATCAGGCCATTAACCGTGTAATTAAAAGAAATTGATGGAATTTACAATAGCCTACAAATTATTACTCTTATTCATGTTTCGTCGTTCAGCTTTCGATCTATTTTGTTTTACACAAGAAATTGGAAGGATTTGTGGTCTACTGTGGCATTGAGTATAGAAGTAATGTAATAAAAACTCTTAAAAGCTTTTCTTTTTTTCAAAATTGCAAAATTTTACGCAGTTTACAAACCTATTCGATATCATCCACTAAATTGCTCTCTCCCCTGAAATATATCTGAACATGAAGACTGGTGTTTCTTTTTTTTTGGAAATTTAAAAATTTGAAATAGAATTTTAACCCTTAGAATGTTTTCATAATATACCTTTATTAATAGATGTAAGTGTGCACAACATTGTTTTAGTGGGGAAAAAATGTTCTCAGAGCTCCACTTACATTATTTTAAGATGATCAGGGTGGAAACATTCCCTTGATTTAGATTCGCTTGAAATGCTGCATGGAGCAGGTTCATAAAACCACTCATTAAATTCAGAAGACGGAAACTGCAGAAACAAGTACCCGAGTCAATACATTCACCATGTACATGTTGATGTTTATTGACATCACAATCCACTACGTGGAATCCACTACGTGGGTCGTAAGTGGTCAATGTACTTCAATCATGACACTGACAGATAAAATGTACATGGAGCAAGGTGTTACTTTATTGTGGCTGATGGCGTTAGAGCCATTGGCAAAAACCTTCCTGGTGCAAAGTGAAAAGATGTATTTATTTGTTTTGACATGGCTTAGGTCATCATCAGAGCAACAGCCGTTAAGTAAGCTATGGGGATATAAAGTTTGAGGGAACCTTGGGGTGATTTACGACTGATTACTAATGCACTGTAAAAGGTTCCAACAGTCAATACGATTGAGACTTGCACATCAGTCTATTTGCAAAATATTCTTTAATAAATGGGAAAAAAATGAAAAGAATTCAGCCATTTCATTAAAGGAGTACTATCACCATGATTATAGCTAGCCTATGACTGCCCATGGAGTTATTCACTCTTCATGCGCATGTGCGCTGACCATCACACAACAGTATCAATGATGACGTCGCACTTAGAGATGTAAAGGCCAGCGCATGATGGCAGTAACTGGGTTAGAGTTCAGCCACAAGCCTCATGATAGCAATGAGGACAGTCACCCTTTAAGACAAATTTTGTACACATTCATGCCATAAACTGTCTCTGACATCATAGAAAACCCTTGTTACTGGACTTTAGTGGACACAGGACCCTTTAAGTAAATTCTTACATTGTATTCGATCATTTCTGCTTCTATGATTTGATAGAGGGAAGTTGTGGCCAAGTGGTAAGAGCACCGGACTCATGCTCTGGTGTTTCTGATCAGAAGAGTCTGGGTTCGAGTCCTGGTTGTGGCACTTGTGATAGTTGCTTTGTCCTTCGGATAAGACATTAAGCCATAGGACCCGTGTGCACATTAAAGAACCCAGCCGTCGATTTCACTAAACTCTTTCTAACTTAGGATAAATCTTAGGACTTAGGACGAGTTCAGTTCCGTATCAGAAGCTAAACCCATCCTAAGTTAGGACGGGTATTCCTAGCGTTTCGTGTAATCGGCTGCTGCAGCGGATTTCACGAAACGCTACGATTAATCCTAACTCGAGTTAGGAAGAGAAACCTGTCCAAACTTAGGATGGGTTCAATGCATCCTACGTATCTGGATACGGAACTGAACCCGTCCTAAGTCCTAAGATGAATCCTAAGTTAGAGAGAGTTTGGTGAAATCGACGGCAGGACACTTATCATGGCAGAGTAGGGGTTAACCCTGGTGTTTCTGGTTCACATAGCAAGCACCCTTATTCAATACAGCTTTCCTTAGGCTTGCGAGCTACAGTGATCAAGTTCACTTATAGGAGTCATCCCTGGTTTCATTAATACCAGAAATATATAATAATACTACTAATAAAAAATGTCAATCTAAAGCAAGTCTTGCCTACAGGAATTCCACAGTTAAACACTTTCCAAAATTTGTCAACAGTTAAACCCACGAGAACCTGTTTTGCCCCCCGCACTCTGATTAAGATCAATATTTTGACTATTTTACCTGTTGCCATTGAGGTTAAAGGAATGCTGTAAATATCACCCAGGGAGGAAACCTGTGAAGAGAATTCAGCATTCTGCTTGAGTTGTTAGGGAAAACCTTGAGGTTGGGAAGCCCGATGGAAATAGTCGATATTGACTGAAGTTGTCAACATGCATTCAGACTGTTGATAGTTTATGTCTTGTTCTAGCTGAAATTGTCATAATGAGTACCAATTTTGGGGTGTACAAAGATCCTTGACTAGAGCGGGATGTGAACCAGGGACCTGTAGGTATGTGCCAGAGTTCTACCTATTTGGGTTGAACAAAGATCTTTTACTAGAATAGGAATTGAACCAGTGACCTGTGGGTATGTGCAAGTGTTCTACCTATTTGGGGTGAATGAAGATCATTGACCAGAGCGGGATGTGAACCAGGGACCTCTGGGTATTAGTGCTAGTTAAAAAAAAATTGTTTATTTTTTTCTTATAACTTCCAAGACTTCAAATCTTTTTAACAAATAACAAATATTGGCATAATAATTTATGGCTTTAAGTCCTAAAAAGAAATGAGGGGGGGGGGGAAATAATTCTGGAGCACAGTGTTTTAGCTAAGGGGGGGGGGCAGGGACTTGCCTACCCAAAATGATGTCCGTTCTCCCAGGGTTCCCCTCCCCTTTTGAGATTAAAATGTACCCAAATAAAATGTTACATTTTATAAGCTCTTATGTGGTAATTTCAATGTTTTATGAGTCAAATAGTGAATAAGAAGAGTAAAATCCCTGAAAAGGTACTCGAAAAAGCAAAATGCAATTGGAAATTGTACTTTTAATCAGGCTGAAATGCATTTTATCCAGCAATTTTGCATAGCAAAATATTTTAACTGAAGTTTTTTGTGCACACTTAATGCTAATATTGAGTCGCAAATGATGAGATTTGAGTAGCAAATGATGAGCTTTGAGTAGCAACTGATGAGCTTTGAGTAGCAAATGATGAGCTTTGAGCAGCAAATGATGAGCTTTGAGTAGCAACTGATGAGCTTTGAGTAGCAAATGATGAGCTTTAAGTAGCAACTGATGAGCTTTGAGTAGCAACTGATGAGCTTTGAGTAGCAAATGATGAGCTTTGAGCAGCAAATGATGAGCTTTGAGTAGCAAATGATGAGCTTTGAGTAGCAAATGATGAGCTTTAAGTAGCAAATGATGAGCTTTGAGTAGCAACTGATGAGCTTTGAGTAGCAACTGATGAGCTTTGAGTAGCAAATGATAAGCTTTGAGTAGCAAATGATGAGCTTTGAGTAGCAAATGATGAGCTTTGAGTAGCAAATGATGAGCTTTGAGTAGCAAATGATACATTTTGTGCAACATTTTGCTCTGATATACAAAGGAAATTGTTCACTCCCCCCACCCTCCCAGAAAAGAGGTTACCTTTTATATCCTGTGAGGAGTTTGTTGCAGTATTCGACAGATACAGAAAAGAAATGGTGCGCCTCGTTGTAAACCCCCTTGCACTAACCCCCCTAGTTTTGTCACCGCTGAAGCAAATAGTTATTAGAGTCACGGCCATGTTTGTTCCTAAATTATGTCACTATATGTCATCATTCTAGAAGCTAGGGTAGCCCAGGATTCTTAATTCACTCCTCGCCCTCGCAGATAAGAAATGGTGCATCTCATTGTAAGACCCCTTAAAACATTACCAAAGTGTTGTCACATGCTGGAGCATATATCAGAGTCAGGCCATGTGGAGTTGTAGCCATGTTTGGTGTTAAATTATGTCACTTACATTATCGGGATTGCGGTCTCATTTAAGTAGAAGCCGGGTAGCCCAGGGGTGAAAAAAAAACCAAACCAAAAAACGCTTGCAATTTAATAACGGAAAAAGGTTGACCACTTAGTGACCCTTTGTATCCCCATGGTGATACTACCTCTAAAAGAAAAACTGAAAGCCCGCGCAAAATTACTCGAATCGGTACACAGGTGTGACATGATTGCGTGTGACAGAATCTATACAAAATTCAACTTGATCGTCCGGCGTGAGCCGTTGAAGTCCAAAATATTCCCGGATTGAAAAGTCTTTTTGTAAGCGGGGATGGAGATCGAATCCAATGAAATATTGTGTATAACCGAGACGGTCTCATTTCCTGAGGCCATAAAAGTCGTCTTGGGATCATCAATGTAAAATGAGATTCACAGGACTCTACTGAGGTTTAAACTTGGTTAATAATATCTGTAAAATGCGGCGAAACGAAATCTAGGTCACCGATAATTTGTACTTAAAGGCTTTTTTTGGTCCAGCCGAGGGATGTAGCATTTATGATTTCAGTAGAGTTGATAATCGGAACAGAGACCGAGGCAGGGTCTTAGAAGTCTGAGTGCATTTTGTATGTGTGATGAAATTAATAAAATAATAAGGAAAAAATAAAGAAAAACATAACATAAGTACAAAAACTTGATACATTGTCACAAAAACTGTGGACACTTTTTTTGTTATCTATTTAACAATAAACTGTGTTTATTTTCTTTAAGGCAGGTACTTTGGTAATTACTCAACAAGCATAAAAACCTTACTTGGTAAATACAACTGCTGAGCTGTTGATATTATTTAATGTCGATAGAGTTTCCCCATATGAGGTAACAAAGTTTAAGAGCAATTGAAGTAACTTTTTCACCCCAACATTTGAATCTGAGAAAGACTTCAAGAATGAAGCCTTCTCAAGCATCAGAAAGCATACAATTCAACGGAGCGATTGTGTTTTTTTCCCCACTATTTTCTTGCAATTTTGATGACCAATTTAGTCCAGGGCCCAATTTCATAGAGCTGCTAAGCACAAAAAATGTGCTTAAAATGAAATTTCTTCCTTGATAAAAACATTATTACCAACAAAATTTCCATTCACATTCTATGAATATTAGATCTAAAAGAACTTAGAACTCTCCATGAAGTTTCATGTAAAACTGCTCTACTTAGTGACAGTCCAGTCCCTACTTCAATAGACTTGTCAACAACTCTCTTAGTTCACTCCCTCCATCCTTGTAACATTGTGTGTTTTTGTGTGCATTTTAGAATGTTGATGTGATTTTATATTACTCCATGGTCAGTGTGCTTCTTTTGTGCAATATTTTTATGTGCTTTGTGCATTTTGATTTCCTAAATGCCTCTCTGTTTGTATTTAAATTCAGTTTACAAATATTCTTGTTGTATTTATTTTTATTTTGTATGTACACTGTTTTGTAATTCAGCCAGTAGGCTGCAATCAGCAGTTTTTTTAATAAACCATAATAATTTGTTAAGCTGAAGTTTGCTCACCCTGAAAATCAGGTGGAAATTTGGTTGATCCCGAGGCAGAATTTTCATGCTAAGCAAATTTTTGTGCTTAGGAGCTCTATGTAATTGGGCCCTGATTTGCACAGACTTATATGTTATTTCATGTAGACATTGGGATACACCAAGTGAGGATATTCTTTGGCAAATTACAAAAAATAAACTCTGCATTTAAAGGCAGTGTACACTATTGGTAATTGCTCAAAATAGTTATTATCATAAAACCTTTCTTGATTACGAGTAATGGGGAGAGGTTGATAGTATAAAACTTTGTGAGAAGCAGCTCCCTCTGAAGTGACGTAGTTTTCGAGAAAGAAGTAATTTTCCACAAATTTGATTTCGAGACCTCAAGTTTAGAATTTGAGGTCTCGAAATCAAGCATCTGAAAGCACACAACTTCGTGTGACAATGGTGTTTTTTTTCTTTCATTATTGTCTCGCAACTTCGACGACCGATTGAGCTCAAATTTCCACAGGTTTGTTCTTTTATGCATATTTTGAGATACACCAACTGTGAAGACTAATCTTTGACAATTACCAATAGTGTCCACTGTCTTTAAGTAATAAACTCTTATTGTATCATCAATAGAACTGGTTTATTGATAAATCAACCCAAATTCAAAAATTCAAAATTTATATGTAACAAATGAATTGGGAATTTAGTATTTGTATAGCATTGGTGAGAACATATGCTGGTAACTGAATGCCTACTGTAGAGTGCATTATATTGTCATTGACGTATTGTGCAAATCCTCATCCCCCAGGCCATGCTTTGCAGATATGAGTTTTGTAACATTCAACATGTCCACATGGGAGTTAAAACATTACGTAGACGTTGAAATGTCTACGTAATGGCCAAGTCTGAAGAAAATAACTCACTAGGGGACTGTGTTCTTATATATTTTTGACAGACAATATCAAACATCACAGTATAAAGATGGAAACGTTATTATGAAAATACCCTGGATGAAGTGCTTTACCTGGCATATTAGTTTGTTTCTGTCTGTATAATTCCAGATCAAACTGTCTGCTTTGTAGTCATATATCTGTTTCCATGGCAACAATCAAAACTAATGGGTGTGTTCGATTAGCTTCCCCGGGTCGACACCGGTGTGTGGCGGGTTTTTTCCAGGACGAACGTGTGCAGATAATTACCCACGTTCGTCCTGGAAAGAAAAAAAAACGCCACACACCGGGGTCAACCGAGGGAAGCTAAACTAACGCACCCAATGTATAATATGACAAAAAATGTTCTGAGTGCGTATGAAAGTAGCCAATAATGTTACCGCCTTGAACTTGTGTCTTGAAGGTGCACAGCCATTTCCCTCTGGTATAAGGGGCACCTTGATGAGGATATAATTGTAAATGTGTAATTGAACTTACAAAGCACAGGGCACCGCGACAATCGCTTGGGTGTCGTTGGTTATTTTGAGGCCACCTGATGTCATGAAACAAAAAAGTTGGATTTTGAAAAAGCATTCACTGATCAGATTTTAATTCCCAGCATGACCATAATTATAAATAATGGTTATAAATAAATTGAGTTCATAAATATGAATAATGGTTCATCAATAAATTGAGAATGTAGGGACCCACTTTAACCATCTAGACTGTGACATTCCCATTCCAGTTCAAAACCTCCCATCACCACGTCACTAACACGAGGAAGCAAAATGTATTCCCCCGATTGTTAGTCCAGCCGAGTCTGCTCGGTGGCTTCCCAGATCCCCCCCCCCCATTTATTGCTTTAGTCCTCTCACACCTGTGCTCCACAAACATCCACGATGCCAAATACTGTGATACAATCCTTCAGCGTGCCCCAGGTGAACCACAGGCTAGCTAATCATTGTCATGCATGCAGCTCCGCAAAAAAAACATTCGGACCACTACCGGAGAGGCAGATGTTTCTGTACTCCATGCCTGAATTACAAATCTTCTCGGAAGCCCTTTTTACACATCTGCGCGCTATTTTGACTTGATATTTAGGTGTTTTATCCGAGGGTTTGCAGTAAGTTAGTCGTAAGAGTTGCAATCCGTAAACATTCCACAAACATGTTCTTCCTTTCTAGTTTAGCTTTTATCGCCTACCTGCCTACCTGTTTTTTTATGGTTCATTTGAGGTTCCTGGTTTCACTAGTTTTGTGCAATATTCTAATTACTGTGTTTTTCTTGGCTTTGTAGGAAAAAAGTATTGGGGTTTAAGGAGATTTGAAGGGAGTTTGATTGGCTTCCTACTTTTTTTGAAAGGAGCGAGGATGCGTGGTCTTCTGGTTGATCTATATTTTTTGTATACAAAATTTAATGTATTTTCTTCAGTTTTTAGATATATTTATATTTGATTTGATGTGCAATTTTTATGTCGTTTTTGTCCTTGTGCCCTTTTGTGCCTTTGTTATTTTTATTGTCTGGATCGCCTTTAGATAGTGACTATTTTCGCTTTTTGGTTATCCGCAGGCTTGTTCTCTGTCTTATTTTTTATTCTTTGTATGTACTGTTTACCTGGAAATAAATAAATAAATAAATAAATAAATAAATAAATAAATAAATAAATAAATAAATATTTATGGTTATTATGATCTCCAAAGTTGTTGTACGAGTAGGTTTTGATATATAACTTGAGATGGGTGACGCATTGATATTATGCCATGAAGCTTTTTCCATTGCCAGTCATTTGGTTTATGGGATTCACAATTCAAATCACCAAGGCAGATACCTTCACCATGCCTTCTGTTGTCCGAACTTTGCCTCAAGATTTTGTCAAAGACAGCTTCATTATCATCGAAGGTAGCATGTAAAGGTGTCAAACATCCATGACTGTGTTTATTTTACAGTCATTGGTTTTGGATATTTTGTTGATGTATATTCTTCATCCATTCCTGCTCGAAATTGGTAATTGCTCAAAATAATTATTAGCATAAATTCTTACTTGATAATGAGTAAACATTCTGAGAAACGGCTCCCTCTGAAGTAACATAGTTTTCAAAAAAGAAGTAGTTTTCCATGAATTTGAATTCGAGACCTCAAGTTTGGTATCTGAAAGCACACAACTTCGTGTGACAAGGGTGTTTTTTCTTTCATTATTATCTTGCAACTTCGGCGACCGATTGAGCTTAAATTTTCACAGGTTTGTTATTTTATGTATATGTTGAGATACACCAAGTGTTTATTTTACAGTCAGTGGTTTTGGATATTTTATTGATGTATATTGCTCATCCATTCCTGCTTTAAAGGCAGTGGACACTATTGGTAATTACTCAAAATGATTGTTAGCATAAAACCTTACTTGGTAATGAGTAATAGGGAGAGGTTGATAGTATAACACATTGTGAGAAACGGCTCCCTCTATAAAGAAACGTAGTTTTCCACGAATTTTATTTCGAGACCTCAGATTTAGATTTTGAGGTCTCGTAATCAAGTATCTAAAAGCACACAACTTCGTGTGACAGGGGTGTCAATATTATCTCGCAACTTTGACGCCCAATAGGAGACTTTCCAACGCTAGGCGGCAGCAGACATACCGGGTAAATTTCCATTGTTTACGTAGTTCTGAACATGCGCATAATTCTGAGAACAATGGATTTACCCGGTAAGTCTGCTGCCCTCTATCGTCCCAGAAAGTCTCCCATTGGGCTCAAATGTTCACTTGTTTGTTATATTATGCACGTTGAGATACACCAAGTGAGAAGACTGGTCTTTGACAATTACCGATACTGTCCAGTGCCTTGAAGGTGTGTGTGTTAACATAGTTTTCTTGAACAAATTTTCTCCTTTGAGGTTGTTGATTGTTCCTTTTGGCAATATGATTAGATATTTGTTCATTTATTTGATCTTGTTCTTCCAGGGGAGCCCCCACCTGTTGTCTCCCTGTGGGGCCCTTGAATAATGAAAGAAATAGCAGAAAATTTACCTCTTTTCTAAGGAATCATAGTATTTTTGAGTTTATATAGCGCTTTTTTACTCCTGAACGGGTGTCTCAAAGCGCTTCAAATTATTACCCCTGGTCACTGGGCCTTAATTCACTCCTTAAACCATCTCAGCTCCCTGGGGAGTATACAGCCTCGAGCAACAAATGCGCTACTCAACTAAATCAATCACAAGAACCATCTCTGCCCTCACAGGTCCCCATTTACCCCTGGGTGGAGAGAAGCAATAGTAGTTAAGTGTCTTGCTCAGGGACACAAGTGTCACAGCCGGGATTCGAACCCACACACTGTGTAACAGAATCAGCAGAGCTTGAATTCGGTGCTCTTAACCGCTCGGTCACGACACCCCACCATCATGTTTGTTTTCCACTCTCAGGACATATTACTCTCAGAAGTGAAGCTTGCTTGTCGTACATTCAGTTGTTTTGATTGACCAGGCATGATATTCATCCTATTTTAGTCTGTTTTCCATTTATTTTTTTCCTCAGAAAAATGATAATGGCCTGAAAACTCCATTAATATTAGAGCCTACTGCACCTTGTACATTAGGTCCTCCCTTGAAGCGTTTCTATTTTGTTTTCCAGGGACCAACATATATCATGCCTGGTTTTGGTGAAAGGTCCTTCACCTTTTACAATGTTTGCAATTTCATCATATCAGACAACAGGGCATAATTTTTGTAATACATTTTATGGATGGAGGACATCCAGTTGTGCCAGGAAATTCTAAAGTCACCAAAACCAAGGGTGACAGGAACCAGGAAGGCATGTCAAGGCATCAAGCCTTGACAATGACATATTTATAGATTTTCACGAAACATGTGTGGGATCGACAGATCTCTCGAATGTGTGGAATTTGAATTATAGTGGGGATTACAATGGTAAATGGAAGCATTCATTTATGAAGGTTATCACACACACATTTTGTATGATTTCATTACATAACTTGAGTACTCTGCAGAAATGTAGTTTCATAATTGGATGCACAACAGAAAGACACAAAGTTAGAATCATACTTTGGCATTGAACCCAGCGCCGTAACTAGGGTAACATTTAAAAAAAAAAAAATTAAAAAAAATTGGGGGGAGGGGGGGGCACAAGGGAAGGGGGGTATTTGTTGTTCTGTGAAAATACCTTATTAACTGGCAATAAATCAGCACACATTGACAAAAACTTTACCCTACTTTTAAGTGAGTTTATTCCTAAACGTTTCACAAAGTGTGAGGTCGGCTGTTTTTATTATAACATGAGTGGCAGAGTGCTATTCTTGAAAGCGTTAAACTTTGTACAATGTACAGTGTAGGGCCTAAATCATAAAGGGAAAAAACTAAAAAAGTTATCCATACACTGCAGCCTTGAAATTATTTGAGAGGACAAGGATAATTTGGCAAAATGCACTTCCATCAGAAAATCTTTAAAAGTCTTTGAGAAACTTTTGACGTGACATCAAGGGACAAGACCAGGGGCAACTGAGGTTGTGGACTCCGTGTGTTGATCCAGGCCTTGTGCTATAACATACATTTCCACTACTACAGAAACGGCTCCTGTTGTTTTACCTCAAATTCATATTGACACTATTCCCGCCTTCCCCGAACCCCTTCTGCCACCATCTACCGCCCTCAAGCATTCGCTGTCACCTCAAAACGCAATTCAGATTGTAACACTTTTAAACATTGGACATTTTTCAAAAAAATTGCTATAAGAAATTTTCTGCTTCATTTATGTGGAGTCCAGGAGTGGGTGAGTATTGACGTTACCTTCTGGCCCTTACTCCTACACAAATAAAGATGACCTGGTTGATGATTATTTGCTCCAGTAGCTTCTCGGGGACACTTCATCCATCCTCTAACATGCTTCTTTATTTATTTATTCACATAATCTTTTTTTTTGTGGTACATTTACATCCCAACCGATTCTACTTGTATTAATTTGTTATTGTAAGATTTGAAGCTTTATACTTTGCAGGAATTAGGAATTGAGAAGGTTTCTTACGCTACAGGTAACAACATTCTGTTTTAAACCCAAAACTATGTGAATTTCTTATCTTTTGGGAAAAGAATTGGTTTGGGTTTAAAAAAGATTATATAGTATATAATGTGTATTTTTTATGAGCTAGGTCTGGGAGAGCACATCTTTTTTGATGACAGTTTTTGGACTTTTGCCCTTCCCTGGACGGCCTGTGCTTGTTTTATTGTTTTGCTTTTTTTTTTGTCCGAAGAATTAAAATAAAATAAATAAAATAGAGCACACTAGGCCCTACTCGTTTTCCATGTCCCTTTTCAGCAGAGCAAACTGTTTGATACATTTAGACTCTACTTTCAGAAAGAGAACTTAAACAAAATAAATTAAAAAAAGTTAATGGCCCAATATTTTGCTAGGGTTGAACTGAAACACCAGGCCATTACTATTTTGTTTGCATTTATACCATAGGTCCTTTCGTTTGGTAAGGAGTTTGCAACAACTGATTCTATTATCTCCAGTCTAAAACTCTCAGTCACACCTCGCTCACAACATATCACACCACCACTGGCTCCCAAAATCAAGCTGTCAAATTAGCCCAAAACAGAGAAAAGTAATGAACATATTCTCTTTTAAACCAACGATGTAATATACCTTTAGTATAGTTTCAGCATCTTCAGAATCAAAGCTCACAATCCTAAGCCAAGCACCTCAAGGACGCCCGTCTCCATCTTCTACATCTCTCCTTGAAACAAGAAAAGGAAAGAGCAGTGAGTGACTGCACTTTCATCCTTTCTTAGTATCCCTCCGCTTCATAAAGCCATTGATTGCTAGATTTAATACTTGCGCTCGACTTACTTTCAGCCCAAATTGGAGCCTTCTTTATGAACTATGTAGAACTTCCGCCATGATTGACGATCAAGGGGAAAATTGGGATGCCGAGAGGCAAGCTGACAACATTACCGGGGATTGTTGAAAGTGTAAACAAATAAAGCGGGGACTGGATTAAGGGATAAGATATGTCGGTATCGCTGGGCTTTATCTCTGGAAAATTGAGGAAAATATAATCTTTGATTTGAAAATTGGCATGGGGGAGGCAGGAGGTGTGTGTGGTGTACTTCTGTGTACTCTTGGGGTTGGTTTTGGCTCATTGAATGGAACCGTTGGTGTGATGGAAATTGTAATTTATTTTTATCCCTAGATTTGGAAGAAGGGAACCAGGGAATAGAATGGAAAAAAACTACTGTTTTGTAAACAGGACTGGAACATTTGAGCTTGTGTGACTATTATTATTTTTTGTCATGAGTTACTTTCTTATCAAAATCATTATTTAAAGTTGATGACCTGTGTTCTCCTTTATCCTTTTTGTCTTTTCGGACAAGAGCAAACTTGTAACTGCAAAACTTTGTAAGCGAAATGATCACTTAGCCTGGACAATATGAACTCACTTAAGTGGAAACAAAACTACAACTAGAATTTTTTTTTTTTAACTAATTAGTTACCTAAAAAGGGTTCTCCCAATGTACATGCCAGCGTATTGGTAGCACAAGTTGTGGCTGATACCCAAACAACTCAATAGTTTAGGTTCATTTATTTAATTTGTTTTTTTACTTTGTACAAAAATCACAAAAGTCGTCAAGGTAAAACGTTATAGAATGCTCCTGATTGGACAGCAGGGCTTTGAAAACCAAGATAAACACAAAGTAGAAAACTAACTGAGGACCTCGTTTGAATTCAGCCTCTTTCGACCATTCTAAAATTTGGGTCCAGAATGGCCACAGTTTAAAGACACCGGACACTATTGGTAATTGTCAAAGACCAGTCTTCTCACTTACTGTATCTCAACATAAGCATAAAACAACAAACCTGTGAGCTCAATCGGTCGTCAAAGTTGCGAGAAAAAGCACCCTTGTTACACGAAGGTGTGCTTTCAGATGCTTGATTTTGAGACCTCAAATACTAAATATGAGGTCTCAAAATCAAATTCGTGGAAAATTACTTCACAAAAACTACGTTACTTCAGAGGGAGCTGTTTCTCACAATGTTTTATACTATCAACCTCTCCCCATTACTCGTTACCAAGTAAAGGTTTTATGCTCATAATTATTTTGAGTAATTACCAATAGTGTCCACTGCCTTTAAAAAAATAAAACTGAGATGAACCTCAGTAAATCTTCTTAAGGCCATGACTTGTGTCCTCCAGTTTGCCCTAGCCTCTGTATTTCTGAGTAAACCTGTAAAATTTCCTTGTGGCACAATTGAAACACACCTCAGTGGAAGGAACTATCAAATCTTACGTTGGATGGAGATTGCACTCTGCGATTTGTATTGAATTTTAAGTAGGATTTGAAACTTTGTATTGTAGGAGTAAAATCAGGTGAGGTTTTAGGTAGCACTATGGTTAAATCTCTTTTGAGTAGTGTGGGTTCTGAGAAGAACTGGTGGTTGACAAATTGACGTCTGACTGTCTTGAGGAGGATGGTGGAGTTTGTTGCTAGATGCTACTCCACCCAACAACCAGTTAATCTCCCAGTCTGGATATTTTCATTTACCTAAAAAGTTTCAATGTTTCAATTTTGTTTCCATGTAAAAATATATATTTAATTTACCACTGAAGTTTCTGGTTCTAAAAAACCAACGTCAGTGCTTCAAAACTCCTCAGTAGTAAACAACATATATTTTGAACAGATATTTATTTTTAACCACCCTTCGATTCATTTATTTATTTACACTTCAAATTCCTTTCCCTCGAAGGTCGCTATTCTCAAACAATCCACACTTGGCTAAACTCTTTGCTTTCATTTTAATTTTAAAATTCCAAGGGCATTTCTGTGGCGTGTCAATTCGATAAACCCTTGGCATCTTCAGTGATGTTGCCAAGCAGAAAAGATCTAAAGGAATTTTTGGTTCGCCGAACAGGTATTTTGAGAAGAGAAAAATGATTTAATTACATTTAAGGGGTCTGCTCTTTTTACCAGCCCCCACCCCCCAAACATACACACATGATCACAAAGTTTATGTTACTTGAGTTGAGTTATTAAAAGGCAGTGGACAGTATTGGTAATTACTCAAAAAAATTATTTGCATGAAACCTTTCTTGGTAACGAGTAATGGGGAGAGGTTGATGGTATAAAACATTATGAGAAACGGCTCCCTCTGAAGTAATGTAGTTTTTGAGAAAGTGTAATTTTCCACGAATTTGATTTCGAGACCTCAAGTTTAGTATTTGAGGTCTCGAAATCAAGCACCTGAAAGCACACAACTTCGTGTGACAACAGTGTTTTTTTCGTTCATTATTATCTCGCAACTTCGACGAGCGATTGAGCTCAAATTTTCACAGGTTTGTTATTTTATGCATATGTTGAGATACACCAACTGTGAAGGCTAGTCTTTGACAATTAACAATAGTGTCCAGGGTCTTTAAGGAAATAGCAATAACATATGATTGATTGTGTATTTAATTCCAGTGGAGACATAATTCTGGCGTCTTTCATCAACCAATTCACGTTCATTTCTGTCTAGGATTAATAACGAAAATGAGATAAGAGGAAATATAAGATGGCAGCTGTAATCGCTGGCAGGTGGAAGGAATTTTTACTTGCCTTTAATTATCCTGAATCAATCAGAGTGACCAGACTGGAAAGGTTGTCACTTCCATGTGTATTTTACATTGACACGTCTTTACTAGGCGGTAAAGAACAGTAAGTTCAAGTGGTGAAGGGGGCCACTCATTGATGAACAGGCAATGTGGAATCTGCAGAATAAGATTTTCCTAGACATATTTGGCTGTAGTCATGTTGCCTTAATTTGTTTGAATCACAGTGAAACTAGACTGGAAAGGTTGCCATTTCCATGTGTATTTTACATTGACACGTCTTTATTAGGCGGTAAAGAACAATAAGTTCAAGTGGTGAAGGGGGCCACTCATTGATGAACAGGCAATGTGGAATCTGCAGAATAAGATTTTCCTTGACATATTTGGCTGTAGTCATGTTGCCTTAATTTGTTTGAATCACAGTGAAACTAGACTGGAAAGGTTGTCACTTCCATGTGTATTTTACATTGACACGTCTTTATTAGGCGGTAAAGAACAATAAGTTCAAGTGGTGAAGGGGGCCACCCATTGATGAACAGGCAATGTGGAATCTGCAGAATAAGATTTTCCTTGACATATTTGATTGCAGTCATGTTGCCTTAATTTGTTTGAATCACAGTGAAACTACACTGGAAAGGTTGCCATTTCCATGTGTATTTTACAATGGCACCTCTTCAGACCTACCAAGTCTCGCGCATTAGGCGTGAGACTCTCGCATTTGGGCTCTGACTCACGCTCATACGCACAGCAACCATTTTGTCACGCATTGGGGCTAGACCGGGGAAAAAATAAAATTCACGACAATGCATTGCCAAATCGCGCCTGGTGCACAAAAAAACGCAATCTACAATATTTGCACAATCTTCAGATTGCACGCAGTTTATCAGAATCATCAACTTGAGCCGCCGTACAAACCTAGCGCAAATTTGCAGATTGCGCACTTTTTTGCTCTCCCAGCAGGTTCAGCTAAAATTTGGCTTTGAAAAATCTCCCGCATAGTTGGCCTCTGGACTTGGCATCTCTGCATCTTTATTTGGCGGTAAAGAACAATAAGCATTCAACATGTCTGGTGAAGGGAGCAAAATCACTGAAGAATAGTTTGGTGGAATCTGCCAGAAACAATTATTCTAGCGCATATTTGACTGCAGTCAAATGTGGCATGGTTGCCTTAAATTATTATTTTTTAATCTGGGAATTTTCATTCTCACAGAATTGGAGCGAACTTGCTTTGAAATTTAATTTATGGTAAATGTGACACCTAGCGCATATCTTTTGTACGTATTTGTATAACTACATGATTAAATAAGAGGGTTTGTGCACGTTATTGGACACATGCAGTGGCGTAATCCGTGTTGAAAAGGAGGGGGTTGGGGTTGGGATTTTTCTGGCATTATTTGGGGGTAAATTTTGGGTACATGTGAAATAAATTGTTGCAACTTCGATGACCGATTGAGCTCAAATATTCACAGGTTTGTTATCTATGCATATGTGGAGATACATTACCAATAGTGTTCAGTGTCTTTAATTCTGTTGAGTACTGATATACTTCATGTTGAGCTAAATCTTTTCTACCATGTCTTAGTGCTCATTCAAATAAAAATAGGTTCGAATAGATGTTAAGGATTTGAACTGCCCACTGGCGGTCTAATGGTGAGGCGTCTGCTGTAGCAATGCAAATGTTGTGGGTTCAAATTATTTTCATTTCATTGTTTTACTCACTCTCAAGAACTACAGCCACTAATTTAAGGGGAAGCTTTCTACTATCATTATCCTCGAAGCTATACAAGTTTTTATGTTAATCTGTGGAAATAATGTTTTGGTACTACAAAAAGTATACACAACCCCTTTAAAGCCATTGGACACTTTCGGTAAACAGTATTGTCAAAGGCCCACACTTCGTGTATCACAACTTGTATATAAAATAACAAACCTGTGAAAATTTAGTCTCAACTGGTCGTCGGAGTTGGGAGAAAATAACAGGAAAACCCACCCGTGTTTTTGCATGTTTCGCTGTGTCATGACATGTGTTTACAACAAATCCGTAATTCTCAACATCAAGAATTGATAACTGTTTTAATGTTTTCTCAAAAAGTGAAGCATTTCATGGAATAATATTTCAAGAGAACTCTTTCACCATTACATTCTGTAATTCCCTGCAAGTAATGTGTAAATCTGTGATTTTTTTTTGATTTTTTTTTTCTGTTCCGAAAAAGTATATAATGGCTTTAATACACATCAGTGTAAGGGTAGAATTTTTTTTTTATGCAATTAAACTACAAGTTTTGGTCCAGAACAAATTTTTTGCTACACATCTTGCGGTCTTGTGGATTTTTTTTTTTTTTTTTTTTTTTTTAAATCAGGCCCTGAAAATGCAGGCAAAGATTCTGTTGACAAATTTGTGTGCTAAATGTAGCAATTAAGCATAATGTATTCCATAAACAATGCTAAGCATTTATGTATTCCATAAACCATGCGGAAGATTGGAAAGTGCATGTTCACCTACATGGTGGATTTGCGTTCTATAATGGCGATCAGCTGGAACGATTACATAGTGCAGGGGGGTTGATTTCACAACAAGAGTTGTAGGTGTACCACTGATTTATATTGTGACGTACATTTTAATTTGATTTTTTTCTCTCTGATATTGTTTTTATTGTTATAAGAGTATAGAGTGTATTCGTATAGGTATCGTGCAATACAGTTGTCTGTTGTTATTGTTATTACACTTTCCTTAGCAATTAAGATAGATTTGAAGTTAAGATCTTATCTTTTTTTAAATGGGCCCCTACTTACAAAATTCTTCGGTCCCTAAGGGCAAAATTCTGTGGTGGCATGAGCTTAAGAGAGCTGCCTCCAAGTTAACATGCATTTTACATTGTTGGCGGTACGGAGTGGTTATGAAATGGTTACGAAATAGAAACTGTGCTAAGCAATGCATGGCAATTTAGCCACAAAAAAGTTTGATTGCAGCCTTTATAGATGAATTCGAACCAAGATAAAAAAGCTAAAAAGTGTATTCACTGTAAGTGCTCCTCATTGACACAAGCCCTGTTCGCATTGGACTTAATTTGGGTAAACTAACCGAGCCAATGGGTAACTTCCCCATTTTAAGTCCAATGCGAACAGCCCAGGAAGTTTTCCTCCCAGGTAACTTCCCCGACCCGAATGGGTAGTTTAACCGAGCCAAAGGTGCCGAAGATTGACCAGGTCAGTTAAACCGAGCCAGAAAGTCCAATGCGGACGCGACGACTTGGTTAAATCTCCCATCCGTCTGTGACCCGAAGAAGCTGACATGTTTTGTCATGGAAGAATAAGATTTTCGTGATTATCGAACTATTCAATGTTACGCAGTGGGTCAGCTCGGTTAGTTTACCCATGGTCTCGGTTAGTTTACCCGAGTCAAATAAATCCAAGTGCGGACGGTGGGAAAGTTAACCCGTCGGAATGTTACCCAGCGTCATGGTTAAGTTACCCGAAATATTAGTCCAGTGCGAACACGGCTTAAGTGTGCTGCATGCAGGGTTTACAACCTTACCTGTTATATCCCATCCAAAGGACAATGACACTGATGGTTTTAAAGGGCCCTAGAATCTCATGCTTGGAGACTTCTGTAACTCTTGCTTCCGGTCAAATCATTCCACCGTAATAGAAAGTCTCTCATCCTTGGACTGACCACCCCCCCCCCCAGCCCCAAAGCCCTCTATGACAAATCTCTTTGCTCAGCAAAAATTGGTGCGTCAGCTTCATTGAATCAAGCATAATGTGATAATGGCTTATAACGACTGATCTGCTAAGTAGTACTATTCCTTGCTTAGCAAGTTGTTGTGCTTACATACATGCTTTATGAAATTTAGCCCAGCTTGTCAATCCTTTACAAGTGACAGTCTTCCGTCTTTAAATACTGAATAATAACTGAATACTGAGATTTAGATTCACCACCTCACTGTTTAAAGGGAAGATACACTATTGGTAATTGTCAAAGACCAGTCTTCTCAGTTGTTGTATCTCAACATATGCAGAAAATAATTTTATTTGCTGAATTTCTCTTTATCCTTAAGTGCATATTTACTGTCATGGGGAAGAGTATTAGCAGCTGAAAGTAGTGAATTTCCTGGATGAATTTCCATCAGGAGAGAAAGTGCTTTCAAGTCATAAAAAAACAGAGAGAAATTTCATGTTGACAGTGCCCAGGACTATAGATGATATGGCCTCTGTTGTGACTGGCTTTTGGCCTATACCATGCTCCTTCAGATTGTTGTCACAGAGTTTGAGATTTTTTTTCCTCTGCATCCATTTTGTTCAAGTCCTTTATAGCAATAGAAGGCAACACTTGATTCCCATGTTTTGTTAACAATCATCATTACTATTTTGTCGCTACATTAAATAATTTCAAATCATAATCCTGATCTTCACCCCTCTCTCTCTCGTCAGTCCGGTGGCACAAATTGCGCTGCGCTGGTCATTACAGATCTACGCCAACCATCTGGATCTGCTGCTGATCTTGATGCATGCTCTGCAATACCCTCTCCAGTCCAATTCTTAATGTCGGTCATCCAAGATATTGCTAGACCTACAAGCTTTAAATAATTTAAAACAGGGATTTACACCAGATATTTAAATCTCCAAGTGCCATCTCCACTCCAAAAAAAAAGGCAAAAACAAAGGCCCCCGCTCCATCCTACCTCGCTGACACCTAAAAAGCACAATGAATAATTCCTCTGCATTTGCCAGCTGCCTCTGTCGCTCTTCTGTTAAGGGCCGTTTTACAACGCCGCAGTTTGGTCACAGGCTCCAGAGAATTTAGAGAATACCCTGTTTTTTTTTCTTCTTTCGGGGGAATCCTACCCTGTTTCAGTCCTTCTGAGCGTCGGAATATATATTAAATGTGGTCCCAGTGTGACTTTGGTGTATCTAATTCACTGACAGTGTTGGGATCAGTAATAATGGATCTGTGTAACACCACGTGAAGCGGAAAATTTTTCTTGCTTTACGTCTTCGTCGCGGGCGTGGGCGAAAAAAATAAAAGGGAGAATGCAAAATTGGATTCTTTGGGGGAAGGATTGGTAATACGTGATTGGAATTCATGACATCGGATGCACAGATTGATATCTAGATTCCCACAGGTTCTTGTGTGTTGGATGTGGAATGCTATTGCATGATCCTGAAGGCGTTAAGCCTCCTAATCAAATTCATGATTGGATTTTCAATGGATGTTTGGACCACATTGAACTGGTAAAACAGGGCTCGAATCTTACCCTTGACCATCGCCCCGAGGCCAGTGGTTTCAGTGTTGGGCCAGTTAACTCAAGACAGGACAAGTTCGTTGGTCTTTCCCCCCCCCCCTCCATTTCAATATCTTTCTCCAAAAAAAAAATGATGTTCAAATTTGAGTTTGAGTTTCGCAAATGTCTTGCTGAGTACCACCCATACCCAGAGAAGAGAACGATCTTCAGTTTGGATGATAAAAATGTCTTCTCATTTTGATTCTGGTCTCGTACGCAACAGGTGATTTTCCACTAGGAGGTAGCGTGTTGGGGGTCGACTGGTTTAGTCCAATGAACTCCACTTCTAGCGACTCTATTCATTAGGGTGTGGGTTCGAATCCCAGTCATGACACTTGTGTCCTTGAGCAAGACGATTAACTTGAATTGCTTCTCTTCAACCACAAGTAAATGTGCCCTGTGAGGTCACAGATGGCTCATGTGGTTGATTCAGCTTAGTGCGCTACATGCAGCACAGACTGTATACTCCCCAGGGAGCTGAGAGGGTTTAATGAATGACATGAATGGCCCAGCGACCAAGGGCAATAATGTTTGAATGTGCAATACATACTTGGCGGTGCAGACTTTATAATCTCAAGAGAGCTGAGACGGTTTAAAGGAATGAAAAGACCAGTCTTCTCACTTGGCATATCTCAACATGCATGCATAAAATAACAAACCTGTGAAAATTAGAGCTCAATTGGCTGCCGAAGTTGCGAGATATTAATGATAGAAAAAAACACCCTTGTCGCACCATAATCACCCAAAGTTGTGTGCTTTCAGATGCTTGATTTCAAGACCTCAAATTCTAATTCTGAGGTCTCGAAATCAAATTCGCGGAAAATTACTTCTTTCTCGAAAACTACGTCACTTCAGAGGGAGCTGTTTTTCACAATGTTTTATACTATCAACCTCTCCCCATTACTCGTTACCAAGTAAGGTTTTATGATAATAATTATTTTGTGTAATTACCAATAGTGTACACTGCCTTTAAAGGGAAGGTACACGTTTGGTAATTACTCAAAACAAATATTAACTTAAAAACTGACTTGGCAAGGAGCATTGGAGAGCCGTTGATAGTATAAAACATTGTGGGAAACGACTCCCTCTGAAGTAAAGTAGTTTTTGAGAAAGAGTTAATTTCTCACAAAAATAATAAAAGACTTCTAGCTAGAAGTCTTTTATTATTATCTGAAAGCACACAAATTCACCCAACAAGGGTGTTTTTTCTTTCATCATTTTCTCGCAACTGCAATGACCAATTGAGCCCAAATTTTCACAAGCTTGTTATTTTATGCATATGTTGAGATACATTAAGTGAGAACACAGGTCTTTGACAATTACCTATAGTGTACCTTCCCTTTAAGCATAGAGGAAGTGTATGCTTATATCCTTGAAGGTATATCACTGGAGGCAGTTGTCTCTGTACTCATGGTCATTGCCTTCATGTACTTTGCAATGTTTCCATTCATACTTTGATTTAATTTCAACAAGAAGGACTTGCAGGAAAAAAAACTCCTTACCGCTCTCAAGATAGCGACAGGCTATTGTGGTCTCACCTGTTTTCCATCATTAAAGCGGGTCTTCTTTACACTTAAAAGGCTAGGTACGCAGGAACCTGTTTCCCTCAAACACATGCACTAAATGTTTAAGAACAATTCTGTTTGTGATCTCGGAGATGAGAAGTTTCATAATTTTATCTGTGATTAAATTTTTGTTTATTTTATGTCTGCTTTGTGAAAAATGGCGTTAATCTTTTTTTCAAGATATGAAGAAATCATGCTCTTTGTTCTTTTTTTCTGCTGACTGCCGAGGGTACTCTGTCTCTCTTTATATTCATAGGTTTCCGTGTCACACTTACACTCACCTATTGTCTGTGCAGTTTTAAGGATTCGGTTTCTATTTTTGGTTGCACAAATTTATGGTCGGTTTTCTACTTTGTTGTGCCAAGCTGTCCTGTCATCACGAACATTGTGGTAATAATTTGAAGAAGACACCTAATTTGCTAAAAAAAGTAAAAAAAGACACAAGTTTTCTCTCATGTCTTTGTGTACAAAACCTTGCCCTGCCAGTATCCCAGTGTCGAGTGTAGCACAATAAGCCTTGTTGAGATATGGCGGACACAATGCTACAACACTATAAGGTTTGGGTTTTGTGCGTATTGACCATAGATATAACATGTGTTATTCAGTGAAGTGCGCATTTTACACGTAAACCTATTGCCCACTAACATGGTGAGCGTGGCATCAGTGCCGTGTGTGACGCGGGTGCAAGGGGTCCGCCATACCTCAAAAAGATTGCAGGGTTCACTAGGCCGTGAACAGGTTCGAAGAGGCCAGTGATTTTAGCACCAAGCCAGTAAACTTATGACTGGACAAGTCCGGTTGTCTTATGTTTTTCAAATGAATAGTAATCCGGCATTTATAGTCTGGGCCCAATTTCATAGCGTTGCTTAGCAGCCGATTTTTTGCTTACTGTGCGATTTCCATTTCATAGCGGTAAGCACACGAAAAGGCATGCTAACCTTCCGGTGCTTACCGCACAAAAATAAATGACGTCACAATGCAAATCCACGGTAAACACACAATATGGCCGCCAAATTTTTCAGCTAACCTGTGAAATACGCTAAGGCTTAAGCAATTTTTTTCTGCTACAGTAAGCACGCAAATTTGCTTACCGTTAAGCAGCGCTATGAAATTGGGCCCATGTCGTATATAAGATTTGAGGCATTGCATGGTGAGGTATCAATGTATATTTGGTTTGCGGTAATACCATGTGTGTATCTACAGGAGACTGACGATGACTAGAGCAAGCTAGTCGAAACGTTGAGACCAATTCAGAACTGACTCCACAACAGTACAGTTAATTACTGTCCTATAAGCTAAAGTAGTAGTCCCAGCCTATTTTCTATACCATCCGCCCTGGTAAAAGCCTGAATTCCCCCGATTATCTACTCTGCAGTAGTAGAATAAAGCAAGACAGTTCTCTAAGAACAAACTCTACCTGGCAAGTAGTCTGGTCTTCTTGTAAATTAAATTCTTGTCCAGTATAGATTTTGAGTTACAAGCAGTGCAGTCCTGTGAATTTGGCCCCATATTCGAGGACTGCAAATTGGTTTCTAAACAATGGCCATTGCCATATTATCATTACATCAACCACACAACTGTTCATTCTCTTAAAGCTATAATGACTCTTAATTTTGCCTCTCTTAAATTCCCAAGCCCCCTATCAGTATCTAATGCTGGAACCAGGTTGGTCATTATTAATAAACTCCACCTAGTACCGTGTGCTATAATTAATAGGGTCACGCTACGTCATGCAAAAAACATTAAGATCACTGGCGCCCATCCTTCATTAAAAATTGACTGTATATTTTGACAATTCCACGCGGGACTTTTTGTCTGAGGTATAATCACCTCTGTAATTATTATGGTAGGCTGTACGAAGTCACAGTATTGGCCGCATTGTCTTTCAACATGATGTGTGTTGGTTTTATATGGACTCTCTATGGGTGGAGCAAACGCACATATAAGGTGGGGGGCCCGGCGGGTCGATTAAAGGGGCCTGCACCTTTGGTTGCTTGAACTGTTGGATTGTTTTATTAAATAAGTATAGGAGTTCTACAATCCAACTAACCTATGTACATTTAATTTTTAAAGGTGGTAACGTTTTGAAGGTGTTGCATAGAAGTGCCCCTTATCAGTGGAAAATTGCTGTGCTCCTTCAAAAGAGAGCAAAGTTAAGAGCCTGTTGGTAAGGGGAACCTAGGCTAGCAAACCATTTTAAGGAAGTTTTCTAAATCTCATTCATGTAGCGTTATAATGGGGACACATTAAGTGAGAAAGCTCTACCCTCAGTTCATTATCTTTTAGAGACTGTTTCCAAATCCTCTTACAATTCCTTAAAGAGATAATATCAACTGAACGCTTCGGAAACAATCTTCCTCCTCCTCTTCAAAGTTAAACCACAGCACTAATGCATTGCATGAGATGGTGTGAAGACATTAAACGATGCACTGCAATACTCCATGCAGTCAATCAGATGTTACTGAACTCTGTAAGAACCTCTAAGTAGATTGGATGGCCATCACCCGTACCCCCCCCCCCCCCCCCCCCCCCCCCCCCAGCCCCCTCACCTCTCTGATCCACTCAGTGGATTACGTAGGCAGTCAGCCACAATTCCCGTCTTGCTTTATGTTGCCTACTGGCTCCTAGCAACTGCAAGTGTCCGACCTGGTAGAAAAGTCTCCCGAATTCGGAAAATCTATTCCGCGGCAGTAGAATAATGTTCTCAAAACATCATAATCTACTCAGCAAGTAGATATAAATGGGGGTACTGCAAACCAAGCAAGTGTTCATTGACTTGACATTATCGTGGCTAAATTATTGGATATCAACTTGTTGTCCTTTGTGTGGTTTTGGTGGAGGATTAATGCTGAACTTTACAACGCCATTTAGGGCTTGAGTTTTGCGAGAAAAACTACAGGGTTTACATTGGTAACAATGTTGAGAGGACCAGAACTTGTTTTCAAAGACCAGATCAACAAAAACATTGTTAAAATATCATTTCTGTTTAAATTTTCCCCCTTAAATTATGTGTCATGAAATTGCTTTATGTTAGGTGCTACTGTAGACTAGAGAATATAATAACCCAGTGGAAGCCATTTTTTCGCTAATGCAATTTTATGTATAAGTCCTACCCATGTACCATCAAATAAATAAATAATTTACCATCAGGACATCAGGACTCAAGTGCAATACTTTGGATCGTACCATTATATAATATAGGGTGTGTTTGATAAGCTTCCCTGTGTCGACCCCAGTCTGCCCCCGGTGCGTTCGAATAGCTTTGTTCGACGTCATTCCAGGGGCTAGCACCCGGGTAAGCCCCCGGTGCCCAACTTGTGGAGTGGGTCACTATGGGTGACCCGAGATGCATGACTTCACCACGAGAGGGCGAGTGTGATCGTTCGATTAGCTCATGGCAGGGGCCCACCCGAGTGAGCACCGCGGGGTCGACCCAGGGAAGCTAATCGAACGCACCCATAATAGCCTGTAACTATCCTGGTGTAATGAAGCCTTGTCTATAGACAGGCGACTGATGACTTGCTGTAAAATTACTGCTCTAATCATTAATGATGGTTCAAGGTTAGCTTTGTGTTTGTACTTTAAACGTTTAATTATTTATGCCATAAAGTGGTTGTTAGGCTGGATCTGGTTGAACCGGATCTGGGAATGGTTAGTTATGAGTTTGTGCAGTTTGCAACGGCGTGATGGGCCTGGCCTCTGCTTAGCGGAGAGCGCATGCTCTTTTAGTGGATATTCGGGGAAATTGTGCCTGCTTTTTGATTATACAAGTTTGCACACTGTCAGAGGTAATGTCATGACTATTTTGCAACAAGACTATCGCAGATTTGTCCTGTGAAAAATTATAGGTAAAATAATAAGCAATTGTCAACAAGTGAATTATGGACATTTCACCACAAGTGAAAAGTATGGAAACTTCACCATAAGTGAAAGTATGCAAATTTCACCACAAGTGAAGGTATTGACATTTCACCATGAGTCAAATATGGACATTTCACGACAAGTCAAAGTATGGACATTTCACCACAAGTGAAAGTATGGATATTTCACAGGTGAAAGTATGGACACTTGGCTGCCTTTGGCAGCTGGTTATTCTACCTAAATGATTCACAAAGGACAAATCTACAATGGCCCTAAAGCCAAATTTATTTGTTCATGACATGCTCCAACTGTATGCCAATTACTTTTACCATCAAAGTCACTGTCACCTTTAACACACCTAGGCGAAGAGAAGCAAATTATGGTCTGACGTCCCAATATTATAAGGGATGTAACCTTCCTTCAAACACCATAACTCAAGCCTGTTGCGCTCTGTTTGTAACAAACACAAATCACTGCTTATGTTTCACTTAGTTACCTGTTCATGTTTGTTGTGTTGTCATTTAGCCTTCGAGAAAGACTCTGCTAGGGTCGAAACGTCAGGCCATTAACTTTTTTTTGCATTTATACCCTCGGTCCATTTGGTTGGTAAGTTGTTTGCAACAGCTAATTCTATTTTCTCAAACACAAATCAACTTAGTTTTAAGAATTATGCCCGTATAAATGACACAGGACCTTGTTAGTGTATACATTTCTGGAAATTAGCAACAAAATATTCACAGATGTTTTTGCTGACAAGACGAACGTGAAGCTGGATGTGCATTTTATTATGGCATAAAATATTCATATTCGTATGACCCACTTTCAGACTGAACCATTTTATTTAAAAGTATTGTACATCCAGCAGTCGACATCAAATAACCACACACGGCCGAACCACCTTGATGCACTCTTTCAGTATTTAACCATCTGCCCCAATTACACCTCCGAGTTTCTTCACCAGAAGGAGTGTCTGTTATCCCTGATAATCTCGTTCGTGTTCCCGACTAGCTCACGCCTCGCATTCTTATAAACAATTACCGAGCCAACAATCCAGGGCTATGTGTTATTAATGGAGATGAGACCGGTTTTAGACATCCCACACATTGAAAAGCTGATTAAATTTCACACTTCTTCTGTACAAGAAATCGTTCCGATGTTTTCTTGTTTGTGTCGTGCAGTCCTTTTTTCTTAAATGGCTCCAGTGGGGGTGTGTAGCGACTTGGGATGGTAGGGGGTTGATTTGTCCCAGTCGGCATTTTGAGACCCAGTTATCAAATTATAGTAGACATGATATTAAGTAAAGCAGTCAGACTGAAATAAAGTAGTTTTACAACTAAAATACATTATTCTTGTTTGGTTTATTGGATTCAGTTCAGTTGGGTTCCGCACAAGTTCACAGATTTACAAATAACTTACAGGGTTTACAGAAGGTAATGGTGAAAGACTTCTCTGGAAATATTATTTCATGAAATGTTTTACTTTTTGAGAAAACATGAAAACAATATCAATTCTCGATATCGAGAATTACAGATTATTTTAAACACATGTCGCGACACGGCGAAGTGTGTGGAGACAAGGGTGGGTTTTCCCGTTATTTTCTCCCGAACTCCGATGAGCGATGACCGATTGAGCCTAAATTTTCACAGGTTTGTTGTTTTATATAGAAGTTGTGATACACCAAGTGTGGGCCTTGGACAATACTGTTTACCGAAAGTGTCCAATGGCTTTAATGTAAAAGACTGGAAATTTCACCCTCTTGTCCCAGTGGTGTCAGTTTTGCTCTTTTGAGATTGCAAGTCAAATTTTGTCACTCTTTTTGAGTGAAAGTGGAACGAACTTCACTCTAACTGGAGGTGAAAGTAACCGTCTTTCACTTAAGAAGAGTTGTCCGCCATATGTCTCTTTGCAAGAGTGGTACGGCAGACAAGACGTAGAGTATTTTTTTCTTGAAATTTTGAGGTTATGGGACTGGCTTCCAAACTCCCCCCTCCCCCCCCCCCCAAAAAAAAAACAAAAAAAAAAAAACACCTGGCCAAAAAACAAAAAAGAAGGAGAAGAAAATCTGTCGTCAAATTGGCTTTTTGAAGAGCATCAATAAAATTTTCTTTCAGATTTGAATAAGTACAGAAAGTCTTTGTACATTTGGGGTGGGGGGGTAAATTATTTGTTATTATGTAAAGTTTGATTTGTGTTTATTTGTTATTTTGAAAAGTTTGTTTTGTACTTTTTTAAGAAATAAAACAACATAAACTCAGGAGAATTCTTGCTACATTTTGTTTGGATTAAACTAAGGTAGTAAGAAATACATAATTAAGGACACACCATTGTTGAATATGGTCTTTAAAGGTGTATCTTGATTATTAGAAAGCGAGCGCACACAGGAATTAATTTGGACAGCTGTACTAATGGCGTACCATTCCTTTAAGATTCAAAGTGTGAGTGAAGACAACTCTAGAAGCAACCCAACCTATCTATCTGTCTTCAAGTTAACATAAACCCCATCCTCATCTGTCTGAGTTTGACATCTGTTTATTTGTGGAGCTTTCTTGGAAAATAAGATGAGACTGCTGGGGTCCCTTATAAAACACATCAGGGCATTGACTTTGAATAAGGGGGGAGGCATTCTATCCTGGGGCCAATTTTAAATAACATGTCCATAGACGTTTTCTGTGAGGATTTGGTTGTGGCTTCAAAGACACTCCATCTCATGACAGTTTAAGCTTAAAGGCTTTTGAAACATGGAAGTTTTTGGTTAAATTGTTTTAGTCATTTCTCAAAAACTGTAACACCTCAACAAGTAATATTTGAAAGGCAGCTTTCTATTCTTAAATCGTGTAGACCTAAGTGTAATGTAAATCTGTGGTAATTCTGTGGTAATTCTTTGTTTTGTGTGTACAAAAAAGTACCCAGACCCTTAATCGGCAAATACCCCAAACTGGATTATGGCCATAAAAACTTTCTTTGTTTGACCCACCGCAGCTGTTGGTAGTACAAATTATTTTGAGACGGTATTACCTTTGAAATAATGTGGTTTTGATACTTTTTCAACCATTTCAAATTTTATTTTCCTCAGTAAGCACAATTTTTTTGCTCACAGGAATATTATAGTCTATTTAGGCATAATGATCTTCCTATACTTTACAGTATGATTTCAGTCTGGCAACAACAATTAACATTACATAACCATAACCTGAAAACTCTCTTCAAGCTTATACCAAATGTACATGTAGGTCAGCTCTTGTACTCATTCAAATGTTGCTTCCCTTAAAAACATTTTTTTTTTTTATAACAAAGGGCAAGGTATCATGCCAGTCTATGAGTCAGAATTATGCTTAATTCTCCTCTCTTAGTACCAGCTATTGAAATACCTAATCAGGAGATATCCCGCCCCTCACCAACGACGACGACAGACATCTTGAAAAACTCCAGCTTCATCTCCCTTTCCAGTGTACATCACCTGATTTCATGATCCTCTTTTTTACTCCCCCTTTTTCCCCCACTTTTTTCCATTTCCTTAATTAAAAAAATTATTCATTGAAATTGAGTAAGGCAGTCGTGACTTGAGCTCACGGATGTCTGTGTCTACATCTCATTCACTCACGATAATGAAAATGTCTGGGTCCGGGAAGAACCAGTACGCCTACTATACACTAATAGTCTGTGTAAGGTCCCCTGGTTGGGGTCTGCACACTTTTGTTGCACCAAATGTTTCTGTAAACTTAAGAATAGCTACATTAAAGGTGTTATTTAGGACGTAGAGCTGAAAAATAACACATTTTTTTGTGACCCACTCTGTAAAATTGAGTCAGATTTTGGCCAATGTATTATTATGTTATGGACAGTTCAATGTGGAAAATATCATATATTTTTTTAACTTTTTAAGATGTATGTTTCCATAGTAAGCTTTTAAAACACCTTTTTATGCAGTAAAGCTATGAATACAACAATTTTGTGATCATACTTAGTCTAATTTTCATCCTTTGCCCGAAATGGTAGTTTAAACTTTACTTGTAATTCGCTTTTAACAAAAAATGATACATTGGCTAATTTCAAACGGGAGTATTTCAGCAACGTGATACACCACAAAACATTGACATATACCAAAATACTGCTGCTGGTGTGTTCTTTCTAGCCTTGCATTAACCCAATTCTTAAAATTTTCAACATCTGACTCATTTTCACAGAGCGGGTCACATTTGTCAATTATTGACTTTTGTACAAAATCACAGTCAACCTGCAATGTTCAGCGTGTAAGCACTTTGTCATTAACTTTGTTTGTTAGGACTAAAATCAGCTGTTTTTTAATTTTTTATTACTGGTTTTTAGGCGAACATTTTTCTCAAATAGGACTTCAAAATCAGCCGTTGAGAAGCTCCATGAAATTAGCCCCAGTTTGGAACGACCTCTCTTGGTCGCAGCCGGTTGACCGGTTGTCGTATAATTATCCCGGATATTGTATCGTGTAGCATGTTACAACCACGCACACTGACTTGTTCTATCACTGACTTGGGATACTTTACTGAGAGTTAAAAACATGATTTAAACTGCTACCCCCAGACAAAAAGTTAGTTAATTTAAAGATTGAAAGGTCTGTGGTCTGTCAAGCCACTGACTTGGGATATTTTGTTGAAAACACGATTTGAACTGGCCACCCCCCCACCCCCCCCCCCAAAAGAAAAAACCCACAAAAAAAACAAAATAATATAAAAAAACATGCACAACAAAACAAGAGTAAAGGTTTATCTTGTCACTGACTTGGGATATTGTACTGAGAGTTTAAAACATGCTCTCAACTGCTACCCCTCTCTCCACCTCTCTCAACTGCCACCCCTTCTTGAAGGAGAAAAGGTCTATCGAGTCACTGACTTTGGACACTGTACTAAGAGTTGAGACTGAGGAATAATGGTGTTTAGACAGTATGGTATTCTTGGAACATAAGCGGCTTTAAAAAGCTTTCGTTTACGGTCTTCGCAAAGTGTCAAAGCCAACCCAACCTGAGCGATTCTCAATTTCCCAGTCAGTGTGAAAATGCATCCCAGTGACAGCTGGGCCTTTGCATACCTAACTAAGATCTCGTCTGGCTCCATTGCGCAAATGAGGCCCGTAGTTTGGAAGGGGGGGCTGGGGGAGGCGGGGAGAGCGAGGTAAGCATGCAGTGAGTTACAGAGGTGATTAGGTGCCGCCATGCTTGGCTTAACATGCATTTGGAGGGGCCCGGTGATGGATCGTCGAATGTGTCCGTGTAATTGACTACTGTAATGGATATTATCAGGGAAAGAGAGTGGATTTTAGGGTGTAGATCTCGCCGTCCCCGTCACGAGCGGGATCCAAAATGGTGTCTTTGAGTTTGCAGCTTTCAGGTCAAGGGAGGAGTTTATTCGATAGGAAATATTGAGATATGTCTATAAAGAAGCCTGTTAGTGGTGTTTTTACTGGATGTTACCTTTCGACTTCAATCTGACCTTTGCGATGCTGTAGTCACTTTGCATTTCATCCGAACACAGGTAACGATTTTGTCCAGCATCTTTTGCAAAACAAAACATTAAGACTCGTTTTATTATATTGCAACTGAGTGCCATTATTGAGAAGCCATTTCTTTTAGTAGCAACTGATACAATTTGTGTAGCATTTTGCTCTGCTATAATCAAAGGAAATCGTTTGTTGGATCAAAAAGACGCATCCAGTGAATAAAAAGATGGTCTCTTTAGCCCTTTTCGCATGACTATAATTTAGCAGGGGTCCCTTGCTTAATTTTAGCTTGGTTGTGAAGTTTTACAAATAACACTTTTTTGGACTGTCCAAAGTCCCTTGTGAAATCTCAAATTTGCCTTCTCATATGGACAGTATCAACATTGTTCTTTCACACAAGGTGTCATTTCACAACCTTGCTAAAAATAAGCAATGGACCTTTGCTAAATTGCTGTCATGTGAAAAGGTTTTTTTCTGTGTACGGTAATCGTCGCTTTAAACTGTAATGGTGAACAACATACATTACCGGTATAGCAAAGAGACTGGAGTGTATGGAATACTGTAGAGATGCATTTTTAATAGCCTCTGCTGGATGGTTGTAGTCATCTGTCATTGCCATCCCATGGGGAAAATGACATGAATACTTTCTGGAGTAATTTGTTAGGCATGGGTTTGTTGCGTTGCCTCAACTTCCCCTTCAGTCCAAGGAATATCATGAACATTTAATGTCAGGTTCTCTTTTGATCTTGGGATTGCAGATTTTGGATTAATTTTTGTTTTTCTTTTTTCTTCTAGTTCTAAGGTATGATATGTTTTGATATTGGTCTAAGTTTGCTAATTTTGTATTTAAATCTTGATTCGCTTTTCTTGTGCGGGGCTCCGTGTGGTTACTAGCTCGATATGTAAACACTTTTCAAGAGTGATGCCGGCTAGTCAAATTTGCTTCTTAGCAAGCCTGGGACGCAATTCAAAAATTTCCAAGCAGCCTGTTTGAAGCTGTGTTAATTTTATTTGGTAATATCACGCACGCATACAAAGCTTTTAAGCATAAAATATTGCTTTAATTTTAAAAAAAAAAGAGCAGAAAACAAATCACACGTTGCACTTTGTCACTTTTTCAGATTCCCTTCATTCATAGTTCTGATTAGTGTATGAGCACCAGACTATTTTCACTCTAGCTGCTGTTTGGTTTACCTGATTTCATAGAGGAGAAACAAACATGACAAAGTTAAATTTGTCCTTCCTTAGCAAAAAAATATGTGTTTTTAGCAAGTTTTAAAATTTAGCTCAGGTTTATAGAAGCAAATAATTTACAATGTTCAATTTGTCCTTCCTAAGCAAACATTATGTTTAGCAAGTTTTGAAGTTTAGTTTAGGGTCATATTAATTTATAGGTTTGCATGATGTCATTTGATTGGTCTGAAGTTTTGAGAAGAATTTACCATTATCAACAACAGAGGGCAGCAGGTAGATGTAATGGAGGCAAGGGTTGATCCAAACACACAGATGGTGTTTTTGTGTGTAACTGTTAAAATAGTAATTCTTGAACTACAGAATTCAGGTCCCTTTGTTTTAGTTCACTTACCATGACCTGTTCCAACTTCATCATTGTGAAATAATTCCAACAGTTTGCCAGAAAAAAATACACCAAACTGTCAAATACTGCTCTTACACATGTGAGATAGATTTTCCTTTAGTGCCCATTTTTCTCATTTTGATTCTGGTGTCGCAAAACAAATTCTGGTTCATTAAAAATGTTGAGCTACAAGCCCTGTAGTCGTGTGGATATTTCTTCCTAATTCTTCCTAACCCTGGACATACCCCCCCCCCCCTCGTTGTACTCTTTGTATGACCCTTGTATGACAATCCAAATATTTTAAACAGCGGCTACAGAATGCTTAGAAATATATAGTTGTTACATTTTTGTAATAGCTGAGTCCATAGGAAACAGAAAAAACATATAACGAGTCTCTTACCTCGTGTTAAAACATGGTAAAAATGTTTTTTTTTTCTCCGAAATACTCCAAGCCAAAATTCTGAAAAAATGTGAGGTTATTACAAACCCTGGCGACAAAGGAATCGTGATGTCATCGGCGCTATTTGATGTGGAAAATAGCGCCCTCGGTTGGCCAAAGCTGGAGAAGTTTAAACAAACATAGTTGGGGAAAATCGCCACTGACGTCAAGGGGTCATTGCATATCATTTTAATAGATAAGCCCTTTTTGACCCTCGGCTGAAAAAGCTGCGGGGAGAGGTGCATTTTTGACTTGAATTATTTATTACCAAATGCAATAAAGCGTAATATGGTTATAAATCGGTATCTACGATGTCTGTTTGTCCTAAAAAGGGTAATACTTAAAATTTTGAGATTATCCTGTAGCCGCTGTTTAAACAATGGAAGTATACCTTCAATTCTATACAAATTTTCAAACATACTTCCTCCCAGTCAAAACATTGTTTACTGGCTCAATGTCAAATGATGAGGTGTCTTAAAATGCACAGAAATTGTTCAATCTCAAAGGATTTATGTCTGAAAGCTTTCAGAGTGTCATCCTGTGGTCCCGTCGAGTGGCTCGTGCCGCTCATGTGTAAATTATGAGGCAGAGTGTCAGTGAGACGGGCATCTGATATCACAGACTCACAACGCTGAATGAGTGAACATTAAAGGCACCTGGCAATATTGGTTATTACTCAAACTAATTGTTAGTGTAAACAAATACTTGGTAATGAGCAACAGAGAGCTGTTGATAGTATAAACATTGTGGGAAACAACTCCCTTTGAGTAAACACATTTTTTCGAAAAAGAGGTAATTTCAGACTAAAATATATTAACAGACTTCAGAGAATAAATTTATGCAACAAGGGCAATTTTTCTTCCATTATTTTCTTTCAAATTTGGTGACCAATTGAGCAACGTTTTTACAGTTTTGGTTGGTGATGCATATGTTGGGATACAACACGTGAGAATACTGGTCTTTGACAACTGCCTAAAGTCTCCACAGTGCCTTTAAAGAGTAGGTTATGTATCATACTTCGGAATGACGTCAAAGGGGCAGATTTGTAAAAGCTTGGCGTATTTCAATGAGGGTGAAAAAAATAATTGCTGTGAAATTATGAATTCAAATTACACTTATATTCTCATGAGAAGTTTGCCACCAGCAGTATTAGGTTACTGTTGACAGTTTTCCCCCTATATATATATCAATAAGCAATATCACGGCCTTGTAAATTAATGGTATATTAATAACACCTATTGCCTTGCAGGCCTAACTGGAGTTACAGGAAGCCTTGTGTGCCCTGGTTATGGTCTTGTTTGCCCTGGTTGTGTGCCCTGGTTGTGGCCTCTCTTACCCTTGTAGTGGCTTCTGTTGCCCTGAAATGGCCTTGTGTGCCTTGTGTGCCATGGCCTTTTGTGCCCTGTTTGTGGCCCTGTGTGTCCTGGTCGTGGCCTCGTGTGCTCCTTCAGTAGTTTCCCACAGACTTAAAGAATTTCCAATGGGAGTGTGCCCTTTTGCAGATTGAAAATGGCCTTGCCCTCCCAATGGTGGAATTCCTAGACTTGATTCAAGTCCCTTGATCGAGTGAGGTCCGAAACACAATGCGCCAGCAGTCAAGTACCAATAGTCACATAAGACAAGTGCGCCCCCATCGTCAAAATGTAGTTATTGCAGCAGAACAGGTTGGGGCCCGGAAAATAATTATTTTCTGTGACGCTGGCACGGGATTGGGACTTGAGTCAAGTCTATGGAATTTCAGGTCTGTTCTTGCTAAATTATGTTAATGTTGTTTGTCATGCATTGGTGTCACGCACCCATTACTAGTTCAAGGACTTAAGTTGTGCATGTGTAAAAAGGTCTTTATGGTCAGTGGCCTAGAGTTTTAGCTGTATAGCAAGATAGAGGGCGCTATATAGGGACACCAGAATCACAGGGAAAGTGGATTGATGAAATACAGGGGGGGGGGGGGAGTGGACTGCTTTAAACTGCTTCTATGCCACATGTATGCAGTCCCCAGCCCATATTGTTACAATGGCTTTACTGTTAATCATTATTTGTTTATGAATAATAATAATATCAAATTAAAATCATTATTATTTATACAACCACACTTTCACAAGTAAGGCACTGTGCATGTATGTTTTGTAAATGAATGTTTTTTAAATTCAATTTTTTTATATTTTGCAGTGAACGTTTTCTTGACTGCATGGTTTTTAAAGGGAGGGTATACCTCGTATACCTAGTAATTACTGGGACTCCAAAGCTAAATGATCATAAAAACTTACTTGTTAAAGCCATTGGACACTTTCGGTAAACAGTGTTGTCTATATAGTGTTGTCTACACAACTTATATATAAAATAACATTAGGCTCAATCGGTCATCGGAGTCGGGAGAAATAACGGAAAAACCCACCCTTGTTTCCCCACGTTTCGCCGTGTCATGACATGTGTTTAAAATAAATCCGTAATTCTCGCTATCGAGAGTTGATATTGTTTTAATGTTTTCTCAAAAAGTAAAGCATTTCATGGAATAATATTTCAAGATAAGTTTTTCACCATTATCTTTTGTTAACCCTGTAAATAATCTGTGAACTTTTAATTTTTTTTCTGTACCATAAGTGTATAATGGCTTTAAGAAGCACTGGAGAGCTATTGATATTTTACACAAAATTGTACGAAACAACCCCTTTGAAGTAGTTTCAGATAAAGAGATAGTTTTTCACAAAACAAAAATGAATCTGAGAACGGCTTCAGGAATGAGGCTTTTCTCAGGCATTTTAAAACACAGAACTCTATGAAATAAGTTTTTTTTGGTATTCTTTCACTAATTTCTTACAACTTTCTGACCAATTGAGCCTAAACTTCCACAAGTTTGCAATTGTATGCATATGTTGGGGTACACCATTGTTGATACTGGTTTTTGGCAATTACCAAAAGTATACCCGACTTTAATGTACAAAAGATAAGTTGTCCATGTGTAGCTGTATATCCTGCATAACCTTCCAATATCATTAACCAAATCCCAAACCTAAGTGAGCAGATTAATGTTGTTCATTTACTGTCAATCTCATGAGCCATACACAGCGTCCATATCAAGCAATCGATTTCCCACTTCCTGTCATTTTCAATCTTATCCTCATTGAGACAGAATAAAGTAATTATGATTTCCTCTAACTCTAATTGTCAACAAAGGTCAGCTATTTTAGGAAACCAGCCATTGCCCGAATGCTGGGTCCTGATTGTCTTAAGTACTGAATTGAAAATTTACCAAACAATTCAGTTCCAGAAAAAAAAAAAAACTGAATATATAAAGTAATACCCGTCCAGAGATATGCTTTTTGTCTGAAATACTGTCAAATTTGTGAGGAATTGGCATTTTAAGACCCCCTACAAGTCACTGTTACTTATTTGTATTGTTCATTGTTGATTGCCACGATCGAAAAAAGCCAGGTTTAAAGTTTTTATGGCAGTAATCTTCAGTTGAAAAAGAAGGTGAGTGATTTGGTCAGATGGGGGCAGGACAAAACTTTGCGGGCATCCTTTGTGTTAAAAAAAAGGTACGTCTATTGTCAATAGCAGATAAAAGCAAATTACTAAACTTAATTATGTAAGCAGAAAGTAACCAGGGCAATACCTGGAAATTTAAAAAACACAATTACATAGAAAAATCATTGCAATGCATGTTGGCAGCTCTGCTATTTGTTTTGGAGTAGTTGCAAATAAGGGAATAAAAGGGTAGCGACGAGTCCTTTAACGGCCGTTTAAAACCGAGTTGCCCGAGTTGACCGAGTTGACCGAGTTGACCGAGTTGACGGAGTTGACCGAGTTGACGGAGTTGACAGAGTTGACAGAGTTGACAGAGTTGACAGAGTTGACGGAGTTGACGGAGTTGAAATGATTATCATAATCATGTCAGAGTTAAAGGAACAAAGCTATAAAGTCAAACATCTCAGTGTTTGAACGTTTTTCCTTGAAAATTTGTTTGGGCTAATCCACAAGAAGCATTTAGTCACTGATGTCAAAGTTTAAGGACTAAAGTTAAAGGTTAAAAGGTTAAAATCTCAGTGTTTGAACTTATTTTCCTTGAAAAGTTCTATGTGGTAATCCAACAGAAGCAGTTAGTCACTGAGTTGACTGAATTATCATATACCAGGCCCCTTCCTAACCCGACGTTGCCATTGGCTCAGGTTTAAGGGGCATGGAAGTACGTCTAATTGAAAAGGAAGTTGTGTCTCATACATGATACCCTCCTCCAATAAAAAAAACCCTTAATTTCTATGGTTGCCTCTCACTTCCTCTGTGCATTTCACTCGCCTGACACCCGTTCAAGACTCCTTAGTCATCTCCTCCACATCACGTCATACAAACTTGTTGGCGCGGCCATTTTCTCTCTTGGTTTTTCTTGTCGGACTTTACTTGTACTTTTGCCGGTGGTTGTCTTCAGCTTTTGACGTTTCAAACCAGGTATCTATCAACTTCATGTTTCTTTGTTTTATTTATAGAGTGAAACGACTGTTAAGCCTAAACAACTTGTTGACTTTTTGAGCAAAGTCTGCTTGAAAATCCCTTTGTCTGCAAGTGATTTTTTTTTTACTGATAAGTTTTTCCCATAGATTTGTGGGGTTGTTTGAATAAGGTATCTATCAAATTAATTTTTCTTTGTTTTATTTACACAAATTCTGCAATTTTAATCGGAGTGATAAAAACTTTAAACCTTTGAAACTTGGTGACTTTAGGGTCAAAGTTTGTCTTGAAACCACTGTGTCTGTAACTGAAGTTTTTTTTACTGATCAGCTTTGTCCATAAATTCATGGAGTTTGTCAAAAGTCATATTATCAATTGAGACAGAAGAAACCTAGTTATATCTATTGATTTCTTTGAGATAACACCTCAAGTTACTCAAGTTACATCAAATCATTGTTAAAAGTTTCATGAAGATTGGGCCTACTTTACTGGTTTCTACTGACAATTTCGGTGAAATAATGGGGTTTAAGAAATAGTGCTTATGAGTACAAGCAATCAGAGCCCAATTTCATGACTGTGCTTACTGTATGCAAGAAATAATAGTAATAATAATGGAGTCTTACATAGCGCCGGTATCCGCCACAAAAAGGCGCTCATGGCGCTCGCTCATGATACAAAAAAACCCCAAAATATTGTCAAAAAAAAGGAACAGAAATAAGTATGTTGAGAATCGCTGGTCAACATTTAACTTAAAAGAGATGAGTTTTGAGGGCAGTTTTAAAACACGATGTCGTATTTGCAGTCCTGATGTGGTAAGGAAGACTATTCCACACCTTCCCCGCAGTAACCAAGAAAGAACGTGCTCCCCATGTGTTCTTTGCCATTTGTTCTACAAGGAGACGTTGATCGCCTGATCTTAGGTTATCTGAGGAAAATATTCATATTTCACAGGTTATGGTAGCAAAGCATAAAACACTTGTGTCTTTGAGTGTACTTCAAGTTACTAAGCATTCTTCACTTATTGAACAAATGTAAAAGTTCCAGCAAAACTACTTATTTATTTATTCAAACATTTCTGGTAAAGAAACTGACACGTGCACCCCTTGTTTTACTGAAGTATTCTTCACTAATACTATACTCTTCTTAGTACTGAACCAATGAAGATTTTAGTCTTGTGAAACCAACTCTTGGTCCAGTAAAAAGTTCAAGCTATAAACTTTGTGGTCTTGGGGAATTTTACCAACAATTTAAGCCCTCTGGGTGTGCCCTCTGGATGTGCCAGCGCTCCATCAACTGTGCAATCTTGCCCTAAAAAAAAAATGGGGTTAGCTTCCATTTCCTTTGTGCTAAGCAGTGCTAAGATTTTGAAGGGAAACATTGTTTCTTTATTAAACAAATTATTGGACATCCTAAAGATACAATCAAGATTTTGTTTAAATTCAGAAATTGTGTTAATCTGTGATCAGCTTCCTGTTATTGAAAAATGGGTTTTACTCCATTGGGGTTGGAGCTCGGAGGAAGAGCTAATAGAGCAACAAGGCTGGACCAATTTGGACCAATTTGAACATCAGTCAGGATGAGTCAAGATAAGAACATGTATAATGTGACCTTTGACCCCTGATCTCTGCACCAATTGTCAAAGGTCAGGTTGCATGTCGAAGTATTGACAAAATGATTGGAGGGTCTCCTTCGTTGTTAAGAAAGTATTACAGAAATACATGGAGAAATTGAAATTAAAGAACTAGATCATGAAATTGAATTATGAACAGCTGTTTCTATTTTGGATAATTTTTTTCTCAATTGAGATTTGCACAATTTGATAAAAAGTAAAAAAAACCTGGGCCCAATTTCATAGAGCCGCTAAGCACAAAAATTTGCTTAGCATGAAATTTCTTCCATGATAAAAACAAGATTACCAACTAAATTTCTATTTGTTGCATATTGCTTGTTACTGGTATTCAGCTGTTGTTTGCTTATCTTGAAAATCAAGTCGAGATTTGGTTGGTATTCCTTTTTATTTTATCAAGGCAACAATTTCATGCTAAGCAAATTTTTGTGCTAAGCAGCTCTATGAAATTGGGCCCTGACCCCACACTTTTTGAATCTGAGTAGTGCATACAGCTCGCCTTAGTAGGCCTACTTTAAGGCAACCAATTTATAGTGCTCCTTGTGTTTCTCAAAAAGGACTGGTAAGAAAAAAATGAAACTAAAAGCAGTTACAACTGATTCTTATGAGATTTTTGTTGTTTTCTTCCCTTTTCTTCCTAATGGACTGTACTGTTGCATCTGACCATCCATCTTAACGGGCGTGGTCTCTCTGTTGTCCCTGCATCCTCGTTTCTCTCATCATGTCTTGGCCTGGACCTCATCCGCCTCCTCCACCTTCCTTGGAATATGAACATGAAATACCCACTTTCTTCTATCCTGCGTATGGACCCATGGATTACCAGGTATGTGCACGAATTTGTTGATATTTAAATTAACACTTTACAAGCCAACTTTTTCAGGGCCTTGTCCTGTGAGGTAGTCTACAGGGCTCAATTTCATAAAGCTGTTTAAGCACAAAGTAAGCTAAGCACAACAAAATTCTGCTTTACCATGATAAGGTTACCAGCCAACATACCATGTCACGTGTTAAGTTTGTGACTGGTAATCTGCTCATACAATGTCTGCTAAGCAGAATTCGTTAAACATTATTTTTTTTCTGTTTTAGCAGCTCTATGAAATATTGGGCCCTGGTAGGCAACTGGGCCCAATGTCATAAAATTGTTGAGCAGAAATGATAGGCCTACTGCTTGACAAATTTCTTTGCTAAGGAAAAATTGGGTGGGACACAGTCACGACCATGTAAACTTAATGTAATTTTAGCTGGTAACTAGTTTCTGTCATCAGCAATATTTGTCTGTGCTGAGCAAGTTTTTGTGCTTACAGGCTTTATGAAATTGGGCCCTGGCAGCCGGGCTCTGCTTATCGTAAGCAAAGAATCAGCACTTGCAGAAGTAGGGAACTTCAAGCTGAAGCGTAATTTGGTGCTTGCCCTTTAACTGAAGAACGGTGATCACAGAGCCCTGAAACTGGGTACTGCTCGGACAAAATAATGTTGACAGATATGGACTGACAAGGTTATGGTTTAACACCTGCATACATAATGATTGATTGGACTGTGTGACTTTCTTAAAATTGCTGAACTTACAGGTGTTTATGCGGAAACTTTAAAAGTTTTTCACAAGTTGTTCAAATGCTGAAAGTGTTTAAAAGTGACATTATTTGTTACTCCAAGACAATTTTTAGGCATCTCTCTTTTGACAGTTATTAAAATAACTTGCCAAACCACATAGGGTTGCAAACTTAAAATTGCAAGAAAAGTCGGCTTAATGGATGTGTAGAATGGAACTGAGTATAAACAGCCCCCTCTGTGATGTGACAGTAGATTCCAGTAGCAATCTTGTTAATTGAACCTACAGTACCCCCTCTTGTGACAGTCATTGGCCAGCTTTGATTGAAGCACAGCGAGGGTAATGAACTCAGTTTCCTTCACGCTGTGGTACAAATCAACCAAATTAATCACTCAAAAAATAAAGTCCTTGTACGTTGATTATGTTCTCGGTAGGTCCTCTCTGTAATTCTTGTATGATGGACTTGTTTGGATCAATCAGGAAGAATTGGTACAAATTGGTCGCGTGAATCAATTACAAATTTGAGACACAACCAAACCAATTGAAGGGCTTAATGTTAGTGTTGTTTTTTTAGGAGAGCAATCGTCCAAATCTTGTTAATTTTCAACTGACAAACAAACCTGCAAAAAAATAACCATACCTGCATGAAGAGACCCACCCCTTTTAGTGATAATTATAGAGTTTGCCTTGCCTCACCAATGTAGGCTCAGCTGTATCGGTAATAGCAGTTTGATCTGGATTAATCAAAAAGAGAATTAAAAGCAAAAGGCATATTTATATGTGCTGTCTGACCGAAGAAAACAACAAATCCACAATATAAACAAATACATGTGTTTGTCTGAAAACTATTTGTGTTGTTATTTTGTCAAATAATTACCTTGAAGACCACTCTTGCAATTTTTTTAAATTCTGTACAACAAATGAAGGACCTAAATTGTAGTAAATGATTGGTGCATTTTTATGACAACATGTAGTACATGTGTGTGTAGATTATTCAGAGATAACATGGCTACACCATAAATCAAGGCAAAGTCATTATATTCATACTATAGTGAAATACTAAGTAACTATACAGAAACAGTTGTTTACTTATTGTGGTGATTTTGCCATAAATGGCCGCCTCCTGTTGTAGTCATTATTGGTTGACTTCAAGGTTCTTTGACTCATTGACTTCTTCCTTGGTAGACCCACCACACAACTAGAGACCCAGCACACAACTAGAGACCCAGCACACAACTATAACCACCACCACACAACGCCCCCATTGATGATACATGGAGCATGGTGGAGCAACATCCTGTGGTGGTGGTCTGTAAACACCATAGAGACCTTGGTCCTTTCTCTATGGTAACACAGGCGTTGATTTCACAAAGAACTTAGGACTATAGTCCTAGGATTGTAAAAACTGAAGGGTAGTCCTGAGTTAGGACGAGTATCCTGTCCTAACTCCAAATAAGACTCATTCTATAAATAACTCTTTGTGAAATCCACCCCTGGGTCTCTAGAGTGCTGACAAAATACCCACATTGTGGTAACTTTTAACTTGGGTTTATAAATCTGAACATTATAAACAGTGTATGCCTGGTTTTTCACATATACAAAATCAAAGCTTGTCCTCAGAATTGGGGGATTACACAATAACCCTCCCAACAAAAAGGGAGATTACAAGCCTGAATTCCAGTACCTTTTCACCTGTCCCACTGTACAGGCGAAACAAAGCATAGCATGACAGATACACAGTACATGTCTCTGCAAGCTAGACAATGGAATGTCCCGTTATACATGTCAGCTGTCCTTATTGTCCCACTGGCTGCAAAAGAAGAGAGGCCACTCTGAAATAGACCCTGCCCATGAAATATGTAAATTGCACATAGCGCGTGCGCACTAACGTGTTGAAAATTGGCAAAATGAGGGAACATTGCGCTGTTTTATACACGGCTAATGGGTGCGTGACGCAGACGCGATCGCGCGTCTGCTTTGTGCACAACTCTATATGGTGTTTGCCAACCAACAGGGTCTGTACGCATGCGTGAATGTATATAATTAGCATATTTCATGGGAAGGGTCCATTGTTAATGCAAACAAAAAATGTCTGTCATTAAGCCAGTTTAGAAAGGTTTGCCGCCCCCTGGCTGGATTAAAGATGGTCATCATCCAATGTGAAGTGGTTAATACATATCTTATGATTAATCTTCGTGAAATCCAGCTCCATTTATACATTTCACTACTGTCTGTAAATTATTCGCTTTTTGGTTGTAATTCACTAATTCAAGGAAGGAGGATCAGACAGTCTTCCCTGATGAACACTTAAGGGGTCTACTCTTTACGTCACTGACATTTAAATCATCTCAATGCCGGTGGGAAAATTGAGTCTTGTTACCATGGTAACACTTGTAAAGATTGACGTCAAATCCATTTGGTCATTGGAAAGGATTCAAACTCCGTTATTCGAGGGGAGGGGAATTTGTTTTTAATAATAATTGCCGGAGTCTTCTGATGATTTGAATGGAACACCAACACACATAGAGCTTTTAAGCTTCAACTTCTTCCTCATCTCCCTTCCGTACCAAGGATATTAGATAAACAGATAAATTGTGTATGTCTTGATATACGCCTTTCTTAATATTTATGCATGAGGTACGTTACAATGCTAATCCAAACTGAGGCGATGGGCGCAGCCACTGCAAGTGATGGGGGAAGTGCGCCCATAGCCTCATTTTGGGTAAGAAATAGACGTCATGCATAAATATTAAGAGAAGCGTATTATCATATTGAGCATGATTTTTGTATTACTCAAACTCATACAAATGAACAGAGCCCAATTTCATGAAGCTGTTAACTGAGCCAATTTCTTTGCTAAGCAAGAAATGAGTGGGGTTCACAGTCACAGCAATTGTAACTGTATGGTATTCTGGCTGGTAACCTCTTTTTGCTAGCAAGATTTATTTGTGCTTAGCAAGTTTTTGTGCAAGCTATTCAGCAAAAAATACTACTAAGCAAACAGTGGTGCACCAGTCACAACAACAATGTAAACTTAATGGAATCTTGGCTGGTATCTTATTTCTGTTAAGCAATACTTTTCTGTGCTTAGCAAGTTTCTGCGCTTAGCAAAGTTTTGTGCAAGTTTTTGTGCTTACATGCTTTATATGATTGGGCACATGCTCTTGACTGTGGTGCAGCCATCTTGTTTGTTTTGCCATACTGAGGCTTGGAGGCAAATATGGTCAGGTCCCGTTTGTATGGTTTTCATAATTAGAACTCTTGTTGTGTTGATGAAGACGGGGAATATTGTCCACCGGTTTTTTGTTTTTGCCCTTAGTCCCTTTTTCCTGTCTGGTTGGATTGGCCGCTGGGCATGCTCGTCATCCCGAGCAGGTGATGGCTTTATTTAATTACTAAAATGTGGTAAAGTGATCCAGAAATCTTTATTGTTGAGTATTGGCATGCGCAGCCCAAATAATGAAAACATGAGTGTATACTTTTATGCTGTCAGATAAAGTGTTTCTTTTTTCTTCAAAATGTCAATGTTTATCCTCAGTTTTTTTTTTGTTACTTTATCTGAATGGAATATTAAATTTTGACCTCAGAAGTTATGGATTAAGAATGTTGGATTTTGACGGCTTTTTAAAAGTTTGAGACTTTCTCTTTTTGTGTATGTATTGAGAAGTGTGCAGTGTTGTTCTCCCCAGGGTTGCTCGGAACTAGGGGGACCTTCTGGACTTAAATTTGGCAAGTTTGGCCTTTGAGCATGCTGAATTGAAACAAGGTCTGAGGAAACATTTGTTTACCTTAGTGTTAATCTTTGATGTTAAAAGCCCAGCTGTGGCAGTTTGAGCCAATGGTTTTATCTTTAGATTTTTTCATGGATTTTGGATTTGAAGACCTCCCCATTGCAAATTAGCTGCAATTGCATGTATCAGCAAGATGGCTATTGACCTGATATTATAGCTTGTGCATTCGGCAAACTTGGAAGTGCAAGATATTTTCAGCTCAATTCTGAATGCAATTAAAAACGAAGGACAATAATTACAGGAAAATTCCTGTGAGAACAATCATTAATTTGAATTAGTTTTTACTCACCTCATTTAGCCTTGAAAAAAAAATGGTCATTAATATCATCATTAATTCATAAAAAATATAATAATATAGAATAGGGGAAGGGGATGAAACACAGTGCCCCCAACCTCTCAGATACCCATTGAAATATTCCACAAAGGTCCAGGTCTAGCTGGTCCAGGGAAGGGTGTTGAGCTAACCCATCCATTGTATGGGGTTTAGAAATGATACGCACTTCCTGTGATGCCCCGATATGAAACCAAAACCAGTCATTATTGAAAGGAACTCCCTGTCTGCTCTTTTTTGGGACCTTGTTGTTGTTGTGACAGCGTGTGACGCATCTGTACTGGTTCTGGGTTATTTGAGATGTTTTATTTGTACATCTGGGTTATTTTAAAGCCATTGGACCCTTTCGGTACAGGAAAAAAAAAAAAAAAGTTCACAGATTTACAAATAATTTACAGGTAATGGTGAAAGACTTCTCTTGAAATATTAGTCCATGAAATGCTTTACTTTTTGAGAAAACGGTAAAACAATATAAATTCTCGTTAGCGAGAATTACGGATTTGTTATAAACACATGTAATGACACGGCGAAACGCGCGAAAACAGGAGTGGGTTTTCCCGTTACTTTCTCCCGACTCCGATATCCGATTGAGCCTAAACTTCCACAGGATTGTTATTTTATATATAAGTTGTGATACACGAAGTGTGGGACTTGGACAATACTGTTTACCGAAAGTGTATAATGGCTTTAAGCGAAATGTTGACACTTTCAAACACTGGCATTTACATCAATCCTATTTTTTGAGAAACTCTGTTTTTGCAAATGAGCAAATGGGTACCTTTAGCACACTTTGTAACTAGTAAAGACAACTTTACGTTAACTTTAGGGTAACTTAACTGCTCTTTCATTTAAAAGAAAACTTCAATATTTTGTCTTCTGAGTATCTTATCAGTGAATGTATTTAATCTTGATTGCAATGTACAAGCGTTGTCTGAAAAAACATGAAAAAGTGGTTGCAGGATACAGATATTTTTCAAAAGTACCTTTTACGCAAATAAAATAAATTGGCATTGATATTGAAATCTTCAAGGCAGGGTGGATTGACGCTAATTTGCCGACTGACCTTTTCTTTCAAACCCAACCCCCACTAAATAAAAAATAATAAAAAGAAAGAAAAGAAAGAAAAGGTGTGGTTACACTGATCTGAGACAGATTATAATCAAATGTTTTGGTCCGTCCTTGTGCCACAAGGAACAATAATTAAAACCCACTCCACCAGCATACTGCACTTGATTAAAATCAAACTAATTTGCTGTGACGTACTGATTCTTTATTCTGTGTCTTTTTCCTGAGAAATTAGCCTTGGAAGTCTTACCAGTCACAGATTACTTTATTATAGTTTTTGTCGTGATCTTTTTTGTACCAGGTTTTTAGGGAAAGGCCTTTTTTTCTTTCTTTGTACATGGCGTCTTGGTGAGGGCTATATAAATGTCTACTTATGGCGAGGCAATGACCTGGGCATGGAGTCAATTGCCTCTGTTACCTCCATGAAGTAACAGGCACAACTTTTTCGTTTACAGCAGAGTTTCAAGCAATGACAACATTAATTTGGTGTTTAACTTACGCTTTATGTGATTTAACATATATATGAAATAACAAACCTGTGAAAGTTTAAGCTCAAATATTAAACCACAAGGGAAACTGACTAGGTAAATTTTAAATGATTTCGGGTTGAACAAAGCAAAAGTTGGATTTGAAGCAAGGACCTCTGAACTAATGTGCTGGCACTCTACCAACTTGCCTGTGAAAAAATAAATTGTTCCGATACCTGCTGCTAAAGTATAGGATTCTGACTGCCTCTAGCTAACGGGCGATCTTGGTGCTAATGGTTCGACACCAGCTGCTTTAGAATGGCTGTGGGCATGGGTTTGAATCCCATCCAAGTCATTCCTGCAGCCGATTTCACGAAACTCTAGGATTAATCCTATCTCGAGTTAGGACGAGTAACTCGTCCTAACTTAGTATGGGTTCAATGTGTCCTACGTATTTGGATGCGGAACTCAACTCGTCCTTAGTCCTAAGACTAATCCTAAGTTAGGAAGAGTTTGGTGAACTCGACGGCTGTGGATATATTTCCATAGGACTCAGGAAAGTGACAGTGCTTTACACTCTAACCATATATGGGTAAAAGCAAATTGCATTATAAATACTGTTAGCATACTTGAGCCCCAACTGTGATTTGTTTTGGGAATGGGCACCATGCAGGCACTTAATTCTTTAACTAGAGAAGACAATGTTGTGCCCTATAGCAGTTCACCTTAAAATACCTCTTTGTCCAGTTGTATTCTCAGAGGCACTTGACACTATTGTAATTAGGCCCGAAGCCTTTTATTATGCACCTGATAGCACAAAAGGGTGTTAATTCTTTCTTTATTCTCTTGCCACTTCCTCGATTGAGCCCAAATTTCCACAGGCTTGTCATTTTATGCATATGTTGGGATACACCAAGTGAGAACACTGGTTTTATTTGACAATTACCAAAGGTGTCCAGTGCCTTTACTTGATGCAGTGTTGAAATCTAAGTCATGAAGGTAATCGACCCTCTTCATTTGCACTCAGGTATTGAGACCAACACTTAACATCCAGATCAAGTAGAGTCACCGACGTGATGAGTTAGTTAACCCTGAGCTCGTTATGCTGCTAACTCATTTGCATATTGAAAGAAGGAAGTTTGGCAGAAAAAAAAGTTCTTGGATACTTTATACCCTTGGAATGATAGAGGATAAAATTGCAATGAAGTTTAATTTACAAATACTAATCAAGTCAATGCCGTAAACTTTTTGAAGAAAAGGCTTTAATGATCAAGAAAAATGGGTAGACTTTTTGTTTTGTTAAGTAGATTCAGAGGTACATTATGGATCTGAACATGGAGTATTTTTAAACAATAAATTTTGAGTGTCCACAGTCTTCTCACTGGCACTTATTAGTGAAGTATTTGTTTTTGCAATGTAGTCTATTTAAAGAAAATACGGCTATGATCAAGAAAAATGGGTGGAAACAAAAAGTTTCAACTAGATACAGATGTACATTATGGATAGTGCATCCTGAAAAAGGGGTATTTTTAAACAATGAAAGATAAATTTTGAGTGTCCAGTCTTCTCACAGGCACTTATAGTTATTTAAAAAATTTGTTAGAGTAAGTACTTTATGAAATTGTAGGCCTTGAAACACGTACAAACTGAAATAATTGTTTTAATAGTTTTTTGGGGTGTAATTCACAGCGTTTTGGCTGTATACAGTTCATCAAACTGTTCACTTAAAGAAATGAAAACTTGTGCTGCTGATGAAAGATGATGTTTATTATCTGTGTACTTCTTCTTGAGCCAGATAAGTCTGGCGGTTGTATAATGCAGAGTTCGTTTGACAAAAATCTAGCCCCGTGGGTGTTGAGTTTCATCAGGAGAGATGGGAAACCAGACTCTCTGCTATGATTACCATATTCTCAGTGGATTGAGTTACTTGTTAGTAACTCGGATCAATTTCACCTCAGGAAATCGGACAACGTCTTTGGGGAAGAGAAGAGAAAAAAAAGGCTTTGGTATTATCTTGAAAAGACTGAGAAAACTGATCAGAAAAGGTGTAGAAAAATATGTATTATAAGCGATGTGGAGGTGGTTACGCGCGATAAACAACGATTGTATTTCAATTAAAGGGTGCGGGTCACACTTGTTTTTGGGTGTGCATAACAGTTGGTTATTGAAGAAAGAAAGAAAGAAAAAACATAGCAGATAACTTTTAAACTGATATGGTATAAAGATGGTCGTGTTTTAAAACAAAAATGTATATATTTTGGTAATAAAACAATATATATTTGAACTTGCAAGTCGACATAATTTCATGGGATAAACATTGGTGGGTTTCAGTTAAAGGATAGAAGGTAAAACAAAATATATTTTTAATTTTTGTTAAAGACACTGGACACTATTGGTTATTGTCAAAGACCAGTCTTCTCACTTGCTGTATCGCAACATGCATAAAATAACAAACCTGTGAACATTTGAGCTCAATTGGTCGTCGAAGTTGCGAGATAATAATGAAAGAAAAAACATGAAATTGTGTGCTTTCAGATGCTCGATTTCGAGACCTCAAATTCTAAATCTGAGGTCTCGAGATCAAATTCGTGGAAAATTACTTCTTTCTCAACTACGTCACTTCAGAGGGAGCCGTTTCCCACAATGGTTTATACTATCAACCTCTCCCCATTACTCGTATACCAAGTAAGGTTTTATGCTAATAATTATTTTGAGTAATTACCAATAGTGTCCACTGCCTTTAAATGTTCCCCAGTTGTTAATATTAAATACAATTACAGTTCAGACTATAACATGGTATAAAGATGGTCATGGTGGACAGTTCCCTTTACATACTCTTATTCAAAATATTAAAAAATTTAAGAAATGGGTAAAACAACTGGATCATCGTACGTGTTCGAAGCTCGGATGTTTGCCATCAGTGAAAACATCTTGTGACCCTAAACTTCCACTTCTTTGTTATGTCATGGATATCAGTACTGAAGGATATATAGGTCAGACAAAGATGCTGGTCTTACTTACAATGTTGTCCATCATGCTTTGATAAAATAACCTGCTCAACTGGAAAACTGTGTAAATAAGTCTAGAAAGAAAACAAAACTACGGCCACTGCACTTGGAAGAGACATATTGTGATACATAATTTGAATATTTTTGCCAAAGGAGTTTGTACTTCGGATCATTTTGTTTTGTAACCCGTAGCCATGATATTCTTTCTACTTTAACCTGATTTCTTATTTATTTTTGTTTCCCCTTTAAAATTGAGGCAAATTTGAATTTTTGCCTCGGAAGGGGTCTGTGTAAATTGTGTTGTACACGAAATGTGGGTCAGCCCCGAGTTGTACTGAACATAATTGTCCTACCCTTTTCCAAGGGCCAAATATCATGCCAGTTGAACCTTGTTTTGTTATAAAAAGTGTTACAGCCAGCCAGCTCCATTGGAAATTATGCAAAAAATAATAATAAAATAATAGTGGCTTCTTAATATATGGATTGTGTGCCCTCGTTGTTTAGCAACTTCATGTTCATCCGGTTTGGATTCATATCTGTACGCTTCCTTTGTTTTATAAACAAGTTTGCGATTTTGTTTTGAAATAATCAACGAGGCAAAGAAAAAGCCTTGGGGTAAATAACAAAGACGTCACCCAGCCACCCTATAAAATTTCATTTAGTACATACCACCACAGCCTTACCACCCTGTACTAATTACAGGGATATTTTGACAAAAACAAAGCATCCCCTCTATAAATAATCAAACTTGTGAGCTCAACACCACTGAAGGTTGACATTGGGTGTGATCTTTCATGACCTCTGAAGGAAGGATTGACCTCACTGAGGTTTGACCTTAGGAGAATCAATCCCCACCTATCTTGAGGAAACAATCGGCCGCCTCTGTGAGTTAGTTATGAGGTGATAAATATATCCCTTGGTTGATGGTTAGACACAAGAGCATTTCTGTTTTTATTCGGAGGACAATCACCGTGAAATTGAACCTCAAACAATAAAAGCCCCCACACATCATGAAGTCAATTTTTTCTCTCCAGAAATTTACTTTCATGGAGTTCTATCAGAACCACACCAGCCCCACCCCTAATAAATTATTGTTAAAAGGTCTGTAGAGATGTTTTGTAATAACTATGAAAATTAATTTCAATAAAAAAATTACTTGGCAGCTTTGGATAGTACAATGCATTTTGAGAAACTTTTCACCTCGAAGTTCTGAAGTTATGAAGAAAACCTTCACTGCGGAAATGTTTGCCTGTGGAAATGTTTTCAAGAAAGTTTGTAATAATTTTGGTTTTAATCAAGAACTGAAATATATGTTTAACAGAAGAAGATGCGCTGCAAAAAGCAACCAATGCTAACTGTTCCCATTGAAGTGTATACATAGATGTTTAAATTAAACACTTTAAAGTTAAACAAACTAATCTAAAGTTTCACCATAATAAATACACTTAAAAACCTTCAAGTTACCAGGAACACTATAGGTGAAGATTATTATTTTAGTCAATTCGTAAGAGTTTTGTTTTTCCTTTCTTGGAAGTTTTGTTTCTCAAAGAGCCTAAGTACCTAGGTAAATAAATCTTGTATTTCTCAGTTACCATTTTAAATTGTATGACCATAGAAGGTGAGAAATCCACCTCACCGCTGTGGTTTATCTCAGCGGATTTATTGCGACTCGCGTTTCCCTCGATGTTTGATCAACTTAAACCGTCCTGCCGAGAAATCCGTGTTCTTGGAATCGATAAGATCGACTGTGAGGTCCCTGATGAGGACGAGGGGCTTTTGTTTGATGAGGTGGGACACTTATAAGATCTGTCATGAGTTCATTTTATTTTTAGAAAAGGTCTCTTGTTTCGGAGGAAGACGTTGGGGATAAGACAATTTGTTGTCTTTCTTTTCTACCACCTTTACTTTATGTTGGTAATTTTACCTTTGAAGTGGAAGGGATGTTTAAGTTTGTAAAGGGCACTTCGGTTTGAACATTTTGAAAATCTGTCATAGGAATGTAGTGGATGGACACCAGGGAAAAGATTTGTGGCATAAGATAAAAAGTCGCATAAGTAGTGTATATTTTTGTTTCTTGAATTACCCCAAAAGAAACGGTTCTCCAATTCTAATGCAGACTTGAAAGGCAGAAAATCAGTCAAATTTGTTTAACCAATTTTTCTTGCATTTATACTGCTGTTCAGTTTTGTTGGTCAAGCAGTTTGCAGTTTGCATTTCTCTTTCTCAAAAAATTATATTAAAAATTCACATCAAGAGAACTGGGCCTAGTTTCATGGCTCTGCTTACCGCAAGCAAATAACTAGCGAATTTTGTGCTTGCGCCATATAAGCGGAAAATGCTGATCGTAAGCGCAGAATTTGGCAGTAAGCAGAGCAATGAAATTGGGTTCCTGCTGCAATCTTGTTGTTAACTTTAAATGATGTGAACAACCTGTGATTTGAAGAAGATCTTAAACATCTAAGGTGATTAATGATCCACTCCACTGTCTCCCTCAGTGAACTCCACAAGACATTTTTTAATTGGAATAGCTGGAAGTTTTCAGGTATCTCACATCAGCCCTCAGGAATTTACATTGAACTCAGGGAGAAATGTGTGGGCAACACTGGCAGTATTTGAATGATGGTGAAATACTGGGTCCTTATCTCTATTATTTTGATAGCAGCAAAACTGTCTGGACTATAAAATAAATCACAATTACGCCATGGCGGAAGAAGATTAAAGGGTTCTGATACCCTTTTTTTTTTAAAGTAATCCTGCAGAGAAAGATGAGAACATGTAAATATTAATGCCTTTTCTTGTAAGATGTTGCCTGGAACTGGTTGCCTGTAAATTATTTGTGTGACGTGGACCTTATATTTGTTTGTTTTTTCCTTATTGATTTTTTTTTTTTTTCCCTTGATAAAAACAAGATTTTTTTATTATTTTAATTTTATTTTTATTGTTTGATTTTTTTGGTGTGTCTTGGCTATCTGCCATCAGGGCCCAATTTCATAAAGCCTGTTAGCACAATAATTGTGCTTAGCATCAAATTTCTTCCCTGATATAAACAAGATTATCAACCAAAATTTTAATTTGTTGCATATTGCTAGCTGGCATACAGCTGTTCTGAAAATCACGTGGAAATTTGGTTGGTAATCCTGATTTAATTAAGGAAGAAATTTCATTGCTAAGCAAATTTTTGTGCTTACAGGCTTTATGACATTGGACCCATCCTCCTGATTCCCTAGCTGGGTGCATGGAAAGAACCCTGGTCACTTGGTCATATCAAAATACAAGGAATAAATTAATGCTCTCTTCAATCCCTGGGTACTCAACTGGAGTAAATGATCCCAAATGACAAGAATTCTGAATTAAAGTGTTGTTGTGTCCGAGTGTCAATTTGCATATCGAGATGTAGTTTATATTCCCCAATGTGCACCGGTTCGAACAAACTGGCCTGATTTCATATGGAGATAAGACTCAAGGCTTATTATTCCTCAGGATTTGTCCAGCTATCAGGATTTTCTCAAAATCTCTTTGAGCCAGTCAAATTTTCTTGAAAGACTGCAATCACCAAAAGGAGGAAGAAATAGGTCACATTGTGTCCAAGTCTAAGCCTGTATTTGTTTGTTTGTTTGTTTGTTTAGATCTTCCCATGAAGGGGACTCGGCAAACTCCCACAAGGGGATATAAACACCAAGCTGGCAACAGCCAATCTCTCTCATACAAACATTGGTTTAACATCTATGATTATGAATTGCACAAATCAAGAAATTGTGATTCAGTAACTAGACGACAATATTCTAGTCATTGTGAAAATCAGCGGTTAGCTGGGGGATTCAAACTCACAGCCTTGTGATTGCAAGTCCTGCAGTCTAACCACTTGACCACGGTGACCATGGTTGTGTATTTCTGATAACCTGTATCTAATACAGAGTCTTGCTAAGTTCAAGACTCAAGAAATTTTTTAAAAGTTCAATGCCAGTCATCTGTTTAATTCTAGGTTCCAATGCTAATTTCGTAGCGATGCAGCGAGGCGATTTATAATTGTGTACATTTTGCTATCTATCACCTTTTTTTTGCCTTTTTAATGTTTTTTTAAATTTTATGTGATACTTTTTAGACTAATTCTTGTTTCTATTTCAAGTTTTAGTACAGTGATGTCTTGTTAAAAATATAGGATATAGAATTTTATCTTTTGATATCATGATAAAGAATAATAAATGAATGAATGAACAGGCCTTGGACTTCACTCTTTAAGGGGCGCAGCAATTTTCCTCTGGTAAAAGGCACTTCATTGGGGAAAATGTAAGTTTGTAAAAAAAATTGAACCTTACAGAGGGCAGAAGCACAGGGCACCACGGCAACAAAGAGGCTTGAATGAAAGGAACACGTTGCCTTGGATCGGTCGAGTTGGTCTTTGAAAAGCATTCTGTAGCCGTCTGTTATAAAATGCATGGGTAGAAAGATGTTGTAAAGTAGAATACAATGATCTACACAAACATGACTTGAAATTGCGTGGTTTTCCTTTTACCTCGTCGACAAACACAGTCGGCCATTTATGGGATTCAATTTTTTTTTACTCCCATAAATGGCCTACCGTGTTAGTTCCCAAAGTAAAAGGAAAACCGTGCAATTTTGAGTGATTCTTGTGTGGATAATTGTATTCTACTTTTAAAACATCTTTCAAACCATATGCATTTCATAACAAACGGTTTCAAAAGCTTTTTATAGACCAAATCGTCCGATCCAAGGCAACGTGTTCCTTGAACCAATTGAGAGGTTCCGGGTCTGTAGAATTAAAAGGGAACCCAGACCCACGAGCCATTTTTTTCAAGAACGTTCACATCTGATCAATCTCATCTGTGAATTAATTCTGATTCATCTTGACATGGGGGGTTCTTAGTTACACCATAATTTAAATTGTGGTGTCACATTTTACTTGGCAATTAAAAAATAGATTTGTCGACGTACTCGTCTAAAGATCAACTTCAGCACTTTGTGATATCATACCAGGGCCCTTTTTCATAGAGCAGCTTTGAAAAGCAGGAAATATTGCTAAACAAAATTGTTGCTAATCAAAAAGGAGCAGGATACCAGTCATAAGTTGTACATGTGACATGATATTTTGGCTGGTAACCATATTTTAGTTAGCATATTGATGCTTAGCTACTTTTTGTGCTTTAGCAGCTAGGCCCTGAAGGAGTAAAAACCCTAAATTCCAAGAACTCCAAGTAAAGAAAGTTGAGTCCACCTCGGACTGAGCCGCCTGTATCTAGAACCTGATCGGGCACTCCCAATGGGTGGTGACCTAAGATCGTTGATAAGCAAAAGAAAAGAGAGAGACAAAAAAACCCATAATAACCTGATTACTCTTGTGACAAGCAAGAGGATGGATGGCAAAGAGTTGCTCAGTGACTTTTATCGCTGATCAATATTCCGTGTTTTCTTGACGTCTGTCCGTCGTCCGTTGGGGAGGGAAGCGACTTTGTCAGAATTGTGGCGAATGGACACTTGAGACGATGGGAATGGGAATGGGATCGGGGGAATGCATGCTGATACCATTTTTGGAAGTGTACTTGAAGGAGATCGCTGATAATGTTCCTCATGTGAACGTGGGTCACGTCGTCGTTACCAAAAACCTGTTTTGTAATTTTGAAAGTGTAGTAGATCACTGATAATGTTTCTCTTGTGAACAAGGATCATGTCGTTACACAAACCTGTTTTGTATTTTTGGGAACTCATTTTAATTATTTACTTATTGGAAGATGCCTAAGTTCAAAGTTTTAATAAATTTGACCAACTTAGTAGGCCTACAAATAGTTCAACTTGAAAACACAGCTGTTCTCTATTCATTATTTTAGTAATTGGTAACAGTCACTCTATTTTCAAGATGGTGTCTGTTATTGTATGGTGTAGATTTGTTGTTGTCCATTTGCCATAGCAATGTGAAATTGGCCAACATTTATTCAGTGACAGATACAGGTACATTGTTTATAAAGCTGCTCCTAATTCTTTAACATTTTGATAACGTCTTCACTTTTTACTTATACATTTATTATTTACATTTAACAAACTAAGTCTAAAAGTAAAGACAGTTGCAAGTTTATGTAAACAAAAATGTGAAAGGTATCATTGAATGTCACAAGAGCAAGCTCCCTTCATTTACAAGACATATACTTATGGCTCTGAGATGTTTTATATAAGGAAGTATATGTATAAGCACAGATGTGGTAGATGAATGTCAACAACTGGAATGTACTCTTGATTAAAAAAGCTTTTAGTTGGCAGAAGAATGTTTAAAGGCTTAGTACTCGTACACCAAGAGTATCTGTTAGGTCATTATTTGGTTGAGTTATTATTCCTTCCTTTTAAACTTCAAGTATCTCAAAGAAGAAAGTAACTTTTGAATCTAAGATCTTTAATTGTGTCAGTCTGGAGCTGTTCCTCATTTGGCCAAGTCTGACACTTGCATTATGGTGAGACCTGCCATCAATATTTATAACTGGCAACATCATCAAGTTTCTGATTAAGGGGCCTTTTTGGGGGAAAATTTTGCAGTTAGTTCATTACAGTTCATAGAATTGGCAGTCAATGAAAGTATAAGTAATTTATCTACTCTGGCTCAAATATCACATTATCATGGCCCTGCGATCATGTCATGGATGACTTTTTCTTCATTGGGGCTCCAAAGTGGATGCTTCAGTGGTTTTGGCTCACCTCAAGGGCTTACTGCTCTGGGTCTCACCAGTGGGCTTTCTTGATGGGCAGTTGTTTATCTCAAAGTTTATCAACTTCAAACTTCTCTGGCCATAATGACATTAGTCTGGCCACCACCCAGAAGGTCCAGCACCAATCACACTGTATACTGTCAAGTCACACATCTTTACAGAACCCCCACTGTCCAATGTGTGAATCTGGCAGTGAAATTTGATCTGCCCAAGCAAGGGCGTTGTTGTTTAAAATGGAGAGTTGCTGGCTGTCTTATATACCACATGCTATTGTCAATGCTCAACATCAGATACCAGGAAAGAGGCCTGTTGCAATCAATCTGTGCACTGAATAACCCACTCAACTCGCCTGTGATAAATTTTCCACATGTACTACTTCTAACTTCCAGCAGGAAGTTTAATGGTGCACCAGCTCTCAGCTACATTGGATTATTACTGATTATTCGCACAGGCAGAAGTTCAGGAGAGTTTGGAATTAAGCTTTTGTTTTTTAATTTTGTGAGTGGAGTTTTCTCTCTGTGGAGTGTTTGGGATGAGCCTTGTGGGTACATCACCAGCGTCGTGGCTGAAACCTAAAATGCCTTTGGTCTTACTAACGGTAAGTTTTAGTTGTTGTTTTAGCTTAATAACTGAACTAGTGTGGACTTCCAGTGCAGACAGTATCAGCATGGAGGCCATGGTATCAGTTAACAGTATCAGGCAGCAGACATTGGTGCTGTTAATAATAGTTTTACCATAAATATCCCAGTCTATGGCCTTGATTGTGTAGCACAGTAATTGCAGCTATGTTTTGTACTCTGTATGCAGTCTTGTCTTGCCTTGTTTTTACAGTTGAGCACTCAATCAAACTTTTACTTTCGAAGCAAGGTTTAGATCGTTGGTGTGTAATTTTTGGAACTGTTGTAAACTCATCTGTCCAGCTGCTTTTTCAAAACTTTTAATGATACAGCTGCACATATTGGGTTTATGAGGGGTCAGAAACTGACTGATTTTTGTTGTTGTGATTTGTTGCGCTACACACCGTTGCCTAGAGGTCATTGTTTTACAACAGTGTAAATACTAAATGGTTTCCACCATGGTGGTTCTACTCTCTGTAAATGGTTGTGTATAAATAATGTTTCCATGTTGTAATTTTCAGTTCAGGATTACTACAAACTTATTCAAAAGATAAGTTGCTATATTTTTTCCTGCAATTAATGTTGAAAGCCCTACATAAAGTTTGGTCATGAATCCTTCTTTTAATTTTCAGAACATAACAGTTTTTGAAACTTGGGTTTTGTTTTTGATGTCATAACACAATATATTTAAGTTCCGTCCCAATTTAAGAATCGAATGGTCCAAACTATGGTTGGGACCTGTCACAATTTGAGTGTTAGAGTTGTCAAAACTAGTATTGAACAATCTGATGTTGAAATAATTTAGCAAACTATAAACTGCGAATTCATTCCATGCCTCTAGTTTTCACTAAGCTACTGGTGATGATTTACAAACTGACTTTGAAAAATTGGTTGGTAATGGTTTTTGGGAAAACAAATATATCAGTGAGTTTGTCAATTTGTGGGGGTTTCTTCAAAGTGATTGAACAAAAATTACAGTTGTAAAGACATAAGATAACTCTTCACATATCCATTGTGTACCAAGTGGATTTACTATGGGTTTGTGGCACGAACAAGTTTGTTGTGTTATAAATATATATCCTGCATGCAGGCAATCCGTGTAACACTTCCTGTATCTCTCATACATGTATTGTTTTGTTATATCTGTACACAACAATGATAGTAAAGACTCTCACAATATCATGAATCAAAAGGGTCCAAGTTCATACACGTGTGTAGAGCTGTCTGATTAAGGACAAAGAGTAGCTAAGCGCAAAACAATTACGATCACCAGCTTTAGGTTATACCAGGCAAAATACCATGTCATATTATGTGCCATCTATGACTGGTTTGCTGATAAATTTGTGCCAAGTAGAATATTGTTTAAAGACACTTGACACTATTGGTTATTGTCAAAGACTAGCCTTCACAGTTGCTGTATCTCATCATATGCATAAAATAACAAACCTGTGAACATTTTAACTCAATCGAACGTCGAAGTTGCGAGATAATAATCAAAGAAAAAAACACCCTTGTCACATGGAGTTGTGTGCTTTCAAATGCTTGATTTCGCAACCTCAAATTCTAAATCTGAGGTCTCGTAATCAAATTCGTGGAAAATAACCTCTTTCTTGAAAACTATATTACTTCAGAGGGAGCCGTTTCTCACAAGGTTTTATACTTTCAACCTCTCCCCATTATTAGGTAAGTAGGTGGGTTACCAACTTACTTTTTACTTAAAAATGCTGCTCACTCCCTTCACTAGAGCCCTTTTTTGAAATCTGGTGTAAACTAGAATTCTCTGTTTCTGATCATTACTGTCACACTTGCAATGACGCAAATCTACCGCAGTTGCCAAGTCACTGATTTTGCGCTTCACTAAAGTAATCACAGTTGCTATGAGTATGATACAAAAAGGAAAATAAATGTTTTGTTCAAGGCTAAAAGTAGTGATATTTGACAAAACCCGCCAGCAAATCGCCAGTAAATCGGCATTTGGCACACGGTGGACGTTGTACACGTCAGTATACTCATCAAAAAACTATCAAGAGGGCAGGGTGGATCATGGTCAGACCATTGTAGGGTCACAGTGAGCTGAGCATGAACAACTGGTGGTTGTCAAATCACAACGCTCCAAAAATAGGTCCCAAAAAGCCCTTTTAGTAAGTAAAAGTTATGGAACCACTTTGAATTGCACTTTTATCACCCTAAGGATGATGGGAAACTGCCAAGAATGTCAGATCAGTTGATCTTGCCCTATTGATTAATGACAACATCCGGGTGTAGCCCCTAGACTCAAATCATCCACTCTATCAAACAGAGTACAGAATATGAACTCTTTTTGTCTTATCTGTTACCAGACTAGGTTAGGTTCAAAGGATCATCAGAGGTCGGGGGTCAAGCAGAAACTGAAGAGATTGATCCATTGTATACTATTGTATAACTGATGGCGTTTGTATTGAATTGCAGAAGACAAATGGGTTGTCCTTTTCTGGTTCATATACTTAGACCCATTTTTTCTGGTTCATATACTTAGACCCATTTTTTCTGATGTTTCTCACAATGTCAGTTTAGATGGTCCCTTAGTTTATATCTGCTTTCGAACAAAATTCTCTGCAGTTTGTTGAGTGTATCCACTTGGACCTTATCGCAAGAACTCGCAAATATGAGGTGCTTGCTGGTCTAGCTAGCAACCTAGCGATCAAGTTTGATCACTAGCTAGACCAGCATGCACCTCATTCAACAGTTAGCACTTGCACAATGGGTGTTTGCAAATACGATCTATGAATTCGTTCTTTTTGAGGGTATTTAGGAAATTGCATCTTACAATGATATCTAGTATCCACTTGCGTCGGGCAACATGTTTGGTACAAGTACAACCATTGTGACAATTTGGGGCAATTTCCTAGGAAACTAGAACACCACTCCTAGAAAAGATCAAAACAGATTAGCTGTCTGCTTTTATCAATCTGAATTTCACAGGTGAAGTGTAAGGAGGTTAGTGTTTCGCAAGAGCAGTGGATTTTAATGGTATTTTTCTCCTGAAAGTCATGGATTATTTATTTCTGGCTGTTCCCTGTAATTATTTTTGAAACGTGATTTAAGAGGCGTGATGCGTTGCCGTGGTTATCACGTGCTGATTATTACCTGATCTGCCATTGTTGTTGAAACTGTTTAAGTACCCCCCCCCCCCTTCATGAATGATGAAATGCCCTGTAAAGAAAGTCTGTTTCCATGGTATCACTGATTGTTCTTACAAAAATGGTTGGTGCTTAATCTGAAATTATTCTAATGAGTAATGGGACGTCGTTAAAAAAGGTAATGTGATGTGGATCTCCATGGCGATGTCATTTTGTTTGTGGTTGTTTGATCATGCCGATGACGGCAGTAGCTTGAAAGACAGTGATGGAGAAAGCAAAAAAAATAATAGTGTTAATAAAAACATGAACTGAAGCTCAGAAACTAAGAATGACTGTTGGTTTTCACTAACCTTCAGACGATTTGCCATCCACTGGTGTGGAAATAATCAAAGATGACTCATGAGAGAAATGTCTTCCTACAACATCAGATATTTGGCCTTTAGAATAACGTTCTGTACAGAGAGCCAGGGCACCGGGATTTGAAGCAGAATTTGGATTTGAAGTCGGGTTTTGCATTTTACAAGAATGTATTAATGTTATTATTATTCTTTACATTCTGGTTATTGGGCCAATAACATTTCTTTCTCAGTTCACTGGGGTGTGTACATACAAATCCAGGGCTGCTCTGGCACTTGTGAGTGTTTTTCAAACACAATGTCAACCTCTACGCTTGTAGGTACGCATTTTGGCCCCTGGGTGAAGAGAAGCAACTATAGTAAAGCATCTTCCTCACTGATATAAGTGCCATGAACAGGATTCAAACCCACACCCCGCTGACATAATGACACGAACTTGAGTTCGATGCTCTAGTCTAAACCACTTGACACCAAATACTTAAATCGGATTTCCAGAAAAATTGTAAAACAGAGCATCTTAACTGGTCTCTCAAGATACTTCTTTATGTATTAGAGTCATATTTGGGAGCTGTTGGAGTACCAGTGGGAAAGATACAATTAGAATTTGAAAGGGAAAGTGTAAACTGGCTGCAAATTGGAACTAATTGAAAAATATGTCACGGATTTGTCTCTCAGGGTCCGATGTAAATTGCCCTTAATTTCAGGTTGAAAGAGTACCTCGTCAGAACTGAAAAGGGAAAACAAAAAGAACTGTCAATCCCTGTGGAAAGAGTAGTGACCTGACTGAGTGAACTGAATGTAAACAGTGGAGTACATGGATGTGTTGATGTTTCACATTCCTCGAGGGAGATTCCAATGTGTTAAGGCATGAAATGAATGTTGTTGATGGATAGGGAAGATCACACATCATGGGGGAGGTGTTAAACTCAGAAGGGGTTGAGTCTATTTTCTTCCTCGTTTGAGTCTACAGTCTGTGCTGTTTTAGAATAAGAAGGGAAGGTACTGTGTATATATACTCGGCCGGACGGTGTAGGAGGGGAGTCTGTTTTTATACCCGCTTGCTGTCATGTAATAGGAGGTTTTCAGATCTCAAAATTCAGGGAAAATATCTGCAAGATCCAAGTCCTGGGGGCTTGTGTAGCAATAAACTTGTCCTGGAATGGAAACAATTAACTTCACTATTGGCAAATTTGTTTCTTATTTAAAATCTGTTACCTTGCTTTATAAGGAGGAGAATACAATTTTTTGTTGTTGAACAAAATAGCTTGATTATTATTTATAACACTATATCAATGTTTACCCTCGAGAAGTGAGAATTAAACAGGGGCCGCAGTTGCCCTGGTCTTGGCTATCAGTGGCCCTTCAAAAAAATTCCACAGACTTAAATTTTCCCCCAAATATGAAGTGCCCTCGGCAAAATGGAAATGGCCTTGCTCAATGCTCTCTCAACAGGCCTGACACATTTTCACCAGTTGTTGATGGCATTGTTCAAAATAAAGGAAATATTATTCTTAGTGCAAGAAATAATTGTTGTACGTGACCAAAGTATAGGTTATCGTTTGGCCTGAACTGAAACTTCTGTGGTTGGTTTGTGCATAGTCAGGTGTAGAAAAAAAACAGGGTTAGGGGTTTTGTGGTTATGGCTTCAAAGAAAGAGGGTCATGCCATTGACTTATATTAAAACAATAGTTAAAGATGGTGAGTCAAGTTAAAGATGCTAAGTAAAAGCTTAACTGCAAAGTTAAAGATGCTTAGTCCATTTCAAGATGCTAAGTCCGATTAAAACTGCTAAACAATAGCTTAACTACTCAGGTTATGATGCAAAATCCAGTTAAAGATGCTTCTGGGAAGTTTTGGTCAATTTGACAATAAATTTAATGTAATGTTATATTGCCATGTTACGTTTATAGATTTAAGAAAATTAAAGGTACACATTGCCTTGGATCAGTCGAGTTGGTCTTTGAAAAGCGTTTGTAACCGTTTTTATAAAATGCATATGGGTAGAAAGATGTTGACTCCCATAAATGGCAGATGGTGTTAGTTCGCACAGTAGAAGGAAAACCACGCAATTTCGAGGCAAACTTGTGTGGATCATTGTATTCTGCTTTTAAAACATCTTTCCAACCATATGCATTATATAAAAAACAGTTACAAACGCTTTTGTTTTGACCAACTCGTCCGATCCAAGGCAACGTGTTCCTTTAAGCTTTCAAAAATCTGCACATAAAATATTATTTGATGTAAAAACAAACTTGAAAGCATTCCACAACCCAATAGGCATCAATATCAGAATTTTTTGTCCACAGTCCATAAGAAGTGACCTTTAACTCTTTCATTTACTGAAGAAGCAAGTACGGCCATGGGGATTGCAATGGCTTGTGCAAACAGCGCCCTCACAGTATGGGAATGACCAGTCCTTGGAGTGCCAAACTTTAGGCCACTGAATAGCTGTACACACAAACCCATTCATGTTTATTCATTGTTAACATGTCAGTACAAGGTCTCCCTTCATGTTTATTCATTACTTGCTGCATGCTAGACAGCTTCATGCCAAATACAACAGTCCTTTGAGTGCCAAACTTACGACCACTAAACAGTTCTGCACACAAACCCATTCATGTTTATTCATGGTAAACCTGTCACAGGGACACCATTCATGTTTATTCATGACTTGCTACATGCTAGACAGCTTCATGCCAAATACAACAGTCATTTGAGTGACAAACTTTGAACCACATTTTTATTTATTTTAGCCTTCGAGAAAGACTCTGCTAGGGTCGAGATGTCAGGCCATTAACTATTTTTTTTTCAAATTTTGAACCACTGAGAAGTTCTGCACACAAACCCATTCATGATCATTCAATGTAAAACTAGCTGCCATAAGGCTGGACACCCTTCATGTTTATTCATGACTTGCTATGTTGTTGGACAGATAAGTGCAAAGTACACCAGTCTTTTGAGTGGCAAACTTTGGACCACTAAACAGTTCTGCACACAAACCTATTTATGTTTATTCATTGTTAACCTGTCACAAGGTCACCTTATGTTTATTCATGACTTGCTACCTTGTGAGATACCGTCTTTGTCAATTGTTTGAGTGGACAGACTCCTGATGGAAACTTAGTTCAATTTAGGGTGAAATAAGATTACAGAAAGTGCAGTAAGTGTTCCACAAAGGCTTTTATGCTCTGCCGATTTCATTGAGTAAGAATCCGTCTTTGTAATGTTTTTGTTAGACTGCAAGTCCTGAGGGGTTGAATGGTACAATAGAGAGCCCTTTTTCGCTAAGTGTTCTTGATGATGTGACACTGAAAAGGGGCAAATTATGCTGTAGTCTTGAACAATTAGTTAATTTGATTTAAGTCGACTGCAATTTTTTTTCCCAAGAGGTTCACAACAAATTCATTGTTGTAGGTTGAATGACAGAAGAAATGTTTGCAAAGATGGTTCGCTGTTTCGTAAACAACAGTGCTCTTGAGAGAGCCATTTTTTGTCTGACTTCAATGGATTGTATTATAGTACAGCTATGTTTGGGCATTAATTCATTAAAGGCAGTGGATACTATTGGTAATTGTCAAAGACTAGCCTTCACAGTTGGTGTATCTCAACATATGCATAAAATAACTAGCCTGTGAAAATTTGAGCTCAATCGGTCATCAAAGTTGCGAGATAATAATGAAAGAAGAAAACACCCTAGTCATACGAAGTTGTGTGCGTTTAGATGGTTGATTTCGAGACCTCAAGTTCTAAACTTGAGGTCTCGAAATCAAATTTGTGGAAAATTACTTCTTTCTCGGAAACTATGGCACTTCAGAGGGTGCCGTTTCTCACAATGTTTTATACCATCAACCTCTCCCTATTACTTGTCACCAAGAAAGGTTTTATGCTAATAATTATTTTGAGTAATTACCAATAGTGTCCACTGCCTTTAAAGACATTGGACACTATTAGTATTTGTTAAAGACCAGTCGTCTCACTTGGTGTATCTCCACACATGCATAAGATAACAAACCTGTGAAAATTTGAGCACAATTGGTTGGCGAAGTTGCGAGGTAATAATGAAACAAAAAAACACCCTTGTCACACGAAGTTGTGTGCTTTCAGATGCTCAAAATCTAATTCAGAGGTCTCAAAATTAAAATTTGTGGAAAACTACTTCTTTCTCAATTCCTTTTTATATATCATCAACAGCTCCCCGTTACTTGTTACCAAGTAAGGTTTTACGCTAATAAATATTTTGTGTAACTACCAATAGTGTCCACTGCCTTTAAAAAAAAAAGTTTATTCGAGTCCTTGATTGTTGAATTGCAAAGCGTTGAAATTCAGTGTCACGATTCTTGGATAAGGTTTTTTGTATTGACTTTTATCTGAATTCTGACCTTTTTCATGCTGCATGGTGAATTATAAATAGCTTTTCTCCCATTAATAAGTCGCTTTAGTACCTTTACAGCACCTAAAAACTAAAGCTTTCTACCATTACTATCTTCAATCCGTGTTATGTATAATGTCAATCTGTTAAAACTTTTCTACGTTTCATACTAAAGTATAATCAGGAAGAAAGATATTGCGTTTCCTTTCAAAATTAGGAGCTGTGTTGTTATTGAAAAATTTGTAGTCACATTATCTTGTTTTTGTTTTACATCATTCAATTTGAATGCCTTGCATACTTTGTGTTGAGACAAGTGTTTTAAGCACAACTTTGAAAAAACGCTGCACTCAACTGTTCAGTTTTGATGTTTTCTTTTCTTTTCCTTTTAACAAAACAAGGGCCAAAGATTGGCTGAAATTTAGATTTATTTATTTTTGCTTGGTATCTTGACTTCAGTGGTTATTAAACAAGTGGAAATGTCATGGTGGACATTTTTTTTTAGGAATAACTCTAACCCTAGACCATTAATTGGAATCAGCACTTTTTGAACAAAATCCTCACAAACTGTTTTTTTTTTTACTTCAAGAACACAACCCACTTTAAAATTTCACAGTTTGGTGGATGGTGTGCTTTATTGTAAACTGGAGGGTGGTAATCAAAGTCCAAGGGCTAGTGCAACGATTTTTTCTCATATGAAAATGAATATCAATGGATGCTCAATTCCATTTCCATGTATCATTACCCGCATTTCGGTGTTTGGTTTGTAACCTCGTGTTGTCTGTACACAACACACACAAAAAACTCAAATGTTTTTCTCTCAGCGAAATTGAAACATTTGACTTTCAGAACGAACACTCACGAATCACCTTGCTGTGAATTTCTTCATACTTCATGGGATGGAAACATTTGCACACCCTCTCGCTTTTTTTCTTCACTCCTGGAGATCAAGCCTTTAACAGTATAACACTTAAGTATATAGCGCACCTCGAGTGAATCTGTCGCCTGTAACGATTGGCGTTTTATTGGTTTACTCAAGCAGTATGATATCACCAGGCAAACCCAACGAAGCAGCCCCTGGAAAGATGAGCATATTTCCCCACGGAGAAGACCGACCTAATTCCTCATGTATGCAATTGGTAGCCTGTAATGGATGCCATAATATATGGCAACGGTACTAGACTAGAACTTGGGTTTTATATCTGGAGAAATCAATCAAATATAAATTAAATAGGCCTTGGACGGGGAGTAGCTGTTGGGGAACTTACTGGGTAGTTTTACACACCAATGGCAAGAATATCAAGCGTGGAACCAACATGAAAAGGCAGAATTAAGGTGTAAAATTAGACCTGTGGAAGTTTCTCTGGTGAGTTCGGTGTACTTATATTAACTCAGAGACTAACTGTCAATAAACTGTCAGGTAACAGTGGATCAGGCAAGGAATTACCAAGGAGCCCATGGTCTTTGTTGCCCCTTGTCTTGGCCTTGGTCCTCCTATGGTCCTCCCTTCAAAAGTTCTCCACAGACGTTAAGATTTTCCAATTGAAGTGCCCTTTGCCAAAATGAAAGTGCCCTTTGCAAAATGAAAATGGCCTTTGCAATATGAAAATGGCCTTGTCCTTTCTAAGATGAAATTCCAGACCAAGACACTTGTGTGTTGTGCAATGCATGTAAAGGTACCCAGTTACATTATCGCTAAGAGAGAGATCTGCTGAGTGCGCTGAAGCACCTTGTAAATCCTTCTTAGGTTCTACGTAGATCTGTCTGACAATTCATACAAAACTTCAAAACTTGTCTTAAAAGTGAGAACCCCCCCCCCCCCTACGCTGTACAAACCCAAAGACTGTAATTTTGGGGTCAATGGACACAAATGCGTAACAAGACGACAGTAATAATTGTTTAAGATTGTCCTTTCTTTCCTCCCGGAATACAAATAACACTTACGTCAATACACCTCAGTCAGCATGACGTGCAAAATCCACTTAAATTGTCTCCGATTCAAATAAGATAAAACAGTCTGCTATTGTTTAGTTATTAAACGCTAATTTCATGCTGATTCAAATCAATATTATAAGTTCCCTGCAAGGTCTCCCCAAACAATAATGCCTATATTACTTTCTATTGTATTAAGGCCAAGTAAAAAAAAAAAAACATGTTTAGCGTCCAGGTTTTTGAAGAAAAAAAAGGAGAGGGGGCTTTTTTTTCCCCTTCAAGATGGCCGCCATTCTTTTTCAAATTTCAAATACTTTTTTTTTTTTCTGTTCAAACGCACACTACGTAATTGAAACATGTTGGACAAGACATTTTGCCCAGATCATTAAAATCATTTTTTAAAAAGAAAAATGAAAAAAAAAGAGGAGGCGGCCTCTAAAAAGGAAGCGGGCGAGGGCTCTAAACATGTTTTTGTTTCTACTCAGCCTTACTGTCCATCACATCCAACTAATAATTACAACTCTAAAAAGAAGAGAGCAGAGGAACTGTGAGAAGCATCCACTATACAATTCACACTTCATTGTAGGAGGTAAAATGCTTTAAAGCGTTAATTAATAAAAGCTCCCGGCTCCGGGACAGAGCTAAGAAGCATTGGAGCATTCAAGGTTTCTTTTTCTTGGGGTGTCTAAATGCCGGCAGTTTTTGTTGAAACGGCCGTGAGTGGAGTCGTGCGATTTTTCCATTAACCAAACAGCTTTGTGCCGACCTCTGGACAACCTGGGACAGAAATTCTTCCCCCCCGAAGGATCTCGCTGAGAAATTTAATTTTCATCAATTTTTTAATGGAGGAATTTCTTTTGTGTGCTACGTTGAAAACAAGTGACGTCGTCGTGCTGCTGGGTTAAAAACTGACGCTATGCTGTAATTAAACAAGAGGGAAAGAGAGAGTGATGGAAAGTAACTTTGAAAATTTTCAGTGTCTGTGGGGTATTGATAAAAATACATTAAATTGAAGAAAAGTGAAGGTTTTTTTGATCGTTTTATTGATTGATATTTTTTCTTTACAAAGGATTTAAGTAATACTTTAGATTGCACCTTTGGCATTCCTAAAGATTTAGACATTTTCATTGATTTACTCCTTCAGAAGGAAATTTTCCTGGTGTACATTCAAGTTCAATGCAGTTGATGAAACTATATTCAGTTGATGAAACTATATTCATTTTCAAATTGAAATGCCCTTTGCAAACTGAAAATGGGCATGCCCTCTTGAAGCATCCAGGCTAGTTAAAGGCAGTGGACACTATTGGTAATTACTCAAAATAATTTTTTAGCATAAAACCTTTCTTGGTGACAAGTAATGGGGAGAGGTTGATGGTATAAAACATTGTGAGAAATGGCTCCCTCTGAAGTGCCATAGTTTTCGAGAAAGAAGTAATTTTCCACGAATTTGATATGAGACCTCAGATTTAGAACTTGAGGTCTCGAAATCAACCATCTAAACGCACACAACTTCGTGTGACAAGGGTGTTTTTTCTTTTATTCATATCTCGCAAGTTCGATGACCGATCGAGCTCAAATTTTCACAGGTTTGTTATTTTATGCATATGTTGAGGTGAACCAAGTGAAAAGACTGGTCTTTGACAAATACTGCCTTTAAAACACTCAAGGACCACTTACAATTTTCTCCAGGTGTTCCAGCTTGCTAGTTCAGTGTTGACAGGCATCCATATTTTATATGGAATATGGACTGGTAAAAAAGCTGGGGGACTAGTCCAATGACAAGCTAGCTGGTCCTGCTGGATTGTCATTAAAAAGGTTTGGGCGAAGGGCCAAACCTCGCTCGACTCCCCTGTATTTGGAGTTATGCTAGCCACCGTCTTACTTCTATACTTCTACTGCAATACTTGGGTATGATCCATAAGTAAGGACATAAATCTTCACCATCTTCTTTGTCTTCTTTTTGCGTAATTTTCTTTTTGCATCTTCTGTCTGCCCTCTGCTCCTTGCTTTTTACTCCAGAGCAACTTTCCCACCTGACTGCTTTAGCTTTTTTGACAAGTTGTTAAAGGTTTGTCGCGGCGACAGCGTAAAAGCTCTCCTTTGATACCACTGCTCTCTCAGGAGACTGCTGGCTTCCGATAATTGCCAGGATGTAGTTGGTAGAGCAGAAGTTCCGCAGGAGCATGCAGTCTCCCAGAAACAGCAAAAGTCTCGCGAGAGCTATTACCCAATCACCTCAACCATCTCAACCAACATGTGACAACTTGTTCAGAAGTCTATACTGCTTCTGGCAATACCTCTGTACGTGTGCGTGTGTGTGTCTGTGTTGTTTTGTGATACGTCTATAATGAGAAAGACTCTGCAAAGCCATTTCTAAAAAATTAATACCACTTTCTGAAATTAGAATGAAAAGTAATTAATGTTGTATGTGTCTCATTGGCAAAAGAAACGCCACATAAGTACTCTCACATCTAATAGCTAGTGACAACATAAATCATAATGAATTGGAAAGTTAATGTAAAGTTAATAGCTTGCACTTCCCCCAGCTGCAGTGCAGTTTTGCTCCATTGATTCGAGGGGGGGGGGGGGGTTAAGTTCCATAAATGATTTGATTTATTACAATTTTATCTTCTTGTGTATGAAATTATCATAGACTTATCGACCTTCTATAAAGGCTTTAATTTTAGGGAGTGATTGCCAAACAAATACCTTCCTTTTAAAGGCACTGGACACTATTGGTGATTACTCAAATAATTGTTAGCATAAAAACTTACTTGGTAAGTGGGGAGCTGTTGGTAGTATAAAACATTGTGAGAAACGGATCCCTCTGAAGTAACGTAGTTTCCGAGAAAGAAGTAATATTCCACTAAAATATTTGAACTTGATTTTGAGACCCCAGAATTAGATTTTGAGGTCCCGAAATCAAGCATCTGGAAGCACACAACTTTGCAACGATCAATTGAGTTCATTTTTTTCACAGGTTTGTTATTTTATGCATATGTTTAGATAAACCAAGTGAGAAGACATGACTTTTACAATTACCAATAGTGTGATACTTTTATATTAGAAAATATTGACGGAATACAAGACACATTTTGATTTGTAGATCCTCCCTTGAATTCTGCATCTTGAAGGGTCCGCGTCTCCTGCCAAGGTGTGTGTGACCAGTGAGTAAAAAGCCGATCAGATATTTTGGCCCCTCGACAAGGTTGGACACTTACTAGGGTTTTTTTGATGAGGGAAAAAACTAATTGCATCGTCAGAATTTAATGTTTAAAGGCACTGGACATTATTGGAATTACTCAAAATAATTACTATCAAAAGCTTACTTGGTATGAGCAGTGAAAAGTTGTTGATAGTATAAAACATTTAAAACATCCCTTTGAAGTAACGTAGTTTTTGAGAAAGGAAATTTATCACTGAAGTAATAAAAGACTTCAGCTGAAGAGGTTTATTAAAGGCAGTGGACACTATTGGTAATTACTCAACAAAATTATCATTACAAAACCTTTCTTTATTACCATTAATGGGGGTAGGTTGATAGTATATAACATTGTGAGACTGAGAAACAGCTCCCTCTGAAGTGGAGTAGTTTACGAGAAAGAAGTAAATTTGCCACGAATTTGATTTCGAGACCTCAAGTTTAGAACTTATGGTCTCGAAATCAAGCATCAGAAAACACACAACTTCGTGTGACAAGGGTGTTTTTTCTTTCATTATTATCTCGCAACTTCTACAACCGATTGAGCTCAAATTTTCACAAGTTTGTTATTTTATGCATATGTTGAGATGCACTAAGTGAGAAAACTGGTCTTTGACATTTACCAATAGTGTCCACTGCCTTTAAATGCATCTGAAAGCACATACAGTTATGCAGCAAGGGTGTTTTTTCATTCATTATTCTCTTGCAACTTCGATTAGCAATTGAGCCCAAATGTTCACAGGTTTGTTGTTATTTTATGCATATGTTGGTTGACACCAAGTGAGAAGACTGGTTTCTGACAATTACCAAAGGTGTCCAGCGCGCGCCTTGAAGGATGAAAGAAAATGACGACCTTGTCAAGTTGTGTGGATGTATTAGTTTAGGCAGTCTGGCATGGTCAGAATTAGCCAAATCAGTCTTATGAGTACAAATGACAGAAGACTAATCTTCACTTCATTAATCTAGCACTTCATTATTTTCTTGTTGGTCGGGAAAGATGATTGTGACGGGTGTACAGTTGTCATGGTTGGATGAGTTTCTAGCTTTAATTAGCTGTTATTAGAAGGGGTTTTCAGTTATTCATTTAGAATTTTAATATTTTAAATTGAAGAGGAGTATTCCAACCAGGGTCCGTTTTCTGAAAGCTGTTTAGCAGAAAAAACTGCTAGGCAAATTTGTTAAAATGAATTGGGCATCAGTCATAATAGTGTAAAGTTCATGGACTTTTGGCTGCATGGTTACCGGTTCTGCTAAAAAAGACTTTCTGTACTTAGCAAGTTTTTGTGCCTATCAGGCTCTATGAAATTCCTCACTCCTGGCCAAATTTTAAAGCACAACAAGTAGCTAAGCACAAAAATATTATGCTCGCTAGAATAAGGTTACCAGCAAAAAATACCATGTCACGTCATGGTCACATGTTCCATCCATGACTTAAAAGCAGTGGACACTATTGGTAATTACTCAAAATAATTACTAGCATAAAACCTTTATTGATTACGAGTAATGGGGAGAGGTTGATGGTATAAAACATTGTGAGAAACGGCTCCCTCTGAAGTGCCATAACTTTTGAGAAAGAAGTAATTTTCCACAAATTTGATTTCGAGACCTCAAGTTTAGAATTTGAGGTCTCGAAATCAACCATCTAAACGCACACAACTTCGTGTGACAAGGGTGTTTTTTCTTTCATTATTATCTCGCAAGTTCGATGACCGATTAAACAGGTTTGTTATTTTATGCATATGTTGAGATACACCAACTGTGAAGGCTAGTCTTTGACAATTACCAATAGTGTCCACTGCTTTTAAGTAGCCTGTGAAGTTTTACTTAGCAAAAATAAAACTTCTTCTGAAGCAGCTCTTTCCAGGTTGGTCCCTGGGAAAACTATTTAACTTGGTTGGGTTATTTCTTTGAAGAGGCAATTCTCCTCTGGTAAGGGGTACCTCTATGATATGATGAATATGTCAATTTGTACAGAAACCATGCACAGGTCACCACAGCAAAAGCACAGGGCACCACGGCAATTGCTGAAGTTGCCGTAGGTTATTTTGATTCCTTAGATATTCATCGTTAGTCGGTCGCGACGGATCAACACTCGGCTCCTGGCTGATCAAGGGGGGGGGGGGGGGGGGGGGGGGGGGACACAGCAGAGGGGGAACTGTTATTTAGATCAGCACCCTGTGTCAATCACACACTACGAAGAGCCCCATAGCCCCGAATCTTATTCCTGCATTAAAGGCCCACTCTCGCCTGCCTCCAGGTCGTATTGACCAAGGAGGAGGAGAGACGACACGGATGGCACATAGAGAGGAAGACATTTATCTCCTCCTGTCTCCCTACAATGTAACACAAGAAGCAAAGAGAACTTTGTTGATGCAGGGATGTAGGAATGTATTGTAACCGGATGGCTAGGTCAATACACGCCGCTGCAGTGTGTATTGGATTCCTGCAGTTTCTGTAATTAGTACTTGATACACAAAGCAAGGAGCGGCCTGTGGGTATGGCTGGGGCCCTCTCTCTATCGTCTTATTCTGTGTCTTGTAGACCTTGCAAGAAAGATTTGTGTGCAAAACACTCTCCAAACTAAAGTGCTATGGCATATTCACACGACAGCAATTTAACTGGGGTCCCTTGCTTAGTTTTAGCATGGTTGTAAAATGTAGCAATGTTTGACAAGATTTTACAAGAGAACTTGGACAGTACACAGATGTTTGTAACCATGATCAAATTTAGCAAGGGACCCTTGCTAAACAGCTCTTGTGTGAAATGGGATTATGTCTTGTAAGAAAGAGTGGTGCTCAAAACACTCTCTGAACTGACAGTGAATTAAACTCACATGCTGTCCTGCTAATTCTGTGTGTGGCTATTGAGATAACATAACCCAATCATTCCTGAATGCTTTATCTGTATTCATTTTAGATAAGGAAGGAATTGGCATACAGCTATGCAATCTATTAATTGGAACAGCCCTTGATAAGGCTTGTAGAGTGAGAGTTCAAACAAAAACAGAGATTAAAGTGTTGACTAAAGTCCATGAAATAAAAATGCTAAGGGGTTTGAACACTGAACAGACCTTTTGTTCAATTTGGTTTGACTTGCTAATGTTGTTAACCAATGGCAATAATGCTACACAATGATATGTGTGAAGCACTTTTTTGCCGAGTTCTGCGAACAAAAAATTCACAGGCACTTCATTATAAAATCATGTACAATAGGTTTACTTTCAAGTTTCTTTCAATTCTGTTGAGTATCAAAGATGAAGGGGACAAAAATAGATAAACCTTCTCTTTGTGCTTATTAAACGCATGTAAAAAGTTCTCTTTATTACATTCTTATAAACTTATCTGTTGATATTGGGTTTTTTTTTTCATTGGATCATAATTTATCAGCTATGACACATTGTATTGGAGGAACACATTTCACATAAAGTATTTCCGCAAAAAATAGTAACTGGCCTTTCTTTTCAACTCCAGCGGGTCTTCAAAGGCTAAATGACAACACAACTGTACACAATAAATAATTCAATAAATAATGTATTTTCACCACATTGGCTACATGCAGATGTTTGTTTGACTATTTTGGATTTAATCAAAATAAAAAATAAGTTAATTCAATATGTTCCGTTATCAACCTCACAGACCCTACCAGGAACAATAATGTATATTATTTTATTTCAGCCCAGTCGTTGAACATTGAGAAGAAAACAAAAAAAGCTGGCAGTGAAAACACAATCTTTTCCTTCTATCAATTTTACCTTCCTTCCTTCCTTTATTTAATGTATATCCACTCATGACATTATTTTAATGCAATGCAGTCGGTGATTAATGATAACATGTACTCGTTGCGAAAACCAACTTGTGACATCACATGTTTATGAAAAAGCCGGCCACAGAGCCTTGACTTCCTGCAGGCACGATTCATACACAGCTAAATGAAAGAACGCATTAAATCTTAAATTTTATGAACATTGTGCTGTATGGTTCATATCAAGTTTCATTATGAAAAGCTGTTTCTTCTGCACTTCTTGAATTTATGTTGAACTTATTCACAATGAATAGTGTCATATTTTGCCTGTCATAAAGACCATGGAATGTACAAGGTCATTATTATTATTATTTTTTATTATAAACAAAGGATACATGGTCTTTATTTACACACTGTGTTTCTAGACAAAAAAAAACAACAAGAAGCATTTGATTTTATAGTTCTCTTTGTTTTATTTGGAAGTTTATTATACGTTATGAAAAATTTCCCATATGAGCAGTGCAGGTTCTTGCCTGCCAGAAAGGCACTGTAATGGTGAAGGTCAGTGTTTTTGTAAGCAAAGGCTACATATTTTACAACTCTTCAATTTATGTTGAAATTATGATAGACCTACATAATGAAAAAATTTCCATTTTTGTCATTAGTGTCAGTATCTTGCCTATCAGAAAGGCCATGGAATGTAGGTCACTGTTTTTGTAAATAACGACTACATGGTCTTTATTTACACACTGTGTACATACAACCCCAAGAAAGAATGAAGACATTTGATTTTATAACTCTTTATAAATTTTTTGTGGAAATTGTGATACATCTTGCCTGACATAGAGGCCATGGAACCTACAAGGTCATTGTTTTTGTAAACAAATGCAGCATGGTCTTTATGTACACACTGTGTTTAAACAACCAACCAATCTTAAAGCCACTTATCCAGTTTCCTTATGTGCTACATCTGCTCCCTGTAAGAATCAAGCCTTATACAGTCCTCCACAGACACACTCTGATTACATAATACATTATGAATATTATAATTCCTTCCCTTATCTCTTGAATCAATTTTCTGAAATATCCCCCCCCCCCCTTCCTCCTCTCACTAGCTCCCTCCTCAGAACAAACATACCCTGACGGCCATTCGGATTCACTCTACCATATCCTCTGTGCCCAATGCTCTTAACCCTACAGTCCACGAAATGGCACGTGCCACTGTAGGCCATTCCTTTGTCATCAGAGTGTGTATTGTCATTCAAATCGCCAGCGTTTTTAAGAGATTTTGATTGCGCGTGTGATAGAAGTGTGCCAGCACAGGGCCCCATCTGCTGAACACACAAAAGAAAGTTTGTTGTATGGGGTCCACTGGGTTGGGGAAATGACTGCTAAACTCTGGACTCATGATAGACACAATAGGTGTGGTAACAAAGGGGGGGGGGGGGGTTGGACTCTGTACTTTGGGTATAGACCAGGTGATGGCTCATGTGGTTTTCTTTAATTGCTCATTTGCATATTAATCAGGGTGGTCCCTTTGGCTTCACAATCTAGTTTGAGTTGTATTGTATATTATTATTGGGCAGGATGTCTGGTGGTGGGACATAAACATCACCCAAACAAAAATCCAGACAAAGAAAACAGAGGAATAAACAGTGTAGTCCTCCCCTCAACAAACTCCACATGTGATGATAATGACTGTGTGCTTCTACAGTGTATGTAGTGTGTGAATGAATGTCGCTGGTACCGCTTCGTAGAAATAGCCCAGTATGCAATTACAATCCTGACCAAGCCACCCAACTGATTATTAATGCCCATCTCGTCATACTGTACAGAGAGCAGACCAGCGGATTTTAATTACGCAGTAGAAGCAGCGGGGCTGGATTGTATGCGGTACTCTCCTCTCTAGCCACAAGCGAACGCCAGGGCATGTCATCGTCACCCCCTTGTAGTATGCAGTAGAGGAGCATCATACAGTGATTTTTTATTAGAGTGATCGGTGATGGTAATATTGGCCCTAGCCATGCAGTGACCTACAGGCTTATGGAGATGACAACTACAGCCTAGCCAGGAAGTCCAGCTGTGTGTGAATGTATAACACTATAGGCCTTGGCCAAGGAACTCCCTATCGCTCACATGGATCATAAGGGAACAACACTGTATATTGAGAAACACTAGCAAACTGCACAGCACATACCAACGACGACATCGTTTCACAGCGTACCTCCTACTGACAGGGCTATATAGGCGAACCACGATGGGATGTACAACAGCTATATCAACATAAATCTACTACAGGATCAGTGAACAGTTCTTTTGTCTGAGTTTTAAAAAAAATTAAGATTCGGTTGGATTTCTTTTTGAGTCAGTATTATCGTACTGCTTTGAGTTTGATTTGCTCTCCGTCTTGTGCTTAGCTACGACGCTGAGACCCGCATCTTTTGAGGGGTAGCCGGGAGTACTGCCCTCGGTAGTTGGAATCATGATGAAAGACTTGAAGTTGTCGTCTGCGATGGCTGCGGCTGCAGCAGCAGCGGCGGCGGCTGCTATGCCACACAAGCCGACAAAAGGTTTTAATAATCACATGAACAGTCTGGGACTGGCCAATTCGCATCTCATGTCCCCGTTAATGATGATGCCAAATCCACTACTTCAGATGCTCGCACTCAAGAATGACATCGCCGCTAAGGTAATTTCCCTCCCACTTTTTTTTTATTCTTCTCACTTCTTCTCTCAGATGGATCATTTATCATCTGACATTTGATGTTTATTTTGATTCGCTCATTTGTGGAGAGGTATTTTTAAACATCAGTCATGGTGTATGGTCACAGAGAAGTTGTCAACAGTGTGACATATTACCACGCTTAATTCACACACGTTTAGGCATACACACATATACATGTACAGTAGAATGAGAATCCTTTGTGCAAGCGTCAATCAATCATAATATTACTCCATGTGGTTTTGAATATACTTTCCTTGTATACATAATGCAGCATAACGGGTTGTTGTAGTTTTATATGGTTATGCTGAGAACGGAACAAACAGTTGGATTGTGTTGGTGAATTGTACATAGTTTGATGGGTTCTTATAACGCCATGGTTTGGTTCAAGAAAAGAGCAAGTGGATTGTTTTGTTGCCATTTTGTATTGATTTAGATCAGTGTATTGACTAGAGCAGAACATTGTATAGTGTACAATGTATTATGTGTACTAGTGGTTAGTGCACTAGTGTTTGCCAAACACTTCAAGTCTGGATATTCTGATTTGGAAACTGCTGGAGGGTTCAATCAGGGTTTAATCATTCATAGCAGGAACAAAAAGTCAAGATTTATTTATTCAAACTTTTCAAAAATGGTTTCTTGCCTCTTAATAAATCTGTTTAGAGTGTATATCACATAAATGCAAAGTTAATGATGTAGGAGACTGTGGTGGGGAAACTACCAAAAGTAACCTGTTTGTAATTTTTTTTTTTTTTTAAGATGCTAGAGTTTTTTTGTTGATTTGAAACAAAACATTTTTATTCAAATTTTGAATCACAAATTTTGTATTTTAGATTCATTAGGGTATTCCACTATTCCAACAAAGGAGAAGAAAATATCCAATGATAAGTGTTTGTGTTTATTTTGGAAACATATTTTGAAACCTGTATATTTTGGAAACATATTTTGAAACCGCTACTTCTGTCAAAATTTGCTCACAGAAGAACTTCTTTTAAGAATTTTGTTCAGCGAGAATCAAGTTATTCATTTTAAATTTGTTGGTCTTTGTAAAATTCCCTGCCACACAAAATTTTCATCGATGTAATGATAACTATTCAGCATAATTTATACTAAAATGTTCATAATCCGATTTAACATTATTGTTTGAATTTCCTGCACCATTCGCACACAAAAAGAAGCAACACCCTGATTTGCATTGTTCTTGTAATTTTCTCTAAATGTCAGAAACACTGCTAAGTCATCGTTAGAAAAACTAATGGCAGACCTTCGGCTGCATGCAGTCTTGTTCAGTCAACATTAGTTTATAAATGCAGGGATTGAAGCCATGCACACGCTATAACGTGTACACGGCAGTGTTGCATACATGTAGTTACCATCGCCAGCCAAGTGAATTAACACTCAAGAATAGGGTGTACATGTAAAAAGCATGGTTGAATTATGATGATAGGTGTACACAGACTTGCTGCATCTCTCCTCGCTGCAACAAGATGGCCGCCAGATGGTGATGCCTGCAGCGGGTCATGTGGATTAATAACACAGGGGAGAGTGTCGATGCCAAAATGATTTGAGAGGTTGGTTTGATCGGGTTGGGGGGGGGGGTGGGGATAGTTTCCTTTTTTAATCATGGGGATAATATTATAGTAATGAAATACATTTTCAGGAATTTGAAGCCGGCAGATATGCTAAGATTAATTGTGATATGGGAAGAGATTGCAAGGGCTTGTGAGTTTGTTGTTAAAAGTAATTTTTTTTGTTTTAACTGGAGGCATATTGGTATAAAAATCATGATGAATAATTTGAAAAGCTTTTTCATACTCATGTACAGCGGAAGTCTCCCGTGCTCTAGCCAGTGAACCGAGCTGATGTGTACAAATTTTAGGTAGAAATGTTTGTTTTTTTATGTTTTTTTTTTTTATAAGTTGCAGATCACGTTCACATAGGCCTAATATTTAAGTATAAAAAACAACACATTCGGGGAACCAAGTTTCAATATAGCGTTCTTCAGCCAACCTTGAGCGATTTTGGTCCAGAATGACCCCATTTTATATTTTTGAAAAAAATGCTGGGGAGAATTAACCCTCATTTACATAAGTGTAGCCGACTTAAATGAGCGCACCTTTGTTGTCACGCTAGTGACAAGCAAAATATAGATCAAGGTTTTTTTATACACAATTATTGAACAATATGTTATCAAATATTATGAAATATTCATGCAGGTGTATTTTGTTTGCAAATTGCAGTTCGTTTGTTTCATTAACAAAAATGAAAGAAACTAAAAACCCAAAGCAGACAAAAAATATCAAGATGTTAACCATTCATTTGGGAACCCAGAATATCATTTGCAATCAAGTGCATCCAGCAATCCAGAAATAACAAGAGGAAGAATAGCCATCAATCAAACAGATAAATATTTTCCGCATATAAATAGTAGTAATAATATAGCAACAACAATAATAGAATACAATTGTAATGCGTCACGCCTGTCATAAATTCCCCGCGCAGATGTATCAAAATAAAATTGTGGAGCGGGTACAGATTCATTTAATGAGATGAATGGTTAAAACCAGATGGCGAGATGAATGCACTTTTCTGGAAATAAGTGATATGCCATCCTTTGAAGTTCAATCTTTGGTTAAGTTATAAAATGTTTGCTCATCATTAGTTTGTGCCAGGGAATTCTTGCTTCTGTTTTATACAGCACATGAACAACATTGGTAATGCCTAAGTAGGTATATTCACACTGTTGTGTGACCCAACTTTAACATTGTACACAAGAATTACAAACCTGTGAAAGTTTAAAGGCAGTGGACACTATTGGTAATTACTCAAACTAATTATTAGCATAAAACCTTACTTGGTGACGAGTAATGGGGAGAGGTTGATGGTATAAAACATTGTAAGAAACGGCTCCCTCTGAAGTGCCATAGTTTTCGAGAAAGAAGTAATTTTCCACGAATTTGATTTTGAGACCTCAGATTTAAACTTGAGGTCTCGAAATCAACCATCTAAACGCACACAACTTCGTGTGACATGGGTGTTTTGTTCTTTCATTATTATCTCGCAAGTTCAACGGCCGATTGAGCTCAAATTTTCACAGGTTTGTTATTTTATGCATATGTTGAGATACACCAACTGTGAAGGCTAGTCTTTGACAATTACCAATAGTGTCCACTGTCTTTAAGCTCAATTAGTCATTGGAGTCAAGAAAAAAAAGTGGGGGAAAAAACCTCTAAAATTTTCACTGGAACAGCTAGTTTTGGTCTTGCAAGATCTAAACAAATTGTTTTTATATACTTATTTTCTTAAAATTGTTAAAGCACTTTTATATAGGCAAAAATATTTGAAGGGAAGTTTTCCATCATAACCATCTTTATACTGTACCTTAAAGTTATGTGCAAATCTCATCTGTGGAGCTAATTTTGTTCAATCTTACCCATGTTAAATGCATTTAAATGTGTCTCAAAAAAACACATAAAAAATAGTATATAAGACAACAGATGCGTTGCTTCTTTACCAAGTTAGTGTTTATGGCCGTTAAATTTTTGAATTAATTACCAAAGGGTAAGACCCTCCCTTTAAGTATGGCGCTGATGAGATGTATGACCTTGGACAACTTCAATTCAATTTTCATCTTGAAGTCTTCCTAAAGGCACTCTAAAGCTGTAGCCACTCAAGGTCTTGTCATGTTGGAGCCAATTTACTCCAATGTGTACAAGAGAGTCTTCTTCTGCAATTCCTTTATTTCGGAACGTTCCAGAAACTTCTCCATACAAACATTACCCGGTAGGCCTGTTTGCTTCATTTTTGAAAGGGCAAGGGCACCAGGGCATGACCAGGGATTATGGAGGCAATCACCTCTTTTGCCTCCGTTAAGTATCAGGCCTGCTTCTCCATACATACATACATATATTACCAGTACTCCTACTTTATTAATAAATCTATTTTCATTCCGAGATGAAACATTGTATTGCAAAACATGCCGTGAAAATCTGAATGTTTTAAATATTGTCTACTCTACACTTAACACTCCTGTTATAAAAATCATTATCCCCCGCATTTCTCAAGTAATGTGTAAAATTGTAAGTGTGCTAAAGAAAGCTAAAACAATATGTAATGAATTCACATGATAAAACATCAAATTCGGCCAACTTTTAGTTTCCCTTAAAGTGTAAAAAAATATGTGTATTGAACAATTTCATGACACGCAGTGCACTCTCAGTAGTAATAATAATAATAATTATAATAATAATAATAATAATAATAATAATAAGACTTGTAATGCGCACGTATCCACCCTACTGGGTGTTCAAGGCGCAGTAAAAACCAACAACAAACAAAACAAAACAAAACAAAAGAAAGAAAAACAGTCACACGCACCTAGACTGTCTGCCATTTTGGGAGTTGAAATGTATATATAAAAATGACCCCCAAAATGACAGAAGTGGTTGACACGCATTGTCATTGTACGGAGGGACGTTGAATGCACCTCCCTACAATCTGCATCACGCGAGGGGTCAACACGTGTAGGCGTACATGTAATACTCATGTATTTTACCTAAAGCCATTGTTTATTATACAGAGATGTTGCACAATATTAAGCAACAAACCCTCAGTTGACCTGATGTGTAGACTGACATGTACATAAAAAACCCAAAACATGTATTAATACTAAATAGTCTTTCAAATCGCAATCACTATGTTTGTTATTATCAGTGATGTTTTGTTCCTCTGTAGAGAAGCCATTCAGATTCAAACTCACTTTTATTTCCATACTTCATGAATACAGCACAAAGCCATAGCAATAATTTATAAAGCAGTCATACTAAAAACAATGCTACTTTACAAAGCCGAGAATATATAAAGTCCAGCTTTTACAGTTGTCTGACATATAATTTTAATTAGTATTTTACTCTGGGCAGCGCTTTGTTTTCATCAGTTTTGGGCGTAGTCTACGGTTGTGCAATTTTGAATTAGTGGCACTTAAAATTGAACAAGCGCAAGTATTTTATGGTCTGAGAAATGCAGGTATGCAAATGCAAAGATACACTGTGTAGGTTTTTTCATCAGTATAATGAGTTTTCTTCAAACAATAGCAGATTAAAGTCTAAAACTCAGAAATCCTTCCACCCACCATCATAATTTTCTCAGCTTATTTGCTGGTATACATAATTGTACACAAGTAGGTCACCTTCTTAAAAACAAAATCAAGTGCAGTTTGCAAATACATTATACATACATGTAGATGCAACATGAGGGAACGATAAAATATTTTGACTGAACAGATTTTGTGCACAATGTATGGTCTAATATTGCAAGTGAGGATTTTTGAGTCGCAACTATTTTTCATAGCATGTTGCTCTGCTATACAGAGGAAATAGTTCACTGCATCTTTCTATGTGGTGCTCCTACATGTAATAGATTTTTCTTTTTGCCTTTTTATAATAACCTTTAACCTTGTCAGTTCTTGTAATCTTGCAAAAAATAGTTAATGGCCTGACGTTTCGACCCTAGCAGAGTCTTTCTCGAAGGCTAAATGACAACACAACAAACATGAACAGGTAACTAAGTGAAACATAAGCAGTGAAGTGGAAATACATGAATGGGGTTAGAAAGCATACATAAAAAAGCAGGGGGTAAACAAAGAATAGGGGGACAAAAAAGGGGGGGGGGGGGTGAAGGGAAGGGGCTGGCTTGACCACAAGCAAGAATATGGAAACACAAAGGACAACATCGAGGGTGGTGAGGTTGGGTAAAAAGTAATTTATATTAGTGAATGAGGCTCAGGCTAAAAGGCTATGGGGAAAAAAGGAGACGGCAAAACAAAAGGTTTATTAGTCGTTTCCTTCTTGGATGTTCAGACCATGGGGTTGAATGGTCTGGAGGCGTCTAATCCAGAGTTTCTCCCTACTCAAACGCACAGTCTCTCTGTGGTTGCCTAGTGCCTCTATGCCCTGTAAGATCATGTCAGAAATGGAGTGATTAGGAAGATTGAAGTGATGACCTACAGGTGTATCTAGCTTTTGGGTCTTGACTGTAGATCTGTGGCCGTAGAAACGCCTCTTGAGTGTAGTTCTTGTTTCACCTATATATTGAACACCACAGACTCTGCAAGATATGAGATAAATGAGATTAGTGGTGGTGCAGGTGACATGACCCCTTGTCTTATGGGTGGTACCGCCGGTGTTACGGGTGAAGGAGTCCGATTCCCTGATGTGTTGTCTACAGACGATGCATTTGGAGATGTTGGAACACCTAAAAGTTCCCTGTGGTAGAGGGGGATTAACATCATCATTAATGGGAGGGACTTCTGCTCGGACAATGAGATCCCTGAGACTTGGTGGGCGTCTGTAGGCAACTATGGGTTCTTCCTGCACAGCACGTTGAAGTCGATCTGATGTGTGAAGAATATGATGGTTAGAACTGGTTATTTTACGAATGGGAGGAAGTGAGGGGTGGAAAGTGACAACAAAAGGAACTTTCCCCGTAGGACTCTGTTGTTTCTTTGGTCCTTTGGAAAGTACTGACTCCCTAGAACGAGCCTTGACTTTCTGGATAGCTCGATGGACTGCTAGAGAGCTATGACCCCTGGAAACAAGGTGTTTCTTAAGTTCCTGTGAGTGGTGGATAAAATCAGAATCATTAGAACAGATTCGACGGAGTCTGAGGGCCTGACTGTAGGCTATGCTGGTTTTGCAGTGTCGGGGGTGACAGCTAGTGGAATGTAGGTATTGGTGTTTATCTGTGGGTTTAACGAAGAGATCTGTGGTTAAGCCTACATCCGTCTTGAGAACCTTGACATCCAGAAAGTGTGTATCCTTGGTTGAGTATTCGCTCGTGAATTTGATGGTCCTGTGGAAGGAATTTATGTGATTAATAAAAGCTTTGAGGCTTGCTTCATTGCTTGTCCAGATGAAAAAGATGTCATCGATATAGCGCCACCAGACCCAGGGACGGCAAGGGGCTGATGCCAACATGCGCTGTTCAAGATGGCTCATGAAAAGGCACGCCATTGATGGTGCCATACGTGTGCCCATTGCAGTACCCTGTACCTGTAGGAAATTCTTACCCGTGAAAGAAAAGTTGTTTTTTGTTAGAACATGTTGCATGAGGGATACAATGTCTGAAATGGGCGGTGATGTGTGACCACTCTTAGCCAGAGCTGAAGAGCAGGCAGCAATCCCTTCATCTTGGGGAATGTTGGTGTATAGAGAGGTTACATCAAAAGTACCGATGATGGCTGTATTAGGGACCTGCTTCTGAATACCTGCGATTTTGCGGAGAAAATCTGGAGTGTCATGAATGTATGATGGAATCTGCGGCATTAACGTCTTGAGAAAACTGTCAACAAAAAGAGAAATGTTCTCAGTGGGGGAACCATTGCCAGATATGATGGGTCTTCCTGGGTTGTCTGGTTTATGTATCTTTGGAAGGAGGTAAAACCTGGCTGTTCTACAGTCGACCGGGGAGAGAAACTTGTGAGCTTTCTTGGAGAGGTTGTCACGGTCATGCATTTCGTCCAGTGTTAGTTGAATCTCCTTTGAGAAGGTGCCTGTTGGATCAGTGTCAAGTGGTTTATAATTAGTTTGGTTGTTCAGTTGTCTCATGGCTTCATCGATGTATTGCTGGCGGCCCATGACAACAACAGCAGAGCCCTTGTCGGCTGGCTTGATGATGATATCTTTCCGTGCTCGTAGAGTCTTAAGAGCCTCACGCTCTTCTCTAGGGAGGTTGTCATGAGTCCTGTGGGTAGAAAGATCATTCGAGTTAATTTGTGAGCTAACAACCTGCACGTAAGTTTCAAGGGAAGGAACACGGTTCTTAGGTGGTACCCATTTACTCTTACAGTAAAATGGCTCAGGGTCTATGGGTGGTGAGTCGAGGAAGAATTCACGGAGTCGAATTCTACGGTAGTAGTCAGTTAGGTCCTGACTAAGCTCAGCCTGATTAACTGTGGGAGGAGTGGGGCAGAAGTTAAGTCCCTTGGAGAGAAGGTCATTTTCTGCATCTGAAAGGGTACATGATGAGAGGTTAATAACTGTGGATTGAGGGGCCGACGGTTCAGCTTCAGTGGGTACATTGCGTTTGAATCGTCTCCGTCTGTGATGCTGCTGTTTGGAGACAAGACGACCAATCTTGCCATTTCTCCTAGAAATCAGAACAGATTCAAGTTTAGTTAAACCAGCATCGATCTCACTGGTGAATTGCTCAAAACGGGCACTTGAGCAGATGGACCTAAGTTCTGCTTCAAGATAGGATATATCTCGGTTGAAGCTGTTGAGACAAACATCACAGTGTTCTGTTAGAATACGAATGAGACTAAGTGAAGTACTATGGAGTGTGGTGTTCCACTGTCTGCGGAGTGGGGTACACAAAGACCCAAGGGCTGGGTCAAATTTCACCTGTAAACCTGTGGGAATGAAACGGGTTAGTGTGTAGAACCTGTAGTTGTCTCGATGATACGAATAACGTAGTGCTTTCTCTTTTAGTTTCCTAAGTTCCTGAAACAAGCGAACGCAACTTTGGTTAGACATGGTGAAAAAGAAAACAAACAGGAACAAATCTGTAGAGAAAAGCAATACAAAAATGTTAATAAACTGAGGCTGGCGGTAACACCAAGGGATGATAATCTAAAGAGGAGTAATCTTGGAATCTTGTAATCTTGGAAGATTGACAATGTCATTGCAAAAATGAAACATAATTTATGAAGAAATCCATTATAAATTCCCCACTCAAGTGCACTCTGATAATTTTGACGACTTTCTTGACTTTCCAGTCTAGTCTAGTGCTGTGGGTGCGTTATTTTCAGGTCTGAAAATCAATCGTTTTTTAAACATAATTTATGAAGAAAGATCCATGTTATCGTTTCTTTTACTGGTACATTTTTGTTATGAACACAGACTCGGAGCCCTTCAAAGAGAGATCAAAGGAGGTCGGTGAAATCCTTTGGTCATGACGCACTAATTGAAGCATGTAATAATCAACCTAGATTATTCCTTAGCATTGCCCAGGGGGGAATGTCTTTTCTAATCAATGTGTTGTATACAGTGACAGCTGTCCAGCAGGGGTAGGGGAACATGATAATGTCAGTTTATTGTTGCAACTGTCCACAGTGCTCCATTTTAATTCATTGGAAATTTGTTTACAGGTTATGTTTATGGCACATTCAGTTTTGGATAGTTGTAAGGAAGGAAATTATAAGAATGGTATTTCAAATTTCAAAACAAGTGAAATAGAAGTCAACTTTGGGTAGTTAGTTGGTATATAGTTAGTATTAATGATCATTTGGTACAAAAAAAAAATGACTACAAGCTCAGCCCTGTACTCTTCGTTTTTGAAAAAGGTAAGGGCACCAAGGCATTTTCTAATTGGAGAACGGCACCCTACGAGGAAATTGTAAATTTTCCTCTCGAACATGTCAAGGGCGCCAAGGCAATTACCAGGGGGCAAGGAGGCAATCGCCTTTGTATCAGGCCCATTAATCCTTTTTGGTAGAAAACATCTTCATGTTAAGACTTGGTCCCAAGTCTTTGATCGCGGCTTTTTAGTAATCCTGATAGCCACTACAAACAGCGCCCTCGTGTGATTAACCTTCGTCATTTCGAGTTAGGGCTTGTGATAGCGAATAATGTGGGGGCGTTTTTCGTGGCTGAGATGCGAAGAATAACTGCGATCTAAGACTTGATCAAGTCTACTTCATGTTCAGCTGTAAATTCTGGACTCGTCGTTGCTCTTGTACGAGTAGTTGGTGACCCAATTAGTGACCCCTTTCACAATGTGCATGCAGTAAGCTTACACATGCACCTGTCATGTCCAACATTTTGGAAGTCGAAACAGACACAAAGGGAATTTCACATTAAATGGTGGAATCGGTTTGTGCACAATTTTTGGGGATTTCTCATTATTTATTATTTCTAATAAATCATCAAAATGTACATTAGCGAATGGTTGAGGGAAATGGGAAATTTCTTGAGTGGTAGGGTTGAATTGTAAGTGTAGGAGTTGTAAAAGTAGGTATAATACTTTAAGTATGATTAAATTAAACTGAAGTGAAAAATTTATTCAATAGTAATTGGATTGTTCATTTTAAAAGAACAGTTGATTGGGAAGAAGTTTTGTTGACTCCCACGGGAAATGATTTTGTTCCGTAGAAAAATCATATTTATATATTCTTGTTTATTACATGCATTGTGAAAGAGGTTTTCTCTGTCAAAAGTTCACACCAAGCTACATGTTGATGTGTACCGGTACTTCCTACACACTTAATTGGTATAAATTTACTAGGATTCCAACAATGGTAGATTGTTCCAGACCTCATGCCAACAAACGTCATGTTCATCAGGGACACATGTTGTTTGCATCCGGTTTCCTACAAAACACAGACCATTTATTGCACACAAGACTGCCTTCTATTACAGAACAAATTATCAGCCATAAAAAGGTACTGCAATGCTGTTAGTCTTTCATGGATATACTTCTAGAGAAGGGTGGTGGCTTGAAAGCATTTTTCATGTATTCCAGATGTAGATGAGATGATACGTTCTAATGAGCTTGTTTTTCCCCACTTCAAGGTTCAAGATCAAAGTCTTTCTGTGGTAGAATTATATTGGATTTCACCGTGGTTGGGAAAAACTTTTTTTTTTACAAGATCCCCAATCCTTTAGGTCATGGTTGTCCATGGTTTACAAAGATATGTATCGAGAAAACCCTCAGTTGTGTTTTTATGATTATACTATTCTTTATACCAGTTTTTCTGGAAACAAATTCATTGCAATTCAGCTGGGTTTTACCTTTCTTAAAGAGTAAGATTTGAAATATAATAAATGATAAGTATTCAATTGACACTTTACTTTCATGGTAGATAAGTTGTAGTAGGATGCCCGTTACTTCTGACTGGTAAGCTTATTGACTCGTGTCCTAAGAAAAGGATCGCTTACCAGCTACATTATTGGCTGAAAAGTTTGGCAAGAGTCTGAGTTTGAGTAGAATCGAATGAGCGCTTTAAGGAAGTTCAAAAACATCTCGTCCGTCAAGTTAAACCTGTCAAGTGCTGAATGCTGCGAACTGGGGCATGGTTGAACCATGCATCCGAATCAGTATTGCAAGAAGCGCAAAGGAAAAAAGGGCAATTTATTCCAGTCTTGTTCATGAGCACCCTTGCGTAAATAAAAGCTACCGTTTATGATGACATGACCTTTTTAAAGAAGACCCTTTTAAAGAAGACGAACATGGAGTAACTGGACCGGAGGCATGGTAATTAAATTGTAAGAACTTCTCAGTTAAGACAACAAAATGAATCATTTCCTCATTTAGAATTTTTCAATTCATCTCGACTTAATTGTCCACTGACCTTACTGTCGGTGGAAGACTCAGTTTTTGTGTGTGCAGCATTCACGCCTCTCATCACACTTTGTTTAGTATTGTCCCCCGCTAAACTGGTTCGAAAAGCTGCCCTGGGCGCCCTATTTTAATGGAGAAGAATGATTATGACGCCTTCCATTGAACAAAGTAGGTGACATGATAAACTAGCGTCTTTCAGCAGTCAAATTAAAACTCTGACATTGAACGATGGAATAACTCCACACATTAGGTGGCTCCTCTGTCAGAAGTGAGGTCAGCCTTCAAACGTGTACTTTATTTATCATGGATGACTTTTTCTTCGTCAAAAGTTGTGGTATTTATTATCTGCCTGAGATCTTCTCATACATGTCTTGAGATGCTTCTGCCTCAGTAGAGTCACAATCCAACCCTCTTTGCCTCAACATTAAGAAGTGTCTGGCTTGTCGCATCTGGTTGGGGGCCTGGCTGGCCTCCCCCATAAAGGAGCAAGGTGCTGACCTCCTTTGCATCCCCGCCTCCAAGGTGCTTATCTGGAGGAGATCTTGGCACTTCTAACAAACTGTGAGCGAACCGGAGTGGATGTCTTGACAAAGAGCATAGAAATTCTTAATAATAGACGCTCTGATTTTTACACTGGGCATCATTGCTGAAGTAATGAAGACTGATATCACACCCAGGGACCTGGCTCGAGGCTCCTCCTGCTTCTCTTTTGTCTATAGACATCTAAGCAGGGAGCAAACTGAATGGCTGTTTTTATTGTAAAGATTAAGTCTTTTCATAGATGGAAATTTGCATCGCAGATAACCAATATTAATTTTGGTTTGCCGCTAACCCGTGAAATATGCTTGCCGTAAGAACAGAATTCTCTGCTTCTGTAAGCGCCGATTCTGTGCTTGTGGTAAGCAGAACCATTAAATTGGGCCCTGGTGAATGTGTGTGACACCGGAAAAAAAGTAAAAGAAGAAGAATAACAACATCTGTCGTTCTTCCTTGAGAATGTTTGCCTTTAGATTGCCAACAACATATCATTTGAACAAATTTGTATTCGGTTTGTGGTAACACCGTATGGTAATTTGCTGTGTAGATTTTGTTCCCATAGAACCTGTCTTGCCATCCATTCTACTGCTGCGGAGTAGATTGTGGGATTTGGAAGACTATTTAAACTTCATTAGAATATATTCTAAGATGCACAAGATGAAACGTATACTGTCAGAGAGGAGTAAGCTGGGGATTAAGTCTTCACTTGGCAAAAGAATCTCCAATAAAACAGTAGCTATGCATTAAGCATGTTAAAGGTTGAATAGTCTTCATTCCTAGTGCCCCTCCCTGTCCCCTGCACTGCAGCTGCTCGATTGACTCATCTCATCTACATGTCATGTACCAAGCCAAGAAAATTATTCTTAAACCTCACTCTCCAACATTCTGCACGGATGAACTTCCAAATAAGAAAACAAAAAGATGATGCACTTTCCTACTTCCGTCTAGTCTTGGTGCAAGACGTTTCTCGATTACCTGTCACGCCTAGCGCGACGGACCCTCTCATTCAACACACCAAAATAGCGCCCGCCACGACCAACTGCCCGGAAAATTATTCTTAAACCTCACTCTCCAACATTCTGCACGGATGAACTTCCAAATAAGAAAACAAAAAGATGATGCACTTTCCTACTTCCGTCTAGTCTTGGTGCAAGACGTTTCTCGATTACCTGTCACGCCTAACGCGACGGACCCTCTCATTCAACACACCAAAATAGCACCCTCCACCGACACACCTGATACGGAGACTAACTACCATCGTGTAATGAAATGCGGTTTATATGTTATGCGTAATAATGACAAGCACGACCCTGACTCTGTGTGCCATCTTGAAGGAGGCCAATCATCGTTGCCCATCCACGCGGATAATTGACATTGATCCGGTGCGAAAATGCCAGCTCACTTCTTACTGAAGAAAGACAAGCAAATCAATATTGAGTGTGGGCTTTTTTTTTTGGTACCGTAAACCGGAACCTTCTTTTGCTCAACAAAAAGTTTCTTCTCAACATTCTGATTAATGTGTGTGTCGGTATATGGATGCATCTTCTTGACACGAAAACCACAGATGGTCTGTGCATTTTTATTTAGATTGAATTTTCGCATGAGTGAATGATGAATTAAAGACCTGAACTCCAAACCAGCTGCCAGAGTTGTTTAAGGCACTGTATGCTCAATGCCTTGGACAGTCTGAGAACCTTTTTCTCTCTCTAGAAATCTGTAGACTTTTTTGTGACAGTCTGGGAGCCTTTCTCTCTCTCTACAAACCTGAAGTTTCAGAAAGGGAGTATTTTGCTTGACTTGACTGAGCTGTATTCGTACTGTACTGCAAAACCTTGAAATAAGGTCCTAGTTTAAAGGCAGTGGACACTATTGGTATTTACTCAAAATAATTATTAGCATAAAACCTTTTTTGGTGACGAGTAATGGGGAGAGGTTGATGGTATAAAACATTGTGTGAAACGGCTCCCTCTGAAGTGCCATAGTTTTCGAGAAAGAAGTAATTTTCCACAAATTTGATTTCAAGACCTCAAGTTTAGAACTTGAGGTCTCGAAATCAACCATCTAAACGCACACAACTTCGTGTGACAAGGGTGTTTTTTTCTTTCATTATTATCTCGCAAGTTCGATGACCAATTGAGCTAAAATTTTCACAGGTTTGTTATTTTATGCATATGTTGAGATATACATGTACCAACTGTGCAGGCTAGTCTTTGACAACTACCAATAGTGTCCACTGCCTTTAAATGTCTCAACTCAATTAATACTAATGCAAAGTAAACCTGTTTGCAAACAGTATGAATATGCTATTGTAATCCAACTCTTACAGATTTATCCAAATAGATATGCCTCACTAGTTAGTTCTCCATGGAAAAATATGCTAAAATAAAGCCAAAGTTTCAGAGTGGGAATATTTTGCTTGACTTGACTGAGGTGTGTTTGTACTGTACTGCAGAACCTTGAAACGTGGTCACAGTTTAAATGTCTCAATTAATTTTTATGTCTGTAATCTGTGCAATTTTTTCAATATTTTTGCCTTGTAATGCCACATTATTCAGCTTCGTGTTGCCCACTGCTGTCAGTTGTTTTTTTAATGAAATGAATGAATGAATGAATGAATGAATGAATGAACAAATGAATTTTTAAATAAGGGAATCAATGTGTGGTGAAAAGAGGTTTTCAACTATTGGTTTAATCCCAACGAGGCGTGGTTCTTCATAAATTAACCGAGACAAAGTCGAGGTAAATTATCAAGAACCAGGCCTCGGCGGGTTTAAACCACTAGTTGAAAACCGATTCAACACACTTTGATTCCCGGTCAAAAACATCAACACTCTTGGTCAAATAGTAAAAAAAATTATAATTGTTCAATGATTTCTTTCAACACAACACCCCTCCAGCTATGAAATGGTAAGGCCCTCGGCCCTCGGTATTTGGGTCACGTCAACAGTTAACTAAGGTTTCAGTGCCATACATCTCCATCGGTGATGCTCGGATAGCTCCCTCGCTAAAAGCTCGGAACTTGGGGGTTATTTTTGATTCATCGATGACACTTCAGCCACACATCAACAATATTGTTCGTTTATCATCATATCACATCAGGAATATAGGTAAGATTCGCAAGTACTTGGATAAAAGTGCCACTGAAAAGGTCATTCACGCATTTGTTACTTCTCGTCTTGACAACGGCAATGCTCTTCTATACAGTCTACCTAACAACCAGATTTCCCGACTTCAACGGCTCCAAAATACTGCTGCCCGCATTGTGACACTGTCTAGAAAATCCTGTTCTATCACCCCCATTCTGAAACAACTACACTGGCTCCCTATCTCTCAACGAATCATCTTCAAGCTGATGCTCATTGTCCACAAAGCTCTAAATGGCAAGGCTCCCCACTATATTTCTGAACTGCTTCAAGTTTACACTCCATCAAGGAATCTTCGATCAAGTTCCATGCTTCTCCTCATTGAACCCAAGTCTCGACACTCATGGGGTGACAGGTCTTTTTCTTCAGCCGCGCCACGCATCTGGAACTCTCTACCACTTAATCTTCGATCTTGTGTTTGTACCGCAAAATTCAAGTCTCTTCTCAAAACTTATCTTATGTCACAGGTTTTCAATGACTAATTTTGTTGTGTCTGTTTTTCTTTGTGTTTTGTTTTTGTTTTTGTTTTGGTTTTACTGCGCCTTGAACACCCAGCAGGGTGGATATGTGCGCATTACAAGTCTTATTATTATTATTAAACAACTCCTTATAAGGGAATGCTGTGCGTGTCCTTATAAGGGAATGCTGTGCACGTCCTTATAAGGAATGCTGTGCGCGTCGCGCGCGTATTGTGTGATGTGGCACAACTGTTTCAGCCGTTGCTCTCGACCAATAGGATTAAAGAAACTGTCTTATAAGCACAGATGCAAGCGCGCGGGTCACGCCCATGTTTTTAACACTTTTTACTGGTCATAAACAAAGGTTTATACACACCTATGTGACACGCTCTCCACCAATAGGAATAGCGAAACTGTCTGAGGTATTTATGAATGCAAAGTAAATCCATTTGCAAACAGTACATGCATAAATATTCATGCAACTGTCAATCAACTCTTTTCAGATTTATCACAAACAAATATGCCTCACTATAGTTAGCATATGGAATATATGGCGGTGCTGCTATAATTTAAAGTCATAAGTAATACATGACACAGCAAACCAGCATTTGAATAAATTTAACAGGCTCAACGTAGTACTTCACTTACAATTTTGTTTTCACTTTGAGAGTGGGTCATTTCTTCAGGGTTGTTATGTAAAAACGAGAGAAAAATATCACAACACAACATCTTCTTTCTAATAACCCCGCTTGACGTATATCCATTTATGTAGAAGTTTGTTAACCCTTTGTGTTACAAAAGGACGACCATGCATATTTCATAAATACTGCCCGGGCAATCTAAGCCAGCTAGTACACTCACAACCCACTCTCCCTGAACGCCTTTGTAGGGGATTTATTATTAAGAAATGCATCAACCAGAAGGATTTATCATAAAATAAATGCATCAACGACGACGCTGTTTTTCCTTCTTCAGGAGATTGCTCCTGCTTTTCATGAATAATATTTTTTTGTCTACTCTAAGATGTTTTGTCATCGCCTGATTCAACATTTCTTCGTCTGTATTCATGTTGTATTTGAGCAAAAGATTAGGGATATTTCTCAATGCCATCTGTGGACTTAAAAGCCTTGTTTAATATGCATGCTTTTTATCCACACATAAATTTACAAGAGAGTGCTTGTGTGTTTTGGGTAGAATTCGGGCAAACAGTCTTTTCAGCTGCTCAGCTGGTTTTCCTATTTTTTGTTGTCTTAAGCTGTGCCATTGACAATTGAAAAAACATGTTATAGAGACTTGCGGTGCCTGACACTTTCTGGTCAAGTATCCAACGGTGAAGCTATTTGCTGTTTTTGGTTAAAAAAGTACAACTACCCTTGAAAAGTATCGATAAAAGAATCAAGTAAAATTCTTCTCAAAACGTGGGAACAAAACTTGAAACAGAACACCCCCTTCCCCCCTTCTGTCAAAATCCGTTCAGAGAAATTATCCTTAAACAAAAAATAAATTAATTAAAATCTAGTGAAAATCTGGCCTCGCAACTTTAATGAGTTATTTTAATTTGTTCTCACCACACATGCATACTTTCCACAAATCACTGTAGGTTCTTGTGCCATGCATAAACCAAGGATGTACGCTTATTCACAGTAAGTGCAAAATTAGTGCAACAGAAAACGATGATTGTGATCATTGAAGGTGGTCACGTCAGTGAAAATCGGACCCTGGTCGCAAAATAGCATCAGACTAGAAGCCAAATTGACCGACCTTTGCCATCATTCAATTTGATGTATTAAGTAGACGGGTCACTTACAAGTCGACATGTAGTTGTATTGATTACGAGCACTGCTCATGAATATTCATTACGTCGGATTGACCGATGATGAAGCTTGTTATAGTGTGTTTTATAGGCTCGACTGTCCTTCGCTCGGTCAGAGTGATCGATACTAATCGTTTTTGGTTTTGATTGGACATATATCCTTGATCCCTGCTTGAACGTCAACCACTCCCTCTGTGGCGGTTGATCAAAACTCAAACGCATTTTCTGATATAGTTAATTATTCTTTAATCCAAAGGTTGCAGATTCAAAATCCCGCTTTAGTAAATTTCTGTTTGTTCAACCCCAGAATCATTCAAATTTTTCCAGTCAGTTTCCCTTGGTGGTTTATTACTTTTTATTTTGAGTACGAAATTAAGATATATTTTGGATCTTGTTAAAAACATTTCCAGCTAAGTGCATAGCTCTGAACAGCTATCTAAATTGTGGTAGTGGAGATTTTCTTGAAATCGAAGCCCTCTATAGGTACGGACACACTGCAAGAAAATCTAATTTCAAGCCAAGACTTGTCTTTGCCTGTACCAAACTCAACGCAACCTGGTTTATTGGCTGCATATTGCGCCACAACATCTTGTAAATCATCAGGCCTACATGGTGCTGTCTAAAGGAATTGATTTCATACTTCAAGGAAGCTCCACAATATCTTACAGGAAAATCATGGACTGATCAATTTGTTGAAGTGCCTTGAGCGTCACTGAGTGATAATTATGAGTGCTGCATGTAAATAAGAAGTGACTATTTTTTCAACTTAAAACATTGTTGGATTTTGTGGCTTTTGAACATAACTTCTTGACAGCCCCTGTTCAACTTTTATTTATACTCTGTAAAAATGTCTAAAGATTAATAAGAAAAAAAATTAAATTAACAAACTGTGTCCTAGTTTTTGATCCCCTCAATTCAAGAGGCTTGCTATCGTCAGAGTTCAGAGTAATGCCTGGTTCCGCATACTTCCTGCGATCGGATTGCGGTATAAATGTTAACGTCACAGGGCTGTTTTCGCAGTGAATAATCGCAGGAGTTGAGCTCATTTCAACTGATGCGAATTATTCGTTACAAATATGTGTCACCAACATTCGTATCTCATTTTGCATTCTCAGGAAGTATAAACCGGGCTTGAGTGATGACTCAATTCTTATTGTACCAGTAGGTTGGAATATATAAATAGATGATGTACGTCCAAGGTTTTGTAATCGGAACATAAACCACTGTCAACATCACATTGACATTAAAGCTGAAATGTTTTTATTCTGATTAAACCAAATTGAATGAAAAATTCCTTAATGATATTGACCTTTTCTGCTTTCTTTGTTTCTTTTCTCTCCCTTGCTGTCCCTCCACACCCCCCCCCCCCTCTGTGATGCTTTCGCCTGATGGATGATTGGACCACATTCCTCACATTGTGATATTTTGGCTCCACACGCTCCTCCTAATACAGGTATGTATCAAACTTATGTATGACAAATTAGCCTACTTACATTATAAAGCTGACTAAAGCCGTGTTCCCATTGGACTTATTTTTGCTAAAGTACCGCGACTTTTCTGTAGAATGACAAAATTAAATCCAATGGGAACGCATGTTAAACTGACCTCCCTGTCAACTTACCGCGACCGTGATGTAAAACTAACAGGCCGAATGAGGTCGCGGAAGACTTTTCAAAAGTTACTTAAATACTTTAAGACATTCTAATGGAATGAAAGTGACCTTATGGAAAGGTTTGCGGTAACAATATGTAATGACTATCTCTAATGAGTTGGGGTGTTTCTGAAAAAACCTGTTGGTTTCAACTCGAAGTTTTGATTAGTATGCTCTGATTGCTTCTGGAGAAAGTGACCTTGCCCTCGCCATGAAATTCAAGACCGGATAATCAGTTGACATGGGTCAGCAGAACTAAAAACAAACTTGAATCATTGTAAAGTAATTTTCCTGTAATAAACGGGTAACGCGTTGGGGGGGGGGGATTCACTTTTTAAAAATAACAAGTTAGCCTCAGGTCAGAAGAAGGGTTGAGGTCTACTCATCTTAATTCTCAATTTTAAACGGGATTTGTGGCCAGATTTATCGCAGCTTTCCTAAAGCCATAGTCCACCACTTGATATCTGACATTTTTAAGCTTGCGCTTATAGCGCACGGAATCGCCCGTCTTAGTTCCTACCTCCCCCCTTCTCACGATACCCCACAACAATACCCCAGTAAATGCTATGAGTGGTAATTGGATTTTCTCTCTTGGAGCAAAGCTCTTTCTCCAGTTACTTTTATTAGTCTATGGAAATTAGAGTCTCGGGCATGTTGTCGGCGAGTGTCTTTTGATTACGGCGACTCGTTGAGAGTTTTTTTTTAAAGAGAACTTTATATTCAGACGACTGTAATGTAATTCATGCAATCAAAGTCCTTCCCGCTTTTTTTTCTCTTTGAGAATATCGGCGCTGCTCTTAGTTCAATCAATTTCTTGGTTTGTTTTTTTGTGTTCTTTTTTTTCTTTTTCTCTTTCGATTTATGTAAATTTGAGCTTTTCCTCTCTCGGACAACACTTAAAATTGAGGCCCTGGATAAGTTGTTTTGATTAGTATGGTGATGTAGTACATGTTGGCTGTACTGCCGTGAGGGTTTTACAGTAAAGCACTGATTTGTCAGGGGATATGAAACCCAACATGTTTGTTCTTGTTTTTTTCTTCTGGCCAAGGGGGGATATGTCTGTCTGGATTTTTGTTATACTGGCCTGAAACTTCTATCTGGAAAGAGCAAGATAGGTTTCTCCCTGGTAAATAAGGCACTTGAATTAGGAAAAAAAATAATTTATTCAGGAACATTTCAAGAGGTATTGAGGCAATGACTAGAGGCAAGTGTCTCATTATCACTTAATAGGCCAACAAGATACTTTGCAAAAGCAATTGTGTATTTTGGTTTTTAAAATGGTTTAAATTTGTTTTAAGAAAACAGTCGTGTCTCACACAATGTCCCGAAGCACTTGTGACGAAAAAACAAGAAAGTTATAAATTATTTAAAGGGTCCTAGCTCTACAATTAAACCATTTTTACTTGTGTGTTTTTTTAGCAGAAAACTAATGCAAGACGATACAAAGTCACAAACAATTTTGAATTTAACCTGAGTTTGATGACTTTTCTTAGTCAAGATTCATCAGTAAATAAGATGTTGCCAGCCAAATAAATTAAAACACTTTCCTTGTTTGTATTTTTTTTTTATTTTTTTTTTCGCTCACAAGTCAAGCCCTTTCATATAATTGTACTTGCACACTCGCAGTGACAGTTACTTAATTAAAGATAAGGATGAAATGCTTAGCAATGCCTTAATGAGATTAGCGTCTGTAGTGCAACCCAACTGACATCGTGTGCATTTCCCTTGTATGGAAATTTTGACATTTCACGACAAACATTATCGAAAAAGGGGAGGGGAAGGTGGGGATCAAATAGTTGAAAAAAAAAAAAAACAGATTGCAACTTGTCACAATATCGAACCGTTGACCTACATGTAATTGTCATAAGAAGATGATTCGAAACTCCGTCCGGGTCCGGCCTCATGCCGAGAAAAAAAAAGCAAACCAACAATCATTACCTGATTGCAATAGTTGCCCCGTACATCACCTCCGCCCACATCGGCAGGTGTATCTTTATCTCTCCTCGGGGGCTCTGCCATCCCAATTTTCTTTTAAGATCTTCCCGTGAGGGCTACAAGATTGCAGGTGATTATATGGACACCATTGGTTTTTCTGTCGAGGTTTCACCTCGTCAACCAGAGACCAATAACGGGGAAAAAAATATTTGTCATCAAGGGGAGATGTGAGCCAGAGCAGAGGCTTGACCTGGGTTTGTTTTGAGAGCCGGGAGCGTTCGGTAAATGTAGTTACTGTACTAATGCCTGATTGGTGTGTAGATATTGAGAAGGCCTCCCTGGTGACCACTAGAGGGCGCTTTGCTCGGGGGAAGTTGCTGCTGATTGGTTTGAAGATTAAAGAGTCTTTGGGGCATGTCACATCCACTGGACAGAGCGGGGATTGCCGTCAAAGTAGCATTTCTCACCATCAGTTTCTTGTTGGTAATCCTTTTTTGTTTTCCTTTTCTTTTTTTCTCACACAATCTCGCACTTTTATTTTCATTTATTTTGGACAGTTGCCCACCAATGTTTGTACGAGAAATGTAATTAGCATATTTTATGAGAAGTTCTTATTACCCGTCAGGTCATTGCCTGGTGTCCCTCGAAATGATACAATAGAATTCACCTCAAATACGTGTCGTTTTCAAAGAAAACACTTTCTTGCCCTTAAAACTATGTCATTTGACAACATTATGTACATGTATAATTACAACAATTTTCAGACACATTTTGTAAGTCCCTTATTTTTAAAACCAAACAAGATGGTAATCATTATTCTGATTCTTTTTTTGGCATTACACATGTACTCCCTCTTATCCAACTAAAATGCATTACAGTCTTCAGCAAATTATTTACAACTTTTGTGCATAGAGCTGTTTTCAATCTGTTTCTTTATTGTGTACTTCTAATCTAAAACAAATATCAATAGATTTCTGTGGTAAATCTGCTAGCAATCTCGGTAACAAAACAGAACTGTCGGTCTCCAACCTTTTACCAAACTGAAGTTCTTCATCAAGTTATTTATAACTCTTGTTCATAGATCTGTTTCTTTATTGTGTAATTCAAATCTAAATCAAATATCAATAGATTTCTGCGGTAAATCTGCAAGCAATCTCAGTTTTAAAAAAATCACAGACGGTCTCGGCAGTCTCGGTCTAGGCAGTTGTCGCGTGCTGCCATTTGGGTCAGCTCAAGGCCTCCAGCACCTTGAGGCAGGTGCTATTATCTTAGCCCTCTTCCTCTTGCTTGGAACGTCAAGGCAAAACCCATCCGAGGTTTGTTCCGTACCAAATCACTCCTCCTCCACGTTTAGGCTTATGGTACGTACACTCCGACACAGATCACAACCATACGGAGGAAAACCCCAAGCCGGAGTCACGTGGGCACCGGCGACAACGACGCTTTTGATTCGCAGGAAACAGAAATGAAAACAAGAACGGGAAATTCATGGAGCCAGCCGGGTCGTCGTACAGCTCTGTTCAATTAAAAAAAATAAGGGAAAGACAGAAATGTGTACAGTATTGTTATTATTTGGGTGAAAGTCTGGATTCTAGGTCTGTTTAGATAAGTGAGCTGGTTTCAATTAAACACTGGCCTTCGTTTCGGAACGCCAGACAGAGTTTCTTGATCTTGGCCTCCTTTTCCAAATGTTTGATTTTTTTTTTTTTTTGACACGACGTTTTCTAAAAACCAGCTGATGGGTTGATTAATTTAGGACTGAAACAATAGATGTTTGAGGCGGGTTGTGTCTACTGAGGGTTATGTTTAGTGATGCACCTAGTATTTTCTTCCACACAGGAGATTGTTTTATTGATTCTGTTTCGAGGGATCCGTTTCCCCTTTGTTTAGGCAGTGTGCCTTTGCATGGAGTTTTTCCCCACACGAAATGTCAAATTTATAACTCTCTTTCTTCTTCTTTAGAGTTTGTACTTCTGTGAAGTCGGTTTGAATTTCTCCTTATTGAATAAAGAAAGAAAACCAACCTTGCTGTGCTGCTTACATTTCGCAAACTTAATTAATTATTTTTTTGTAGATACCTTCAACCACAAAAATGGCAGGACAATACGTGGCATTCTCCCAACAGCCAAAACAAAAGCAGTCCTAATGTGATGACAATTTTATAGCAGTCGAATTGAGATATTTAATTAGTATTATCAAAAAATTTTGTTTTCCTTTCACTAGCCTTTGTTGGTTTAAGTGCATGATGCATTTATCGTTGGCATGGAATTAATCAACGGCTGAGATTTAATTAGAAAATTGGTTTTACATCTGCCATTGGTGTCTAATTTAGAATTGCACCAATGGCTACCATCACGCCTTTTTGTTAGTACTAGAACTGAGCACTATGGCGTTCGTACCATTTATGGTGAGGCCTGCAAGGTTTTCGCCAGGATTCAGTAAAAGGGTGTTCGAATTTTGTGTAAATTTAAAAACTAGTGTCCAAATTTTTCCACACATTTTACCACACATTTGCATGTAAAATGACAGATAAAACAAGGCGTCAAAATGTAAAACAGGGTGTCCAAAAGACACCCAGACACCTTCTGGCTAAGTAGCACTATAGAGGCCTGCTAAAGTAAAAAAATCTTGTTACAAAAAAATAAAGCGAATGCAGGAAAATTTGATCTGATATTTATAACCTCTGTCCGGCCTCATGAGATAAGAAAGATACATCGACATGTATTACTCAATCTGGTCTGCATTATTCCCAGGGTATCTGTTTCTTGTAAGATTTTAAAGTAGAACACCTAGTTCACTGGACTTTGTGGTGGGTGTGGGGTACTGTGGGTGTCCATACACTTTTGTAAAAAGGGGTTATGTCAAGTTGGGATAGGGTCGAATTTCATTGGGCTGTGGAATCTAAGGTGGGTGTAAACATAAAGGTTCAGTGTGGGCCGAGAGAGGTTTCATTTTACACTTTTTCTTTCGCTGTTTATGTTTTTGATTTGGGCGTTGTGCAAAGAACTTATACTTTCAGGAAACAAAAAATTTGTTGAAAAAAAAAAATGATTGAGGGAGACTAAAATGTTTCCGTTTCTCTAGTTTCTCTCTTTTTTTTCCCGTCTAAATTTAGGAAAGAGTATGAATGTATGTTATGGGTGTGGGTTTTACAGTGGAACAAGGAGGTAGCTGTATAATCTCAAGAGGCCCTGTAATAAATTTGTTAAACTTGTATTTGTAATAATACAGTGAACTGTTTGATGATTGGTTTAGAACCAAAAAATGTAAAATGGACAGTGGTTTTATTCGTTTCAATCTTAGGAGTGCAACTACTTGCATTGGTACAGCACAAAACAAGGCCTAGGGCCCAATTTCAGGGCTCTGCTTACCGCCAAATTCTGCGCTTACGATCACGATGCCCCGCTTACATGCAAGCGCCGAATTTCTGCGCTAGCTGTGTAAGCATAGAATGCCCAGTAACGTGGAGTACGCACGCGCAGAAGCCAAAATTTGCCGCTTATCCACAGAATTCCCTGCTTTCGTAAGCGCCAATTCTGTGCGTACGGTAAGCAGAGCCATGAAATTGGGCTCTGGTACAGCCACAAGACAGAGTACCAAGTACAAATGTACCAACAACCAGATGTCAAAATGTTGATTGTTAAACCTCCATTCCATACAATACTAAGAACTGTACTTGTGGAAATACCATGGGCCTCAAAATGCCAGACAAAGTACATTCCTGCAGAGGTCATTTCCTGTTTTCACTATTATTAGCTTAAATGTGTCTCAGCTCCCTCATTCCTTGTCAAGTTGTCTGAAAGATTGAAGAGTGTTTTTTTTTTTACAAATATTACTGGAACTGGTAGGGGTTCAACCAACACCAGATGTTTTATGTGGTTCTGGAAGTCATTTGTAGTTCCAGAAAGATTTGGAAGGTTTTTTTAATATTTTTATTTGGATGAATAATGAACCAGACGTAATAGAATAAATCCTTTCATTGTTTTTGCTTACAGCTTACAACTCTAAACAGTTTTGGTCTTTGATTTGTTTTCTCGTTTGGTTTTAAAGCAACTAGTACAAAAAGGGTGTGCTGCTTTTTGGGGTGCACCCTATGTTTTTTTTTAAACCGGGGGCATTCTGGACCCAAATTTGTTGATATTTGGTGGAAGCACGCAGAATTGAAACAAGGTCTTTGGAATGTTTTCTTCTTGGTGTTTCAAAAACATAGTGAAACATAGGATTCAAACTGTCTCTAGCCACCGGGCAACCTCGGTAGTCTAGTTGGTAGGACACTGCTCTAGAATCCCACCCGGGTAACATGCCTGTGAAATTTTTTCAGAGGACTCGGGGAAGTACCGGGTGTACAGTGCTAACACACATCTTTGTATAGGTAAAAACCCAAAAAATATTAACTTTGTGTTTATCTGGCTTTTAAATTAAAAGCCCTACTGTGAAATAAAAAGCCTCACAGTTTTTCTTTTGATTTATTTTTTAGTATATATACAAACAAAATGACCAGCAGCTACTGCTGAAAGAAGAACAAACCTGGGGAGAACCCCCAGCTAGTTTTGATGGATGATGGATAAAGAAAACAAATTAGATTTGACCTCCCAAGTCCAAAACTTGATCTTAAAAAACAATAAGAACATATCAGGGTTTTTTCCTCCGTTTCTCATAATTCCAGCGACTGGTTAGCTTAAACTTTCACATGTTTTTTATTTCATGTGGATGATGATCTTTGACATTGATAACCTTAGACAATAACCAATGTTGTACGTCATGCTTTTAAACATGTGAGTTTAGAAAAGTACATGCACAATGTGTCTTTCAATTGGGCAGCATCCAGCATTCTATAGTTTACAAGATTATTACACGTTTTCCCCCACAATGGATTATGTGACTTTGCAAAGCTTTGGTTCTTCAAAAGCACGTAGCTGGCTCCAGGCCACCTAATTAAGTTCTCAGGTATTTTAATAACATGGTATTGATGAAGGCTTGGAATTTCGCAGAAGAACTGATTAAAATTCTTGATTCGGATGAATTCCGCCTTCTTGGATGTTTTGCAGCGTTGTAATTTGATGTATTGTGTCTGTTTGTAGTCTGCGAAACTCATGTCAAACAAAAGCCTGAGGGGTGCTCCAAAGAAGCAGACAACTCTGAGGAGTGACGAACAATCTTTCTTGATTTTTTTGAATTCACAGTACATCTTCTTCTTCTTTTTTTTGGGGGGGGGGATGACTGCATTCATTACTGACATTTGTGCTGCATTTTGTATTGAGTGCAGCATGATTTTGATCTTGTGCCAGATTTTTTGATAATCTTAAAAATAAAGTAAAAAATTCAAAGAAAGGAATTCATCGAGCTAGCCCTTGTATGAACAATATTGTAATGGATATTTGTGATGTTTGCAAATGCGTAACGAATTCCACAAATAATCTTTGGCATGATCCTTCCTTTTCTTATGAGTGGCAATAAGTCAACTTTTACTTTTAACAAAAATTACACACAAAAACTGAAGCTTCATTGAAAGAATCAAGTATTCCCAAGAGGTCTTCAAAATAACTTCAATCTGAGAAATGTTTCCACTAAAGATTATCAAAGTGTTTTTTTTCTTCTTCCTCCTTTAGTTAAGTTTCATTGTATTATCTTTATACGATGAAAACAATTGAGCAGTTCCAAAAACCAAAGATTCACTTTGCCTTTAAGGGAATTAGGAGCGGCTGTAAAATCCTTGCAAAGACTTGAGTCCGGAACGACCAAATCATGCGTGTGTCTCTGTCACAAGAAAATGACAAGAAATCGTAACAAACAAGGTTTTTATCTATGGATTATCGTCCTTGGGATGAAGGAGCTTATATGAAGGAGCTTATATATGTAGTACATGCCTTTCAAGAGATTACATTTTTATGAAGATTTTTTTTTTCTGGAAAGGAGGATCAGGTTTTTTTAATTTCTTTTTTGTTTTTGGTGGGGTTTTCCGATGCAAAAAAAAAGAAGCCAAACAACTGTCGTCGTTTGCAGCTTGAAGAATTACATGTAGTACTAACAAAGGAAACAGCATTTATAAGGCGCCAAAGAAATGCACTCAAGTGTCTAGAACTGATAACAAATGGTTGCCAGTTAAAAACCTTGTGACTTATGAGCTGGATTTAATTTGAAAACGTTGCATGCTGGAGAAAACAATCCAGTAACTTTGTGATTTTTGGACGGTATTTTCAGAAGTGTAATTTCCATTGAAAGGTATCTTCTGAGGACAAATAATGCAGTGTTTGCACACTGTTTGATGAGCGAATTAAAGAAATAACTTTCCAACGTGTAACTCAAATAGACATAAGTATACATTACATGTCGGGGCATCCTAATAGTGTGATATCCTGTTATACATTAACTGAACTCCACAGATTTACATTAAACTTACAGGGTTTGAAGATAATGATAGTGGAAAGCTTCCCTTCAAATATTACTAGCTGAGGTTGTGTAGTTTTTTGAGAAATGAGTAAAACAAGTCACAAAATAATTTTCGTCTCATGAGACGAAAATTATTTTAGCATGTAAAATCCCCTTAACCAGTTATGATATTATACCAAAACCATAGCATAACTGGTTAATACGTTTTTACATGCTAAAACTGAGACGAAAATTATTTGTTTTACTCATTTCTCAAAAACTACAACACCTCAGTTAGTCAAATTTCAAGGGAAGCTTTCTACTATCATAATCTTCAAACTGTGTAAGTTTAATGTAAATCTGTGGACATTTAATACCATGGATTATGGAAAAGTGCATATGCTGGAGCTCGTGGTTAATGTGTTTTATTTTATCAAGAGTGGCGATCAATGCATTTGTTTTTGCAAAAAGAAACATGAATTTTTGAAGTAAAACATTCATTTTATGACGTATACCGGTATACATTTTTCATTTTAGGACCTTGTGCATAAAACATGAAATTGCCATTAATGATCTTAAAGTTTTGAGCAGAGGAATTATTATCTCATTGCACAACTACTCATCAATTGTGACCTAACTTGAGAATTTGACTAGAGAAACATTGCTCCGGGGCGAGATTGATCCAGTTGGAGTACCTTATCACTCGAGTGACATCTTGATCAATGGTTAAGTCATGTCAAATCTAGCGACCTACCCATACTTGCTCAGTTATGTTTTTACTGGTCCTTGAGGTTTTAACTGGAATTTGGCCAATAATCCACTTTAAAGGAACGTTACAGAATTGGTTTTGCTAGCATAAAAGTTGCTGGCAGTGTAAGCACTTTATTTAATCCACACATAAACTGACAAACCTGTAGAAGTTCGGGATCGATCGGCCATCTGGGTCATGAGAGAATAGTGAAAATACAATTACAAATTTTGCATTGCATCGATGCCCCCCCAAAAAAGGAATAAAATGCTCACTGAGCGATAATTTCCAAATGCAAAATTAGATTATTGATTTCTCATAAAATATGAAATTTCAGACATAAATAATTATTTCAAGGGGTAATTTCTACTATCATCGTCATTAGATTGTGTAAGTTTTATGTAAACGATTATTGTTTCTTACCATTTCTGTAATGTTCCTTTCAGGGATGCCGGAAGTAAATTCTAAAATTCTATTAGTAAATAGTAAAAAATTATATAGCGTCAAATCCATCAAAAACAGTGCGCCATGGCGCTTACAGAGAAACATTTAAAAACAAAATCCCTATAGATAAACACAAAGTCATTATCAGAATTAACAACAAGGACTGAGGAGGTAGGTCTTTAACCACAGCACCTCTTGTGTTCTTATTCTCAGTATTGTAAGATCTCTGTCTCAGCCCCAGGGGCCAATATATTAAAAGGAGATCCGTTGGAAAGCTCGCCTGTCTCTCTCCTTAAGTGTTACTGGGTTTGTAACGAGCTCAGACCATCATCAAATGTAGCCATTCATTTAAGAGGGCCTCATTGGAGGGGGAAAAACACTTTAATTATCCATTTCCGTGTGATAGTCGTGGCAACCTCCTTGCCTGGTTGCCAGACATGCTTTCTGCGGTGTGTACTTTGGGAATGAAGCGACTGAAATGGCTCAAATTACTGTTTGTACACAGGGCTGTTTGTCAGAGAAGCTTTATTTAAAAATCCTTGTTTAGATACTATGAATCAGTAACCTAAGGGAAAACCTATTACACAAAAAAACTGTCTTCCGTTCTGATGTATTCAAGATTTTGAGCTCCGGGTTTATTAATATTGTTTTGGGGTCGAACAAAGACAAATTTACTCTAGTGGGTTTTTAACCTGTGACCTCCAGATGGACCTGCCGCAACTTAGCTATTTAGCCAAAATGTTGGCAGTCTCCATTTTAGTATTTTCGTCAAGGGACTTGTCAGAAAAATTTCATGTAGCTGGAGCAAATAAATATTCTACGGAATGGTATTTGCAAAACCTTAGAGCAACGTGAGAAAGCAAACACAATATTATTAATCTGAAATTTCACTTATTACATGAATACAATTCGTACCATTAACAATCCTCTAGAGAAGCGTATAGGAGACACTGTCAAAGTTGAGAAAATAATCTTAGAAGACTCTCTGTTGTCAACCTTTTCTTTATAGACATTTATGTATTGACAGCACCATGCAGCCATCTTAGAGTTTAATCGATGATGAAACAGTGGAAACATGCAGATTTGTATACGCTGCGCACATGATTGGCCATGAATCTTGTGAGCATGGGAGGGTGTTAAGTACATGCACCTGAACAAAGCAAAAAACAAAATATGTCGTCACAGTGATGTAAAAAATAGATTTTGTTTTTCAAAGAGAGTGATGACAAGCAAACTTGATGAATTTGTTTACATTGTGGTTGTACAGGGGTTGCAATTAATACTAAGAAATGAATAATTGAATTCTAAAAAAAAACCTAAAAAAACCCAAAACATGATGTAATACAACCAATGATGTAATACTTTTGTCTCTTGAATGAGGAAAGCTTCCTTTGTTGTTTGTCTGTGAGTCTGTCATATTTTCACAAAATCATGTTGAGAAGGGGGGGGGGTACTCAAACGAACGCTCACAATGTATTTTCACATTGGAACGGGTGACATCCATCCTGTCTTTGCTAAACCCTTAGGTGTAAGAAATCAACACTGGCTCCATATGGAGCACGACTGGCACATATTGAGCAGAAGAGGGAGCTATACACATACACCATTAGTTTCCTCCTTCTCATGATTAGTGTTTAATGCACACTGCTGCAGGCCTGGCTGGCATGGACAAGATTGTTAAAGTATTTGGTTTACAACCAGTTTAAAATTGCCATAAAATTTAGTGGATATGCAAGTTTAGCGTTATGATAGAAAAAAAACTTTTATTTTTATTTTTTTTATTTTTTTATTATTCCCAACAATTATGCCGTCTCCTTATTGAGACAAAGACAGAACTTAATTAAAATTTAATTAAATACTAGTTATGAAAAATAGATTTAATGCCATTTTTAATGGGAAGGGGAAGGCTTAGTGCAGAAGGAAACCTGCCTTGTCATTTCTATTCACGGAGTGTGCGTTTGGCCGCAGACGATTTGCAAATTGTCTTCGGGCTTTTACTCTCCTCCCTGTGATTGGCAAAATTGATCTGGTATTAGCTTGCAATCATAAATATGGAGAAATAGGCAACGTTGGGAGGGTGACATGTTTGATAGAACTGAAGTGAATGTTAAAGGTATTATACAGGTTAGAGTTGACAAAATAGGCACAGAGAGTGTTCATGTTTTGCATGATCAACCTTAAGGGTTATGGTACCTCTTGTTGGTCAAGTTTTTGGTAAATCCTTACTCATGTGAATGAAGATGTTTGTAATATTATTTACCTGTAGAAAGTTTCAACTTCATTGGACGTCAAGTTTTCTAAGGGAAAATAAAGTGAAAATCACGGAGCAGTTGCTAAAATAATATAAATTATTGTGAAATTGTTTTTTAAAATAGTTTCTCAAAAACTACAGCATCTCAGCAAATATTATTTTAAGGGAAGCTGTCTACTATCATTATCTTAAAACCATGTAAGTTTAATGTAAAACTGTGGGCGTTATGTTTTGTGTTGTACCACAGTACTCTTTAAAGGCAGTGGACACTATTGTCAAAGACTAGCCTTCACAGTTGGTGTATCTCAACATATGCATAAAATAACAAACCTGTAAAACTTTGAGCTCAATCGGCCATCGAACTTGTAAGATAATAATGAAAGAAAAAAACACCCTTGTAACACAAAGTTGTGTGCGTTTAGATGGTTGATTTCGAGACCTCAAGTTCTAAATTCGTGGAAATTTAATTCTTTCTTGAAAACTAAGGCACTTCAGAGGGAGCCGTTTCTCACAATGTTTTATACCAACCATCAACCTCTCCCAATTACTCGTCACCAAGAAAGGTTTTATGCTAATATTATTTAATTATTTTGAGCGATTACCAATAGTGTCCACTGCCTTTAACACATGAAAAAACAAACCTGGGAACAAATGTTGTCAACCCTTTGTGTGAATCAGGAGAACAATGAGTGTTATCCAATTTGTAGCATTTTTAATTTACAGTAAGTGCTTCATTTCATACCCAAATGTCACAGCCATTACTAATTTTTTTGTATAACCCTTCCATTATTATATAAATAATATGCAGTAGGCGCTTCAAGCCACAACATCTGTATTGTTTTCTCCTCATACACCGAATATATTTCCATCTGTTGAATAATTAACCAGAATAGCCATAAAATATTGATTTTTAATATGTCGATGGCAATGCTGATTCACTGCTATTGATCCGACCAAATAAATTTAGACTATATTTTTGTGAATAATTATAATGACCTGTCCCTGGTAGTCTTGTCGGAACTAAACGCATCCAGGGCGTACGGGACGAATTTAACAGGATTAATTCTCGTCTAGCTGCCGAGGATCTTCTTAAATATATTACGACTGAGTCGTGATATACGCCGAGTATTGCTACCCAGCCTTTGTGCAGCCGCGTGGATAAGCTTAAAAAGGGGGAACGAATTCGTCAAGTAGAAAAAATAAAGAGGGGTTGAATGAACCATTTTGATGACAGCGTAGCCGGCCGGTACGATTGTTAATGCTATTAAGGAAATGACTACAAGCAAGGAAACCGAGACGCTCTTATAGCGTCGGAAGGAAATAGCCGTGGCATAAGAGAGAGAGAGGCCAACCTTCCCCCCTCTTCAAATTTTTGTCGGCAGTACGCGGGATAGCTTGTCTTAATATTCACCATTATTGATCAGTTGGCTCATCTTTTGATGCAAGGGGGAGCAAAGTCCACTTGATTTGCATCGGGTTCATCAAGACGGACCTTTGCGAGCCGCTGTCATTCCATACTCATGACAGTCTCTTTACATGTTGCTGGTTTTGGACGTCGTCGCAGTGTGGACATCTCAAGGAAACGAACGGACCGTAGCATCAGCAACATCATCGCATCTTATTGATACGGTGGGAGAACAACTCCTGAATTACCAGTGTATAATCCAAGCACTCCACCACTGAGTCCTACTCCCTGAACAATCTTCAACAGTCCTCCGAAACTTGGATTCATGATCATAGAACCCGAGGAGCAGGTGTTAGTTTTTTACAGTACTGGTCTGAGAATCTGACGAGAGAACAGCGTATGGATGATGGCGCTAGCTCCAACCACCACGCTAATTCAGAGACCATTCCTGGTTCCATCACCATGTATCAGCAAACCTTTCTCCCTACTCCTGCAAGTAAGAAATTTCTATTTTTAAACTGAGGGCGACATTGATTCAAATTTTTTTTTTTTTTTTTTTTTAAATGTGCTGGCCCAAAATGTAGGTGTGCAGTGGTTACATCTCAATCTCATTGCTTTGTTTTTGGTGGATAAGTGATTTTAGGCATTGCCTAGTGAAGTATTTATTGTGCATTGACTACACATGATACAGGGTTTGCCCTTATAAAGCCCGGTTCATACTACCTGCGAATGCGAATGCGATACGAATGTTGACGTCACAAATTCGCAGCGAAATTCGCACTGAGTTGAACTGTGTTCAACTCACTTGCGAATATCGCTGCGAAAGGAGGGTTGTGTAATTCACGTCACATGCGCTTCATATTCGCATTCGCAGGAGGTATGAACCGGGCTTAAATCTGTCAGTGACTGGTCAGTGGGAACCAGTTGTGTGACAAAATGTAAGGACTATTTGTAGTCAATGGGTTTCTTGTTTGCTCTCAAGAATCTCTGGGAAAAGGCTGTCCACAACGTTGGTAAAACCATGGAGGTAGGGTAAAACAATAGAGAAAGGACGACTTTCTCTACGGGTAAAACCATGAGCTAGGACCCAGGTAAGACTGAAAATAGAAACTTTCAACAGTATTGACTTCGTAGGATTTGAAACTTTGCATGGTGGAAATACGGTATAGAAAGGTTTGCGGTAACACCATGTAATGACTATCTCTAATGAGTTGGGGTGGTTCTGAAAAGAAATGTTGGTTTCAACTCAGTCCAACAACAAAACAAGGAATTAAAAATGAGTTTTGTGAGTAACTTTGAATGTGTGTCGGACACTGCAATGTTGCGGATATCTTGAAAAGTTTTGTTAAAGAGAAAAGATCTAGTAGAATGAACACATTTTACACCAAACTACATACATGTACCTCCAACCTTTCAAATAGCAAGGCCATGTTTTGTTTGGTATAAAGTAATAAATCATCATGTTTTGTTTAATTTTGTTTTCTCTGTTGTTGGACTGAGGACTTCACATGCTATGGGATCATTAGGTGTTGAGTTACTATGTGGTGTTGGGTTTTATTGAGTGTGTGGAAGGGAAAGAGTATTTTTGGTTCTATTTACTAAGTTTATTCACCTACTGGTTGAATTTTTACTCCTGTGTTATAATTCCGTATTGTCTTATTTTTAATTTGTTCATTTTTCCATGTCCAGCGCCCTAGAGCATGTCTACATGTTTAGGGCGCTATATAAGTTTTGGTATTATTATATATTATTATTATTATTATAATTATTGTTATTATTATTATTATTATTATTATTATTATTATTATTATTATTATTATTATTATTATTATTATTATTATTATTATTATTATTATTATTATTATTATTATTATTATTATTATTATTATTATTATTATTATTATTATTATTATTATTATTATTATTATTATTATTATTATTATTATTATAATAATTATCATTATAATAGATGTTAAATTTGCATCGGGGATAAAGAATATTAATTTTGGTTTTTACCCATACACCGATGTGTGTTAGCACTGTATACTCAGTACTTTCCCGAGTCCTGTGAAAAAAGTAACATGCCTGTGATATTTTTTTTCACAGGACTCGGGGAAAGTACTGAGTATACAGTGCTAACACACATCGGTGTATGGGTAAAAACCAAAATTAATTATTATCATTATTATTATTATTAAGTAAACCAAGATTTGAGTGAAATAAGATGTGTATTTACATCAACTTTAGACCAGTTGTAGCTTGGTCAGGTTCCCCATATACACTGTTGGCTAATGATCACTGATTACTGCAGGGTCCTGACCTTTCTGTCCTTGCCTCCATTGGCTGCAAACAAAGATGACATCAAACCCTCACACCTTGATGAAAAGCACGACACCTGTTTTAGATCAAAGTGTCTAGATAAAATGGTAGTCAAAAGTGCTCATGAAGTAAAATAAGGCCCATTGGAACGAATATTTAATGACTGGCAATCTTTAAAACAGCTGTTTCTGGAGGTCACAAGGTCAATCAGGCATGCTCAGGTGCAGCAGATGCCAAGCCCAAACATGTAACAAATTTGTAGACAGACTGACAAATTTACTTGGTAATGAGCAAAGGAGAGCTGTTGATAGTATAAAACATTGTGAGAAACGACTCCCTCTGAAGTAACAAAGTTGTTGAGAAAGGGGCAATTTCTCACTCAATTCTGAAGCCTTTTATTATGAATCTGAAAGCAACAGCGATGACCAATTGAGCCCAAACAAATTTGATTAACAACACACCCAACCAAACTTGCAATTTAAAAGTGTCATGTCTCTTTCAAGGTTTTTAAACAATTTTTTATTGACAATCAACTTTTTGGTGGTGTGGACGGATTGCCATTTTTAAAATGTGACCCCGAATGACCCCTTTGTGGGAAATATATAGTAGATATATTTGTTATCTGTTTTGTTTTTCAGAGGAAATTAAAGCATCCAGCACTTTCCCATTTCATTCGGCCATGGCATTTCTTCCATCTTAAAATGAGTGTGAAAAATCACTTAGAGATATCGGCAAATGTAGGAATCCTGGGCCACATGATTTTACACGTACCAGTATTAAATTGTTCACTATTAAAAAAACACCCTTAGTGTCCGCCAAGGCCATTCCACCCATACAGTAATAATATCAACACAGTTTTCTGTATGAACAATTTGTAATTTATGAACCATAAGTTATTTGATTTATTCTTTCATGTGATGTACAGTACAGTCATTGGAAAGAAAATATCAGTATTTTTTTTATTTTTATCAGTGTATAGTGTTCCCTTCTCTTGAAGCAATTGTAACCAAAGTGAGTTTAGGAAGCGCAGTCTGGATCCTGTTTTTATGATGCCAAATTGTATTCATTCAGTGTAATTGTCTGCAGGAAACATGACTGACGATGATAATGATAACATGAGAGAAATATACTTAGTCTTGATGTTTTTAAACAATTGTTTGTAAGAAAGTTGTAGCTATTCATTTTTTGTTTGTCACCAAAATATGTTTTTGAGATCGCCAATATCATTTTCTGTTTTGTAGTTTTGTTAGTAAAAATAATAATACCCGTAACAATAAAAGGTCTCATTCAAAATGGCAGTATTTCAAATTCAGTGTTCTGCTAATGAAGAAAAATTTTAATATCAAAGTGCAAGTTTGCTATAATATTAAAGTGCTACTCGGGAAAAAGTAAAATGTAAACATTGCCCTAACTCAACAAAATCCTGATGGTTGAATTGATCGCAGTGCTTGTAGTTGCTACGTGATTCTTCCTGAGTTAAGTCGTGATGGACGGCATAAATAAACATAAATATCCTCTGCCTTTGTCAGCATTTATGAGAATTAAAGGTGACTGCCTTGTCATCTCATTAACAAAATCGGTCCACAAGGGAAATGAAAAGGAATTAATCAATAAATAAATAAAAAAAAAAAAACATCCTCTCTATTTTGTATTGGAAATATCAGACCTTTTAGTTTGCATAGATTTACATTTGTCAATATTTTTTGTTTTGTTTGCTGTATGGTGAGTTGTTTGAGCTTAGAGGGATTTGCCAATAGTAATAATATGATTGACACAGCAAACCTTATAAATCATTACATGGTGCTTTTGTAGTAGGAGTATAGTCTCATAATTCAAACGTAGTCCCACATACCTTGCAGGGAAATATTGAATGTTGTAGTGCCTTAAAAGGGTCTATGTAACTTTTGTAGGACAAAAAACACAATGTCCACAGATTTACACTAAACTTACACAGTTTGAAGATAATGATTGTAGAAAGCTTCCCTGAAAATACTCTGTGCTGAGGTGCTGTAGTTTTTTGGAAATGAGTAAAACAATGTCATGAAAATAAGTTTTGTCTCATGAGACGAAAATTATTTTAATCATTTACAATTCCGTATTTCCATGATATTGTTTTACTCATTTCTCAAAAACTACAGCCCCTCAGTAAGTAAGATTTGAAGGGAAGATTTCCACTATCATTATCTATGGACATTTTGAAAAAGTACCCGAATCCTTTAAGGGTCACTGAATGACGGATGCACACTATAATAATAATGATTTCTCAGCTCGTTAAAAATATGGCATTTGGGTAACATTGGTTATTGTTGTAGTTATCTGCACTTTGCGTGACCCAATATATAGAAATGAAAACGACAAACACAAAACATAAACACTGTCTGTGACTATTTTGTCAGTCTACACCAATCCTGTATAATTATAACCTTTAACCGATAGATTTTAGATTTTCGCGTAATTCTCCCGATCAAGCTGTGGGGGGGGGGGGGGGGGCGTTCAGATGACCCTGATGGCTCGCGCTGTCTTTGAATTTGATGACAGCATCATTGCTTTTTATATTCTCTTCTGTTGTGGTACCAGTTAAAGTGTACATCTCCGTCTATAACAGACCCAATGAATGCAGTGCTAACACACATCGGTGTAAGGATAAAACCAAAACAGATATTATTTATCCCGATGCAAATTCAACATCTATTAGACCCAATGTTGTCGTCGAGTTTAACTCGCATGTGGCTATTGAGCACAATTTGAAAGTTAATACTCCTTGGTTCATGAAATCACCCTTCACACTGAGCCTCCAAACAGATCTGAAAAACCCTTCTGGCATAAGATTGCATTAAGAATGACACCGGATAGCCTTGGCAAGTATCCCCCCCTCCACACTGAACATCAAAAGAGCTCTAGTAAAAACCTACAGTGATTGCATATCAGACAGCACTGTCTGCATGTTTAATTTCCCACGCCTTCACAAGAAAGTACATGCCCCTGTAAAATATTTACAAATTCCGATTTTAAAATCTGATCACTCGCAAAGAAATATTTCCATCCAAAACAAATAATTTGCAGACGGCTGACCTGACGAGTGTGTTCGTTAATCACCTTTTTTCGGATTAGCTCACATTATATTTACACTTTTGTTTTTGCCCGTCATCGGGAGTAAAGAGAGCCAGGATTAATGGCGGCGAAGGTTCATTAAATTTAGTCATTTGTTGTACCCAAAGGGTTATTTTTGGCCTGGGTGCCAATCTGTGGAATGGAACCGGAGTATGTGAATTGTAAATCGAGACAAGATCTCTCGGACATACAGACGTCATCGCAAATGGGAATCAGGGTTTTTTTGTTTGGTTTTTTTTGTGGAAGCCATAAATATTCTAACCTCATTGCCGAGGGTTGTGTGCAGAGTGTCTTCTTAGTGAATGATGTGTTTCTTAGACAAACAGTATGTCTTTGTGGGTCACTTAAATGTCTGCATTTGTTTGTCAGAAAAATAGTGTTTTCTTTTTTCCCCGCTACCTTTGCAGTCAATTTTAAGGGGATGATTTTAGAGGGTTGTTTTGGATATGCTTTCCAGGGTTGGGGGAAACTCTCTGTAATAGACCTTTTGTACATGACGTTATTTATGTAGGGCACTCTCTTGTCGGTAGAGAGTTAGTTAGAGGTCAAATGAAGGCTGAGTGTTTATTTACCAATCCTATGCACCGCGTGCAAAAATCTGTGCTTTGCATTGTTTCATCATCATTTTACATCTTAGATGAAGGCCTTCTAAGATGGTGGATGGATGACGTCCATGCTGAACAATAGATTTTGAAAGATGAATCACTTCGCATTATTCTTGAAAAAGATTACATGAAAAATAAATAGACCTTCATGGTATTTTAATCTCTGGAGGGTTTCCTATATCCATCAATGAGATTGAGGTGTGTAATAGTATGAGGGGGCCTGGCTATTTTCATTAGAGCCTCAGTTTTGAGGCTGATTAACCTGTGGAGCAGAAAGACGAGCTGATGCAGACAATCAGTGTTTTATTTTGTTATCAAATGAAACTACATTTTTTTATTTGGTTAATTTGAATTATTTTATTTCTGCTTCTCACTGACCAATTGAGTTTGGTCAAGAAATAATATGGTGCCTCGTACGAGTCAGTACTATCAATCAATACTTTAAACAGGGAGCAAGACTACAATTTTTAGCCTACACATTCTATCAACAAAGAAAACTCACACGTTGCTTTATGCAAAATTTAAAGAAAGAAAAGATATCTGACAAGAAATTGTTTTCGATTGAAACTTGTTACCAAGATTCTGTCTGAATGCTCTTTCAATTTCCGGCGTATTCCCATGCAAGCCCATGTAGGCCAGACCCCCATCCTGGCAAACTGCAGGTGTATATACAAAATGTCTTTGAATTGTCTCAAGGGGAATATGAAGCGCGGATTCAGTGTGGCATTGGGGGGCCGGGTAGAGCTGAGGATGAGTCAATACATACTCAAGCAAATGATTTCAAACATCGGAAGATTTACATTTTAAAGGGATGTTTAACTGGCACCATGATTTAACTACAGGTTACAATATGTCAGTTTCAGGTCTGGAATTACCATGAGGCCACTTGTCTTGGCCTTGGTGCCCCGTCAGAAGGTTCCCATTCAAATGGAAGTGCCCTTTTTCAAAAATTAAAATGGCCTTGCCCTAACAAAGATGAAATTCTAGGCCTGCGGTTTCAAATCTCACCAGTACAACTTTGGTACATTCCGTTTGTAAAGACCCCTTTACCAGAGAGCTTTCTTTTAAATGAAACAATTTTGTCAATTTTTTTTAAGGGGTTAGCAGATTTATTTTCAGTTATTTAAATTCATTATTTAGTAGTTGTAAACTTTTGCATGTATATGAACAAAGTAGCATTTGGCAGACATCCGGGAATTTAACCAAGGGTTACAGGCCATGTCTGGTGGCCATGCGGCTAAGGCTGGTTTGTCATCATGCATTGAAGTATAGGGCATCCTTAGCAACGCCCTTAGCAACAGTTGTAGCCAGAGCCAGACAAGGCCTACTTGTGTTGACTTCAAATCTCTAGTATTTGAAAACTCAAGTACAAAGTTGTTTCATAAACTAAGTCCTCTACTCTTTCAACAGACAACAAAGGTCTTTTAATGTCAAATACAAAATTCAGACGTTTTATTTTGTCATTAATTTGAAGGTAATTTTTCACAGTTTCCGTACCTCTTTATCTGGTCAACCATGGAGGATCATCTTACAATTTGTCATTGTTCAGACGCAGTGTGAAGTTATTTTCTCTGTCTGAGTTATTAGAATGAAAATATATGCATAATGTGATTAAATGCTTCTGCAGTTCTGCCAGTATTTTTGTACATAATTTGTTAACTTAAAAATAATACTATAAAGAAATGTTTAATAAATTTCTACTCCCTTCGATTTATTCAAATATTTGTAAGTGGATCCTTGATAGTGTACAAATGCTGGTACCTTACGGATTTGTATTAAAACAAAACAAATAAATACAAACCAGGCACAAGCGCCTGTTCACTATGCTACGGTTCAGTGATATGAAAAATTTGGGGTAAATGCATATTATGAAACGCTAACCGGTATCTCCGTACGGGTTATAGGTGTGGTATCAAGAAGCATGCATCGGTCTGAGCCCAAAGAGACTAAAATTCTCTCGATCGTTAAAATATTTATCTAGTTTCTCCAATCTAAGTATCCACTGGTGATCTTTTTTTCTGCTGAGGAATGGTGTCAACGACAAGAGTATGAATTTGTAAAATTTCATGAATTAATCTTTTTTTTTCTTTTCTTTTCTTTTTTTTTCCAATTCTCTTGGCTGGATTTGCGCTGATCCTGTTTGATATCTCTCTCCCTCCACTTCTTGATCCTGAATTGGCGCCATTTATTTCTGCTTCACTTTGGAACAGCAGGTGAGTTTTTGATTATTAAAATCATGTGTTGTGAAATTTTGTATTTTCGAGTTGTTACATGTAGGTCTCTTTTTATCATGATATGTTAAGACAAATTAAGACAAATATGTCAAACTCTGGGAAAGCGACACCACCAACCTATATGCATTCATCACCCCAAGCCTCAAAAATAGCCAACTTATACCCAAATATAGTCTGGAACTATCAGTCCAATTATGACCAGAAAAGTTGATAGCCTTTGTCCGAAATTGTCTGCATTCCTTTGTGTCAAAAACGTGTCCTTAGAAGCGAAGGTGTCTTTAAGTGTGAGCTGCTGCATAGTTATAGTCTGGCCACGGGGAGTTTCTACAGCCTGGTTTGAAATTCATCCATCAGTATTTGTTGATGGTTCCAGGCAGAGCCTGTCACCCCTAATCAGTGTTGAAAAGGGCCAGGACTGGTTGGGAGCCCTGACAGAGGGTGTTGATCGGATTGCTGGTTTAGCAAGCGGAAAGAGATGTATATAGGATTAGGAGTCTTCTAGGAACCAGTCATTTGAAGAATTTAAATCTTGTTAGTTTTCTTCAATGAAGCAAGGTTCCTATGATCAACTTACAAAATCTGGAGAAACATAAATACCGTCTTTTACAGATACACCAAATATAGTGGATGAGTGCAGAAATGAAATTCGAAATTCAAATCTTAGGGACTTACTTCCATTTCATGTGATACATTAAAATAATGTGTATAGTACTGGAAATGAAGTCTAAAGTTATGGTCTGACCCTATTACCCTAACCCTTAAAGAAGTTAGAGTCACTTGTATTTTTAATTACAATTAGCCAGCTGTCACTGTAAACTATCCAGCTGAAACCTCTTAAAAAGCCACTGGACACCTTTGGTAAATAGTCGCACCAGTGTTCTCACTTGGTTTATTCCAACTTATGCATAAAATAACAAATCTGTGAAAAGTTTCTATTCTAACATTACAACTAATTTGAGTTATTACCAATATATATTATCATGGAGTAATTGTGTCAAGTGGCTTTAACACTTATTGAAACACTTCTTGAAAGTGTCGTGTGAAAGTGATGAAGAAAAGTCAGCGATACTTGCAACTGTCTTGGGGGGGGGGGGCTGGGTAGACTAGATCTGGAGACAGGGTTTCAGAAGGAATTCCTTCTACACTGACGATGTGTTTACTTTTGGAATCCAATCCAAACAGTTGATTTCATTTGGCATGTGGAGTTAGGATAGCTTGTTGAATCCAGCCGAGAGAAGTGAGAGTTATGTGTACCGCTAATAACAAGTAGTTAACTCTTTAGCAGCTAAGCTCCTCGGTCTTACCATGGTCTACTGAGGTCTTGACAGTTTGCCCATATTTGGAAGTTTATTGAGAAGCATTGCTGGTGTGTTGTGTACTTTTTGTAGAGGTCAATGTGATGTGGTTAGCGGGAGATTGGTTGCATTTGAACTGTAAACCATATGTTACTGTTTTCCGTATAGTTGGTGTTGTTTATTGTAATTATGAGCTTGTCCAACAAAATTAGGAAAAGACTGTTCGTTGTGTCATAGAGCAATGCGTAGAGCGAGGACTTTATGATTTTAGATATTGACACAAACATTTCTGGTTATAAAAAAAAGGACAACCATACATACATGTACATATACAAAAACTGAAAAGATGCAGGCCTTTGTCTGAAAGTATTTTATAAATATATTATAATAATGCAGGTACATGTGCATTAACTAAGTGTGATCTACAACATGTCTGCGTATTTGTTTGTTATATTTAGGAATTGTATTAAATACGTTTATGTTCATTGTAAATATTGACCCATTTCACCTGACGTCATCATCAGAAAAATCTTGAATGCGCCATACTGGTGGGCAATTTCACTGTGCGTTTTCATATATAACTCTATGCATAGAGTATGCTGTGCATTATGCAGTGAAGTGCGCATTTTAGGCGACGCGGCGTTAATACACGTTAACCGAACTGCCCACCAACATGGTGAGCGTGGCATCAGTCGCCGCGTGTGACGCGCGTGCAAGGGGTCAACAGGGGCTACTTTTTATTTTCTTCCTCCATAAGGTGTCTGTAACTTCATTTCCTTCCTGTAGCTTCAGCCATGTGTGAGTTGTAATGTCAAAACCGATCCCAGTACTGGAACTTAACAGTGGACTGCTAGCTGCTGGCTCAGGCCAGTGATTTTAACCCCAGGCCAGTAAACTCATGACCAGACAAGTCTGGTGGTCTTGTGGTTTTCAATTGAATAATGTTTGAAAATACTTCAATGTTTGCAAAATGGTGAGAGCATACATGTAGGCCTTTGTTTTTTCCCACTATTTTCTCATGACTCTTGTGACCAGTGGAGCTTAATTTCCACATGTTTGTCATCTCATGTAAGGCGTATATTGGATCACATTGCACTTTTGTGATAGGCAGATACTGGTCTTTGAAAATCAACAATGTCATCCTTATAATAAAGACCAGAGTAATATGCCAATGCATATTGGGTTTGGTGGAGAAAGTAAGGCAGAAGAAGTTCACTCAATGTTTGTGTTTCAATGTCAATACCACCCAAACAACAATAACTCATCCAGTCACATGTGTTTTAGAGGTTTAACTCGTTGGCACTGGTCCAGGCTCAAGTGGCAGCTTGCCAACCCAGATTCGTGTAAACACAGGATTGGGGAGTGTGCGGAGATATAAACACTTTCACATTGTCCTCACCATCCCATACCAGTACATCCCACCACATGAGTCATGGACCTTCAGCTGGGTCTACTATTCATGGAATGCTTCAGGTTCGGCCATGATTCAACCAATTGGGTGTCAGAGTTCAAGTGGAAAAGGGAGGACCATTGAGGGAGTATCTGAAGGTCCCCGAACTGAGTATTTCTATGAAACAATGCTCTTAGTCTCAGTGATGCTTCAATAAAGCAGCCATGAAAAGTTACGTCCCAAAAGATACTTAATGTCGCCCGTTGACCAATAGAAACCCAGCTGTTGATGGAGCCATCACTGGAAGTCGTTAACATTCCTAACAAAGAAATGGTGTTGTAGGGCACTGCTCAACAGTGTAGAGAGCAATCCCTTGATCTAGTCTGCATCAGTCTGTAAAGTGGGAATTGCTGCTGTCTCCCGTGGGAGTTATAACACATCCCTTAAGATCATCGGGAAGACAGTGTTGACCAATAGGGGAAGGTTCTGGAAAGGATGACACCACCACAAAAGGGTTCCTACTGATCTCCCATGCTGGATACCACAGCAAGGCGTCCCATGTACACTCAGTCTACTGATCTGTTGATATCACATAGTGATGACATGCCATTGATATCTTAAATACAGCACCAGTAGCACTGAGCTATTAGAGACAGAATTCCTCTGGAGGAACGCCATTACCATTTATGTAAGGAGCAAGTTTCAAGGGTGTACCGGTTTTTATAGATGTGTCATCGGAGCGACCTTTTGAAAAGATTGGCTGGTTACTGGAGACCTTATCAAACCACTTTCCTCTAGGGTAACAAAACCAAAGTAACATCATCTCATTGTGAAATAGCAGACATAACCAGTGGCCTCTTTTTCTCTTGGCGTTAATCCCTGTGGATTGTTTGATATAATTCAAACCGACCAGCTGAGGCATCAACGAACAACTTGGATTTAACCCTTTTGAGACAGCTGGTGACCCTTCATTGGCCAATTAAGTTCTACATCGGACTACAATATATATATTGCACTGGTGTTCTCATCAAACTGGTATCCTGTAATTGTCCTTCCTAACTCTCAAAGAGAGACACCGTCAGGATACTTCCGGAGTAAACGAAACGACGACGCCAGCGGGAGGCAGCTCATGCTGAGCCACTCCTGGTCAACTTTCAACCCGGTCTTCTTCGCCACTTTTGTTAATTGACCGTGACCAGCAGGTAATGTATATCCTTGTGATAATTTAACTTTATAGGTTTGATTCAACTTCTTTGGTTTGGTTACAGAAGCTGCCAGCTCTTAAAAGCCCTTTTCACACGAGAGCAATTTAGCAAGGGTACCTTGCTAAACTGTAGCATGGGTGTGAAAATTTCATCAAATGTACCGTGTGTGAAAGGACCATGAATTTTGTATTGTTCAAGGTCTCTTGAAAAAATCTTTTTAAAAACTGCTTCATTTTTCAACCACGCTAAAAAAAAACAAGGGACCCCTGTTAAATTGCTGTCATGTGAATAGGGCTTGAGAGCTCCTATCTGTATCTTCATTGTTCAATGAGCATTCACTTTCAAAGTTTTTTTCAACTTCTGGGTTGGTTGCTTACACAAAGTCGCTGGCTCTTAAGCTCTTATCTGTATCTTCATTCTTCAATAAACATCTTCATCAATATTGACAGTAAACTTTGATCATCTTGTTTGTGTCTTGTCGGTGCTCTTACTGTTAATTTAATTTTCTGGAAATACTTTGCGACAAGAGGTCTTGGTAATTGATTGTGGAGTGGCGACTAAATTTGTTTTCCATGTTGGTGTTTTTTAAAATGAAGAATAGATGCACTTCGTATATCGGGTCCCTAATTAAATAAACCCATAAGGAGGAGATCCGCAGTACAAAATCAGATATAATGAACGTCAGAGAGGAACAGTACATGCTCTCAACTTGACTTTACCAGATTAAACCCAAAGAATGTTTAACCCATTCATAAAGCCGGTAATGGGTGTCGAGACTCAAATTGAAGGTTTTTTTTCACCTTTGTCGGAACGTCGCACTAAAGAAAAGCTCTCTACGATACAATGATATAAAACGAGTCGCCATGTAGACGTAATTTTTACACTTTTGCAATCGCGCTGAGTTGAAAAACAATTTATCCGTTGTCATGTAGTGTATGATGGAATCGGGAATCAAGGCGATTTGTATGACATACTGTTCTGTTGCCACCCCCCCCCCCCCTGTTAGTCTTACTCTCCAGGGGGTAACATTGCCATCTTTGAATAATTAAGAATGGATTGACAATGATTTCACAGCGCTGTATTTTGGGGGATGCAGGTGAGCGTTCCTTGTTCCCGTCACTTGACCTTTTGTTTTTGGATTAAAGGCGGCGCAACATTGGCTGTTGTCATGGTAAAAGATGGAGTTTAAGATGTTTATCGTCATTGTATTGAATGTCTTTCCTTTCAAGGCAATTGTTTTAATCCTAGTGGTTGTGGTTGTGCAGTGACTACAACTTGTTTTAAAGACATTTTATGTGACTGATGTAGCATTTACAATTTGACCTTACATGTTTCTTTAGGATATAACTTAAACAATTTTGTTTTACTGTATTTCTTTCTGAATGCAGTGAATTCAATTATAAATACATTGATCACATACATTTTTCTGTGAATTCCCTTTTTGTTTAATTACGGTACAATTGCTATGAATAGAAGGCGATTGGAGGGTCCTTAAATTTGTTAAGTTGGATTTTGAATTAAACTGTTCAAAAGCTGAAACCTTAATTTTTGTATGACAGTCTTGATTGCTTTCAATTTATGGCCTTTCTATTTTCGGATCTTTTTTTGTACCAATCAGTGAACGATTTCCCTAGTATAACAGAGCAAAAAGCTACTTAAAACATATCAATTGCTACTCAAAAATCAGGATTTGCTGCTTACTTCCAGCATTCAGTATGCTTAAAATAAGCTCAGTCTAAATTTCTTGCTATGCAATACTGCTGGACGAAACCATTCCCTGCCAATACATTTAAGCATCAGAGTAAGGACAGAGAGGGTATGGAATTTGGGGAGTGCCATATTTGTAGCATAGAGTAGATAGCACATGCTGACTCTCCCTAGCACTGCCTATCCTGCCCGAGTGCCATAACATTTCCAGTTCAACCAGCCAAACATAACCTTTATTCTATAAAAATAAAAAGGTGTTCATAAATCATGCTACGGTATGCATAAGACATGGGTGGGTAGGCTTGTTTAACAGGTTCACAAAATGCTACCTCTAGAAGAGATTGCACCTTGAATTTACAGCAGGGTTAGTTGCCCATTTCTTCATTCATTAAACCAGTTGCAAGTATGTTGGAGTTCCCTGATTATTTTCTTGAGTGTCTAAATCGGATTTTGGGGTTTCGGTGCGCACAGAGATTACTATCGCATTAACAGCTCCAGTGGTGAGATAAATATCGATCTTGTTCTAATTTAGTTACTTTAAATCCTTCATATCTAAGTAAAGCCTTTAATAACCGATTTGGAAGAAAAAAAAGAGGGGGAAAGGGTAAGAGCAATTGGGTTTGCAGTGCCACAATGCTTCGCTGCCTAACGAGAATTTTTACATTTGAAATTTTGAGTGTGAAAGTATTAGCAAAAGGTTCAAGGGTATTAGAAGACAAAAATTGAAAATGGGAAAATGCCAATATGCCATTTCTTTTACATTTGTCTTTTAGCAAGCAACTATTATTTTTATACAATTAACATTTACAGTAAGTGTCTTTCATTCTGACCCAAATTACTAAAATTCATATAATTTAGAGACATACATCACATGTGTTCGGTCAATTTCTATTTGGTCTATAAGGGTGATAAGTGAAAACAAATAATAAAACTTACAAACATTTAGTTTCTATAGGATAGAAATTGTTAATTACCAGACACTTCTAGTTTTCAAAAACTTTGAACAAATAAATTAGTTTTCACAATATGTCTATTACTAGGCCCCAATGTCTGTAACTAGTATTAGCCCCCAAGTTCAATGTCTATAACTTTCTAGTTTTCTATAAGTTTAAATGCCTTCATGAGTCTAATCTTTGGTAATGTCAGCCATCTCGTTTACCTGGCCTTAAGGTCTTATGTTCTGTATTTATCTAACAGCTTTATCTAGTATTTATTGCAATCTCAGGGAAGCAAACATTATTATCTGACTATTGCTTGCTTAACACTGTTGGTACAATAATATACAAGCTTCTTCAAGTGATTACTCATGCATTGTTGCTACTGTGGTACCAGCAATAATTAAGCCAGCTGTTTCAGAAGGATTTGCTTAGCAAAGAAACAATCTTGCTTAGCATTTAAACTGACCCTAATCAGATGAATGGCAAAGATTGTTATTGTTTTTCAGTCACAAATAGTTCATGCTTAGCAAGTAAAATATTAATATTAATATTGATAACCCTGACCATCTACTTAAAAATCCAACCAGACGTTTGATTTTATTTTGTTGGACTGAGCATGGACTGAGGACTGTAAAATGGTTACGTAGGATCAGGCCTACCACCTTAACATTCAGAGTCAGTTTGGGTGTTGAGTTACCAAATCGTGTTGGACAATGGGGGAAATTTCCTTCCTACATGGTTGGACTGAGGATTGCACTAGTAAACGGATCCATTTTGTACAGTGATCATGAATATATCATCATAATCAGAGTCTAGTCATTTTGGTGTTGAGTTATCATGGTGTTGGATTTTGTTTGATTATGAGAAAGGATCCTAGTAAAATAACTTGAGGGTTTAGATCCTCCTTGCATGTAACATCACAACCTCAAACACCGCCCTCGCTGAGGGCTTAGGATTAGGAAGGTCAGCAAATTATTTGCTGAAGTTGGCTTAAGTAGAAATCATAATAGAGTTGTAACTGGAATCCCTAGCATTTGTATAAAATTAATTGTTACTTTTTATTTACCATGAGTTAACACTATAGATATGGTGTTACGTGTATAGCCCGAAGCTTAGCTCACAGTTTTTCCTGATAACTTTTTGGACAGTGTGTTTACTGCCCTCTGTTGGTAAAATAGTGGCAGTTTTTGGTATCTGTCAAACCACACATATTGTACACTGAAGCATGTTTCCCCAAATTGTTGGGACATGTTTTTAAGCTCGTAATTTATCATTGCTTACTGATGAAAGTCTGGTTTTGAATGAGGCAATTGATTTAATCATTTAAGCCTTTGTAAATAATCAGATGACCTCAGCTTTCATCATAAAATGTAGGAGCTATGCTACAACAATGGGCAATGTGGCACATTGATACCTCTTATCAAAGGAAAGTCCTGACATACAATGCTGATTGGCTACTGCTCTGGGTACCTGCTTGTAGGGCACTTTCAAAGTTTTTATGATATGAACTAAGTAGCCTAGTTTATTTATAATCCACTATTTATATTATTTATACTATGAAGTTTTTATGATATTAGCAAAGTAGGTTACTTTATTCATGAGAAACTGACAGAACCATTTCTTATTTATCAGGAATCTGAGGTGTGATGTCACAAGAGATTGCAGTTAGTCGAATTGACCTCTAGCTAGAGAAAATCCAAAGGGAGACTTGATTTTGATTTAGAGACTTCATATAGTCAGTTAAATAATTGACAATCTTTAGCCTGGTTCATACTTCCTGCGAATACAAATGCGATGCAAATTTTTATGTAATGTCACAAATTTGTAACAAAATTTGAACTGTATTCAACTCATGAGAAACATTCCCTGTAAAAACAGCCATGTGACGTTAAAATTTGCTTTGCATTTGCAGAAAGTATGTAACAGGCTTAATTGTTTCAACTTATCAGGCAATATTGTGCCATATGGTTTTGTTTCACTGGTGACAAAAATATTGAGCTCATTGAAGAATAATTTCAAGACACATTCTCTGTCCTTGGGCAGGTAAATTTCATCAGGGCCCAGTATGTCTGGGAACCAGTCACACATGTATAATAACAAGTACACTTGGCTGGTTACCTACCAAAGCAGGTGTTAATTGAATGAAGTTGAAAATTTTGATCGAAAAAATTGATTTGACGAAAAGCAGATTTTTATGATGAAGTTCATTCACAATCAAACTTTTCCAACATGAGCTGTTTTTATTTATAATAAAATGTGTCAGTGCTCAGCAATATTCTCCAAGCAGCTCTGTAATAGTGAAACCTCATCCGTCAATAAATTCTAAAAAGCTCTTGGGCAGTTGATATTCCATCACCCTTGAGTGGACATTGGTTTACCCCCAAAAGAGGACAGCTCTGGCATACAAGAGGATTTTGAAGATCATGGTTGGGTGATTGTATCAGGGCAGCTAAGAAAACAAATGGCCAGTCTGCAGGATCAATGGTGGTATTTGGGTATCCAGGATTTAGAATAATAGCCCACCTTACTGGGCTGGAGCTTTTTTTACAACATCTGTTTTGTAATAAGACTGATATTTGAAGAGAGCCATAACTATGTAGATATGGTTTGAGTTACCAGACCAGAAAATGGCATGCAGCATTTTATGCTGTTAAGATTTTGGTTTATAGGGCGCAGCAAGCCAACAAGGACTAGAATATCTTAAATTAATTGTGAGTTAAAAATTTGAGATTTTTCAAAGTCAATTAGCAGCGTTTTAGAGCCCTGTAAACAAAATTTTCTTGTGAAGTTATTTACAGGAAAGAGAAAAGATCATGGTCTGCTCTTTTCTATCTAGAATCTAAGAATGTGCACCAAGACCTAAACATTTACCCTGTGCTGGTTGTAATTCTTGATTACTTACAAATAATTGCAGGAGGAAATGAAATTTGCTGTTCAAACTGGTTACCATGCTAAAAGGAAATTGCGAGTTATTTGCCTGATGTTTCAAACCTAGCAGAGCCTCTGAGAAAGACTCTTATAGTGCTAGTTTTAACGACAGACATTTACTACTTTTCGCATTATATTTACTAAACAGGAAAATGTCATACTTGTATTGTATTTTGTCTTCAGATCACTAATAATGGTGGTTGATAATCCCACACCTTGCCCTGAAGTCTCTTTTTTCTTCTTGCCTTGTAATTTGCTCTGACTGTAAATAACATTTTGAACAAAAAACAGTCAAACTAAGACGGGGATACTAAATCAAAACAGTTATCAAAGTTGTTAGAAGCATTTCATATCTCAACACTTTGCCCCATATTTTGTCATCAAAGCTTAAACCAAACCGAAACCCACTTCTGTCAGGACAATCTTGCTCAAATTCACACATTTGCCAAGTCACAAATTAGACTAGATATTTATCTTGGCAGCAGGGACTTCTGCTGTTGTGTCTTGGGCTGGCGCCTCAGCAGGCATGGTGTGCAGATAGGGTAAAGGTGAAAGGTCAACTGCGTTGTAATAGGAGTGGGATAAAATGGTAGTGTGGCCATGAAAAAGTACCCACAGATTTGACCCCCACAGGAGGGTATGGTATGGTACATTGCTTGGTTTTTGGTTTTTGGGAAGCCATGCTGCATGCAGCTGCACCTACTTACATGTTGTTGTCTTTCAGTTTTGTTAGTGTGTATTGTGCTGTACAAGCACATTTAGCAGTGAAGCACCATATGCTTTTGGGTTTTACAGAGACCAGAAAACTCCAAGTTTGTTACCAAGTTCAAACCTGTCTGTTTGAATTTTACATTGGTTCTTGCTGAAGGATTCCTTACACACCACTGATGTAAAAGTCTTGTAAGAGTGAAATATATTGGAGTGGTGATTGCTTTACCTTGGAGAATTCAGGCCTTGCCTGGAGCCTGAAGGAACAGAGAGGGGAAAATGCAGCTTTGGTAATTGGAATTGTGGCTTGACTTGGTTTTGGGACTGATAGTGATAAAAGCCGTGACACTATGTGACGAGATCGGCAACACCAGGAAAATAACAATTGTTTACTCCGGGGAACATTGGAAGGAATAAACTGCTGAGTGTTAATCGTAAATTATAGACTGTGCTCATTTACTGGGATGGTAAGGTGGAGGTGAAATAAGCCGGTTTTCATTTTAGACTGGTCGCTGGACAGTGGATATATAGACAATGTACCAGGTAGTGTATATGGTACCAGACAGCGGTGCTGTCGCACCAAGACGGGTTGGTCATGCTCAACCATCAACTGTTAAGGTAACTACATTACTAATATTAATAAATTGTTTTAGTAAAGCACTTTGTCTATGGGCGGGCACCTCACAGCGATTCTTATTATGAAGTCTTTCTCAGTTTCAAATATTTGAGTGAGAAATGACCTCTTTTTCAAAGAGATGTTTCTTCAGAAGGATTAATTTTTCACAATGTATTATACTATACACCAGTTCTCTGATGCTTGTTCCAAGTAAGTTTTTATGCTATAATATATACTTCGAGTAATTACTATGTGTCTAGTGCCTTAAAAAAGAAAATAATAATAATAATAATATACTAATTTTTTCTTTCTTCTTTCATTTGAAATATAAATGAGGCTCTTGATGATTCCATCGTGGTCAAACATGACACTTCAGAGTGCATTCACTCTTCATTTTAATAATGAGGTGATGAATGGATCTTCTTTCCCAGTAACATTAAGGGCTGCTGCATTGAAGCAATCCGTTTTAGTTACTCACTCTACACATGGAGGAAGAATTTATGCTCTAGATTACTATTTTAAACCATACAGCTATAAACCTATGTAGACTTAGGGTATTCTTGGCCCAAGACTACTTGGGAGGTTTTGATTTTGGTATCCATAATCGTTGCTAAAATAAATACTGCAGTATGTGGTATTAACAGGAACTTCTTGGATAGGAAAAAAACAACCCCAAGACCGCGTAGTCATATGGGTGGACTGAAACAGGGTCCCTACAAGTGAAATCACAAATGAGGCTAGCTGTAAGCTTGTTTTTCTCTTAAAAATTTTGTTGAGAAATTGTTTTTATTTATTTTATGGCCCTTGCTAAGGTTCATCGTGGTGTCATGCTGGCTTGAAAAGAAACTGTTAGTATTTCAGTGGGTTTTTTTAAATTTAAATTTTGAAAATTTGATAACATAAGTTTCTTTTAGTCCGTCCGACCACAAGACGTGATATGACCATCTCAAGTCTCTTGACACAGTGCAGTTATAAGACTCTAATTGCTGACCGTGTCTTCAGCATCCCCATCCTCCCCAGTACCAACCCTAACCCCTGAACGTTGACCAAAAAAAGCCCTCCTAGTATTTACAAAGCTGAGATTTCCTGTCAACCAGTCTTTGATGAGTTGTTTGAAAAACTCGACCCTAAAAGCCAATTCCAAACAGACAGTACTTGCTAAGCAAACCCTAGGACCACAGTAAACCAAGCTACGGTTCTGTTGACTAGCCATGTGATTTGATATTGGGAGAAGATAAAGGAGACGTTTGAAGAGTGAGAGTGTTACGAGTGTTTACCGTTGGGTTTAAATCTAGATCAGGTATAATTGTGTTGTACACTGTATACATTACGAGTCTCTCAATCTCGATCCTGTGCTCTTGTAGAATCTGCTACATGATTATGTCTACGTAACTGCATTTAAGGGGCACTGGACACTATTGGAAATTACTCAAAATAATTATTAGCATAAAACATTGCTCGGTAACGAGTAATGGAGAGCTGTTAGTAGTGTAACAGACATTGTGAGGAACAGCTCCCACTGAAGTAAAATAGTTGTTGAGAAAGAAGTATATTTGAGTTTGATTTTGAGACCTCAGAATTAGATTTTGAGGTCCTGAAATCAAGCATCTGAAAGCACACAACTTCGTGTGAGAAGAGTCCAACTGAGTTCAAATTTTCACAGGTTTGATATTTTGTGCATAAGTTGGGTTGTTGATAATCATGGAGGCGAAATAGTTTTGTAAAATGTTGTCCTGAAAAAAGTTGTGGAAAAATTTCCCCCAAAGAGCATTTTAGGAAAAAAAATATTTTATTTTAAAATTATTTAAAAGCAAAATTCTCGGTTGTACATTAAAGCTGATGGTTATTTTCACATTAAACAGTTTCATTTTTTTACATTTTTCCCTGATTTCTTTTGTAAAACGAATACTGCAAAAGTTTTAAATATTGACCAATAAGTATAAGCAATGCTGACGCAACCTTTGTGACCTTTCCTACATTATTGTTCCCAATTCAATTTACTCAGAGTGTATTTTTAATTGTTGACAATTTGTAGACTGTGGAAGAATCGTTCCACCATCGGTTTTCCATTAAATCCTTTTTGCTCGGTATCAGCTTTTTCGTCCCTTTTGAATTTCCGATGTTAGGTAAGCTTTTGATAGATAACAAAACAATCTTCTTACCACAAGCCAAAACATCTTTGCACACTCCAGCCTTCTTAGACCCTGAACATAATGCACAGAAGATTCTATCTAATTAAGACTCTACTGTTGACGAGTATGTTTTGATCTCAAAGTCAAAACCAAGACTCTTAAAACTACTCCATGAATTTCCTCAATTCATCACATGTTTAAGTTTTCCCCCCTATTCATCTGAGAGCTGTGATTGTGAAAGCTTCTACAGTCTTTGTGCGGCCCCTTCTTTCTCTCGCCGCCCCAGCAAACTCCATAATGCTCTTTTTGTTGTCTTTGACGTTAGGATAATTTGATTTCAGGTCTCTTTCGGCATTGCCTAGCCATGCCGGGAATCTTACAGTCACGTTTTTCATTGTAGTCCCCTTTTTACCTGCTTTTGTTGGAGTCGTCTTATTGATGCTCCGATCACAATACACTTAAATTTGCCAATCAATTTTAACTTGAAATGTAAAATGTCTAAAAACCATCTTGTCATCTGTCTTATGGTTGATTGTCTTTTACTCCTTCTGCTTGGTGTCTCTTTTTATGAGGTTGACAGTGAATAATTTGTTCTTTTCATTATTTGAGTTCTTTCAATACAGCCGAGCAGTCACTACTTATGCTTTATGTCATTCAATATTGTATTATGGGCATCATTGATTTTGAATGATTGAGCGTACTTTTATGAAGGTTTAGTGGCGAAAAATCCAATCCTTATTGAAGATCCAAAGTCTGAAACTGTTTGGACAAATATTTCTTATCATTGCTGCATAACAATAAGTTTCTCTGAATTGATCTTCAAACTTGAATCACAAAAATAGTTTCATTGCCGCCTACATTGTATCCAGCTACAATAGGCTGTAAAAACCAAGACAGCTTTTAGGCAACTTTTATGTTATATTGCAGATTACTCTATCAATCAGTACATGTTGTGGTGTACCCTTCTTTCTTGTTACATTGTTTAAACTTATTTGAATATTCGTAAGTTTGGTTATGAATATGAATAGATGCAAATCCATGAGTTATAACTGCAATGGATTAGTGGTTTTATATAATGGTTTCAGATCATAATCAATGTATGTACAGCTGCTGAGTAAATCAGCTTTAGAGAAAAAACCCAACTGATCCCCCCTTGCCATGCTCACCCAAAGACCACTCCTTGATATTCATAACCCCCTCCTTCCCCCCTGACTTTCCAACACTTCAAGGGAATAATCATCAAGTATCCCATAAACACACAGTGATGGCTGGTCCAGGCAGTGTTCCAACCCTGAGGCCGGCCTCGACACATTGGCTGAGCCAACGTGCCCCCAGACCCCCGCCACCGCCTGATGAAGTACATGGGTAAATGTGGTCGATATTATTTGGTTAAATATTTACTTCTAGCTGGCTACACCAGAATTTCAAATTTGCACACTGTCGTTCCCTGTGTGTGCACACAAACACACACACACTTTCGCCTGTCGGACCAGCAGCGGCACACCACAGCAGGCAAGCTCTCCCCTAGAGACACATGATACAATTAGCCCATCAATAAGTTCTTTTGCTATTCAAATGAGGTAACAGTTGGCGGGGATAGATAGAGAGGTAGGCCGACCGACCGACCGACCGAGAGATAGACAGAAAGAGTACCCAGGCTGTGCAATTTACAGACTGATAGCTTGGCTCTATCATTAGGAGCTTTTAACACTGTTCTCATTCTGTTCAGTACAATCAGCACACTGAGACAATAGGTCTTTTGTACTTCTCGCACACCTCTCCTTACTAGGCCAGCAAGGTGTCAGATTTGTTAAACCAGTGCTGAGATTTGTTACACATCGTGAGGAGTGCGAACAATAGAAATTGCAGTGGGTTGAGGCTGTTCGTGACACCTGAGCTTGTGACATGGCACTGCCCATAGAGAAACAAGGCCACACTATGAATGACCTGATTGTATTCTCTGCTTGACTTCCAAACTGCATGGATGTGTTTCTCAACCTGCAAATGCTTGAAGAAATTGAGGAAGAATCTTCAAGATTCACTTTAACGGACGCTGGTTATCAATAATTGGACGACACTAGTGAGCAAGGCGCTGTGATTTCTACTTTCCAAAATCTAGGATTTATTACCAAGGGTAGATTTTTTGTTGTCGTGTGCGAATGTAGGCCATCATCATCATCTGTTGTGCGTCATGTTAAAGTAGTGGCCAGAAGAACATACATGTATAGAGAGAAAAAAGGTAGCTGCACGTACGATATTCACCGCCAGCATTTACAGGAAATTTAATTTCAGAGAATGAGATCTGCAGAGCTGGTTTATGACAAAGGGAATGACAGCTGAACAAATTGTGCCACGGAGTAGCATCTTAAAGATGAGGTTTCCGTTCAGCGAAAAACCGAACCTAGATTGACTGATGATGAAAACTCTGCCGAGCTAAAAGACTCGGACCTGATTAGGAACATAAACAAATCTACAAGGCGGAGAATTTGTTCCCCAGTATAAACCAAGACAAGCCAAAGAGTTGAATCATCGAGAAGAGCAGACATTCACACCTATCCAGAGCCTAATTTGTAATAGATACCCTCCCTCCAGAAACTAAAAAATCAGAACTGACTGGCTGAAGAATTCTCAGCATCGCCACCGCGTGGTATATTGTTGCACTGTGTGGGGATTGAGGTTTACAGTTTACACAGCACATGGTGACACACAGCAAGACTCGGACCAATCAACCCACATCTTCCAAGACGTCTTGTGTTCCATGATGATGATGCTGCACTGAAGGAGGGCAGTCTATCACAACCTCAAGATGATGGTGAATGCACCGCCTCCAATGGCCCAGCTGCCCCCTCCTCCGCAGTTCTCTCATGCACCGCCCCAAACCTCTCAGATACTCTACTGTGCCCACTGTCCGCCTAACGGTCTCAATGGAACCTTTCCTTCATTCTGCTCGCAGACACCGCAGAAACCAATGGTAACGTCTACATTTTTGTTTGGTTTATTAGCGTCGGTTTAAACAAATGTCTAGTAAATGATTTATTTCATTTTGTAAACAGTTGCTGTAGACTCATTGGTGAGTCAATACAATTGTGCTGTTTTTTCTCATACATTTTAAATTACTCGTTGTGTAAGGTTTTTGGATGCTATTCTAATCATTGAGAAAGGTCTAATGCATGCGCAAATGCATTTGATTTCCTTCTCCGCTTTATAAAAACAAATTCTGGATGGTTTTGAATTTCATAGATGTAGGGCCTATATGTCATGTCATGTGCAATAACAGGTTATAAAAAGCCATACCTTTCTATCAACCTGATATAAAAAACCATGGCCAACCGTTTCGGAAGTTTTTTTCTATCAAATGAGATGCAAGCAATGTGGGGGGTTGAATTTGATCCTGGATTGTTTGGATTGTCAAGCTTGCCAAAGTGGCCCGTTACTCCGGTTGTTTTTTGAAGTATAATCGTTCTCGTCGTATTTAGATTGTCTTGGATCCATGTCTTGGATCCATGCTGCGGTAAAACGTGACTCCATCGGGAGTGGCTATGCTAGAAAGGAAAGATTACTACTTTGGGTCGAAGCTGATTATATTGGATATATAAACACAACTTTTGTATTGTGTCTAAGTCTCCAGTGACTGCAGGAACTGTGTTGGGTTCAAAGAGAAAACTTGAAAGTGTAGCACATTTTACATTTATAAGCAAAGTTTACCTTGACACGCTATATGTAGGGCCCAAATTCATAGGGTTGCTTAAGCAACAAATTTGTTTTCACAATATTCTGCTTAGCAAAATTAAGCATGATCATCCAGACAAAGATGAGTATAACATAAAAATTAAAGCACTGCTGAAAAACAACAACAATTTGCAGGATACCAGTCACAGATGGTGCATGAAATGTTTGTATTCTGTCTGGTACCGTATTCTGGTAAGCATTTTTGGGGTGCTTAAGCAACTTAGGCCCTGAGTGAGTGATACACTAATTTACAGGTTGAGCTGACTAGATTCATAGCCTAGCAGTCGAAAATGTTGTGTAAAAGATAAGCTGAATTGTTTTCCATTCCTGCCTCAGTCAAATCCTACAATCTTTTTCTTTTAACTTTTTTATTTACTGTAACTCAAATAAAAAGAATGTACACTTCAGCTTTGTTATCACGTGCTCCACTTTTAATAACCGATGGAAGTTTGTTACTGGATGCCCAGTGAAACAAAGAAGCTTGATGGATAATTTTGTGCATGATTAAAAAAACACAAACCCTCGAATGAGCAGGGTAGATGACCCATTATACAGCTCTCCCCATTTCAACCTTAGGGGTCGCCACCACACCATAGGCCAAGAGAAGTATTTATCAAGAGTGCACCGGTCTTAATGGACTCTTAATTATAACAGAAAAGCTGTATAACCTCCGGGAAAAACCCTACAGGATTCCACTGCTTTCACTGAATGTAATACAATTAAGGAACACACTGTGTAGGCATCTTCAAGAAACGAAGAACCACGCTGGGGTAATCGGATTCCGGACCCCACGAGTCCGGGCGACTGGGATTAATCAAGTTCACAGCATTTGTTTTTTTGCGTTGGTCAGTGAGAGACATTTTGTTGAAATTAGTTTCAAGCTCCGGTCCTTGCTCTATGGTTCAACCTTGTAGCTTGGAGGAGGTTTTTGTTTTTTTTCAGTTGTGTGGAAGAGGTTGATATGGGAGTTGCTTGAAGGAAGAACGGAGCTAGCTTATTTTTGTCAGGTTTTGGGAAGATTTATTTTCGTTTGATTCATTCATAGTAATTTGGGTGAAAACCTTTCTCTTGTTATGAACAAACCTCCTCCTAGATTTCTATTCGAAGTTATGCAGAGAGTCTGTAAACCTACAAAATGTGATTTTTTGAACAGATATCATTTTCTTTGCTTTTTAATCTCATCTCTGGAAGCAGGATCAATAACATTTAAGGACAAAACCACTTCCTGTCATTAAAACACTCTAAGTTGTTAAACAGCATTCCTGTAAATCATTTCCTTAGTCTACCAATAGAGGCACTTAACAGACACCTCACTACAAAGTTTATTTGTAGATCTTTCTTTTTTTTTCTTTATCAAGACTTCCTCATCACTTTGAAGAAGTGAAAACCTTACTGACTAATATTGAACGATCTAAAGAGTAAATACTGACTCACACTAGACTGATGGTAAGTCAGACACTCTCGTCTGATCGAATTAAGGCTTGGGATACAACGTAATGTCGAGACGGTTTGGAGTAATTTGCAGATAAAAGGAAAATAAAATAAAGCAGTTCTGAAGTGGTTTGATCATATTTGATGAAATTATATTTAAAAAAAAAATCATTATTTGTGTTTCAATCTTATGAAACTCAATGCGCCAAGATAAACTCGTAAAATTATAAGCTTTAATATGCTAACACACATCGGTGTATGGGTAAACAAAAATATTAATAATATTTTTCTTATTTCAAATCTGATTTGTGGTTTCCTTACCCCCTCTCAGTGAGAGGTTGATTAAATTAATGACCTTTCAAAAAGCCGAAAGCCTTTTTACTTGAAGACTTTTTCCAGGTGTTTCTTTTTTCAAGGGGTCAAATATCTTGCTGGACTTGAAAGATAGTAGGGCTTGAAACTTAAAATGGATAGCAGGCCTGGGGCTAGTCTGTCAGTCATGTGTTTCTTCAAACTAGCAGCTTGGACCATTTGAAACACTGCAAGATTTGACCTAAATCTCCCATTCACTTTAAGAGGTCAAAGTAAAGGTCATGTCCCGATATGAAATTTCAAAAATGTTTGTGTTTCAAAACATACAGTATTAGCAATGCCTGGGTGTTTTGTGATGATTATAAACAGAAATTAATGGTCTCTAAATATTCAAATAAACAAAATATATACTGTGCCCTTCACAAAACTCTAAATAGTAATCCATTGGGTATATTTTAATTTCTACAACTACATAAATGTTCTGATATGAAATTTTCTAAATTTTCCAAAGTAGACATAGCTCCGCGATTTGTAAAGTTTTCAATGCTCGTCACAATCCTCTAAATAATAATCCATGTATAGATTCTAATTTCTAAGTCTACATATGCTTAGAAGTTCAAGGCAAGTAAATGATAATCGCACTGCGAGAGTGCGAGAGAGTGTCGGTGGAAGGTGTTCCTGGGCAATCAATTTCTGACTGCTAAATCTGTGATAATTGCTCTCAAAGATTTAATTAGGAGCGTATTTTGGCTGGGGGCAGTGTCTGGGCTAAGCCGCTGAAAAAATAACAAGCATCCGATGATGATGTGTGTGTGAATTTAACGCTAGCTTATGACCTGCTTTGTCAGCAAATGGGTTTGGGTTTTTTATATTCAGAATTTCAAGTAGAGGTAGTATAAATCATTTTTTTATTTTTTTATTTGTGAAGAGTATTTCCATGCTCTATTTTTTTCAAAGTACAAGGGACAGGCTTTCTGTGAAAATTCATATCAAATAATGGGGGCAGGTTTTTGAAAAATAAAAAATAAAAATAAATGAGCACTGCAAGGATGATTTTGGGCACTTTTTCATACTTTGATTTGTTGAATAGAATTAAATACCAAGTATAATGGAGACAGAATTAATATTCACTACCTTAGGGAGACCAAGAACAAAACAGAAAAGGGAACACAAAAGGCCTTCTTAGGGGAATTCTAAAGACTGAGGGTGCTCCACAAGGAGTTGTGTGTACAAAGTCTATGGGATGTTCTTTACTGCTGGGATACAGAGCAGACTCAACGGTGTCCTGAGGGATGCAAGCAGTCTTAAATATGAAGAAGTTTCTCAAGATAGTTGGAAGTTTAAATGAGTTTATAAACAAAGAGAAAGATAACTTTCAGTTTCTTTCAAACCACAGATGACTTTTTGTGTCGTTCCCAGATGGCAAACTTCAGTAACGTGGCAAGTGATGTGACTTTTGGGAGGTGTTCACTAAAACATCATATTTCAATTCTTTTTATTTTCTTCAAAGAACCTACTGATGTTTTGGTGGCTGTTTTTTCTGTTATGTGTGTTTTTAATATTCGTCCTGGGTATCCAGCTATAAATGAAAGATGTGCAGAGAGGCATCGAGATGGTAATCATGTATTCCTTGAACGTGTCCATGTATGCCATAAATAAGATAATGTCCCCCCTCTTCATGAGTTTGCTAGTGAGGATTAATGGCAAGTTGATCACTCGTAAATCATAGTCGCTCATTTTCTCCCTGTGGCTGTTCTTTGTCTGTGGATCTAGATTAAAACTCAAGCGTGGTGTTAAAGGGAGAAGCTGGACGCGTCTTGCGAAGGAACGCCAACCCAATGGCCAGATTTCTTATTCTGTTCGAGAGCGCATCCTGATGGATGCTGCAAACCATAGAAGAATTAGTTTGTAGTGTATAGAAAGCAATTTTTAATTTCAAGGTCTATCTGGACGTTGCTTTTATAAACACCAACCCGAAGGCCAGATTTCTTTTTCTGATCGAGAAACACATCCTGATGACAAATGTTGAATGAGATCCACCAACCATAGACAAATTATTTAAAAAAAAAAAATTGTAAAATGACATAGATTTTGTTCACGTTTTGTTATTTATGACTATTTCCCTTTGAAACTGAGACGGAATTGTTTTCGTGAAGCTAATTCAACCATAGAGGGAAATATTCTGTGCATATAGAGCAGCTAGCTTCCTTGCTCTATGCTCAGAGCCAATGGGCATGGAATCGGTAACGACAGGAAGTAATCACAGCACTGAATACAATTAAGAACCCCCCCCCCCCCCAAACCTCCATACCATGTACATACACCAAGCACTGTTGAAGTCCTTTTTACTGTAGTCATTGACTAACCACTGATAAACCAATCATGTAGGAAGATGAACCAATTGGGCCAATGAATAGTAGATTCACACCCACCAGTCCATCAACAATGGGGTGGTGTGAAGCCTCTAAAAAACCCCAAGGGAGAAGGGGGGTTGTACAGGTGACATGTTGGGATAATCTCCTCTTCAAAAGACCGTAGGTTCTTCTGGGTATTGTTGCCTTTACCAGTCAGAAAGTCATGTAAGGTGACACTAGGGGCCAGCGTTTACAGTGAAGTGTACACAGCCTCTCAGTGTATTGTGAGGTGCTTGAGTATTTTACTGGAGAATATACATGTACAAATGATGTTGTCAAGAAAGAAAGGTGTGGGGCGACACCATGTCAAAAACCTCTTTTGTGATCAATAGAAGAGCTGGTTTCTTAATGGTCAGAAGGAAGTGTGCTCTGACCGTCTTCTGGATGTTATTATGATCAGACATTCTGTAAAGACACTGGACACCTTCGGTAATTGTCAAAGACCAGTCTTCGCACTTGGTGTATGGTGTATCCCAACATATGCATAAAATAACAAACCTGGGAAAATTTGAGCTGAGCTCAATTGGTTGTCGAAAATAAAAATAAAAATCCCTTGTCGAACCAAGTTGTGAGCTTTCAGATGCTTGATTTAGAAACCTTAAAATCTTATTCTGAGGTCTTGAAATAAAATTTTGTGGAAAATTGCTTCTTTCTCAAAAACTACTTTACTTCAGAGGGAGCCATTTCTCACAATGTTTTATACTATCAACAGCTCCCCATTACTCGTTACCAAGGAAGGTTTTATGCTGATAATTATTTTGAGTAATTGCCAATAGTGTCCAGGGCCTTTTAAGGTGTCAAAGATTGGATGGGAGGGAAAGGGGAACAAAGACAAGGATCCATCTTGTTCATGCTCATGTTTTCTTTTGTGATAGTCCCTTATTGAAGTTACAATGTATCACTGCTGTCTTTTGCCCCCTTGTCATGGTCCCAAAAAGTGACACAATTTGATTATTTTGTTCATTGATTCATTGAAGGTTGTTCTCTGATTATTAGATGCGTGGAACTTCAGATGTTTCAACCATTCCCCCAGCTGTTCACATACAACAAAAGAGCTGATGGTGTTGGCTCATTATCTAAACTCAGTCAGATACAGTCAATATTTCTGAATATCCCGCACGATAGCAGTGCTCAATTTAACCGTGATATTTACTTTATCATTGAAAATCAATCTGAGCAAAAATTGCCTTTTTTAATTATGGATGTGCTGATTAGAACATGCCAAATTTCTCTGCCAACGTTTTGTAAGCAAAGAAAAATGATTTTTTGAATAAACAATACATAACTTCAATAATGGGCCCAGCTGTGATAGCGCTGTGTTAAATTTGAATTGCTTAACTCCTTTATGAAGGTAGGGTCAAATGGTGGTTTTTGTCAACAAAATACTGATTTATCGGCAAACTTATTTAAAAAAGAATAAAACTGTTAAAAAGTGAAATTTTCAACTGGTGTGCCTGTTGAGAATACAGCAAAATCCATCTATATTTAGTGAGTTGACAGTGGGTCAACCACCCCCTCGCAACCAGCATTCGTGAACAGACACCAGCCCCCTGAATTTTGAGAAATTACTCCATAAATTATTTCTTCGAAGACTCATGTTTTAGGGTTGATGTCCGTTTATGGATGCTGTAGCCAGAGAGGCGCTTGGTACCTGCTGTCGCCTCGCTAAACGTTGATGGATTCAACATTTGTGTGTAAATACCAAACAGTATTTCGCTGCTTTTCCCAGTGAATAGACATTGTATTCTGCTGGAACTTTCACATGTGACTTTCATTGTTTCTTCTTTATGATTTTGCCGCAAAATCTGGATTATGTTGAAAAGCAAAACAAAAAAACATCCCAGTCTGTCTATTGTCTTGACTAGGCCCATGTGTTGTATGTTTAATCTGTGCTGCCTCCAGCGAGGCCATCTACAGCCACAGCTGTGTTGTCTGTAGATTTATTCAACGTTTCAGGCAATTAGAGATTAACAAAAAGAGCAAAAACTCGTAATTCCACGTTATCAAGCTCTCCCCCACCCTCTATTTTTTCTGGTTTTTTGTTTTTTTTTTTTTTTTTAAGTCATTCAAACCAGCACGCTAAATAAACATTCATGTCACAATAATTCTGAATGCAATTGTTTCAATTGCTACAAATAATCACCAACTATTACAAAAAAAAATATGGCAGAGCAGATTGATTTTGTTTGGGGGGGGGGGGGGGGGGGGGGGCGTAGGAAGCATGGATATTACCCAGTTGATTTTGCCACTGATTTATACCCCAGGTGGTTTTCTAATAATCATGCAAATTAGGAGCGTGGTAATGGCCTGGGACAACAAAAATGAGTCTACGAGTCTGTAGTAAAGTGTATAATTATATGGAAAAGTCACTACGATGAGCTTCTGTAGTGTTCTGCGCCAGGCTGCAGGCATATTCCATCGATATGACTTACAGTTGCTCCCCGCTCTTGATAAATTCTTGGATCTGTTGTTTGTTTTGGTTTTCATGATCGTACGTAAATCAAACCGGATGCTTTTAGGGACTTGTTCATCATCCAATTGAACAATTTAAAGGAAAAGAATTTGCTTAAAGGTCTTTTACAGGATTGGTAGAGGGGATAAAAATAGTTGCAGACAGTGTTCATGTTTTTTTGTGATCAATGAAAAAATGTTGGCTTTTTGTTGTTTGAGTCAGGAAAAAATAGTGAAAAACCATGCAGAGTTTTTAGCATGTAGGCCTCAACACATTAAAATGTAAAATTTTATTTTGGTTGTCACAAGAGAACACAGCTGTTGTGTTTTTTTGTCTACTTTGGTTTTTAGATAGGCCTACAGTTTTCTCAAGTATGACTTCATACCAGAGGGAAACCCAAAAAGTTCACCGCAAAGAATAGTATGAACTACTTAAACAGTAAGGTTTCAGACTAAAATTTAACAATTATGGTTTTGTTTTATCCTTACCAATCCTGTATAAAACAGGAGGTTTTTTCCCTCCTCTCCTTGGGAACCATTTATGCACACCAGCTGTCGAATTTGACTTTTTAGATAAGCAGTGCAAAGCACTTTTCTTTTTATGGCGAGACTTTCTGATGGGTGAGAAACATAACAGCTTTGGCAGACAAGGATTTTTCCATTTTGTGGTTGTTTTTCTTGGTATTCTGCGCGTGGCTGTGTTATAGTGATTCATCTCACAATGTTGTTCAGAAAATAGACTTGGCTTCTCAGGCTGTCAGGTAATATTGCTGTATTTCTTAATGATTTGATCCAAGATGTCTTTTTAAGAGATGAGTTTTTTTTGTTTTTTTTTAAAGCTAACATTTATATCAGTCCTCCCAGGGATTCATATGTGGATTTTACATTGAATGATTAAAACATTTTCAATGATTTTGCCAAATTTTGCCAAGTTTATGACTACCTTTAAAGAACCTGGACACTATTGGTAATCGTCAGAGACAAGTCTTCACACTTGGTGTATCTCAACATATGCATAAAATGCTTGATTTTGAGACCTATTTTCTCACACCATGTGGATTTTTGTATTGAGCCTCTAAGAAGTCTTAAAAGGCAGTTGTTGATAGAGTCGTCTCTTCTATCCCCCTCCTAACAAAATATTTTTAAAAAGATCTTTCAAAGATGATGTTAATAGCAACACATTTTTTTCCCCATAAATTCACTGTCAATAAATATTACCCGTCATGGTTTGAAGGTGACGCTGAGTGAACAGCCAGAGAGAAATTGTCTGTTATGTTACTTTCCATTTTGATATAATTATCCGTCCAAATATACATTTCAGTGTCGGCGGAGTATTGTATTACCCAAACTGACACTCGACCATTTCAGAAGCGAAGGAGCGGAGTCAATGTGGTTTTTTTTGCTCTTTTTTTATTATTATTAGTATCTTTCTTCTCAGAATACCATGTATCTCATTAAGTGACAAAACTGAGTGATTAATAAGCCATGAGGTATATAGTTTGTGGGGCTGAACGCTTGGCATGCAACACTGCTAGCCTGCGACGGATGTCACACCACGCACAGGGGTGATATGCAAGTCTGTCGCCTTCTTTCTAATAGGCCACCCTAGTCCCAAGCATGCCTTGTGTCGTTCTCCATGGCTGGCTCACACCACCTCCTCCTCCTCCAATATTGCTTTAAGTTTCCGCATCCAAGTCGATGTAGTCTCAAATTTGATCGTGAAAGCCGCTGAGACACAACAATAAAGAGTCATCTGGAAAAATATCACTCCCACTTGTGCCGACTTTGCATTCACCGCTTCCGTTTTTGTTTGGAGTTTGATTCTGTCAACATGGCTTCACAGAAGGTATCCATCCACATTTCCGTAATATGTATCATTTTTTATTAACAAGGAGTTGAACTCCTAATACGTGTGTGCCCTTTCTGGATCATGCATGAGGAAATGGTTTCATGACAGTCTTCAATTCAAAGCAATGATCAGTATGCTACTTTAGTATGTATACTTGGCTTTTTCCGGCAACATTTTGGTGACGCACATGTGTGGGAAAATTGCTGTAAACAAATTATCCCCAGCAACACAGTCCATGTGGGTTACTTATCAACCTTAAAATACACTGTAAAAACCTTGAAACTGATTCCGTTTTTAAAGTTCATGTTTTGTTGGAGATCGAAGAGGGTGTATTTTTGTGGGAAATTTCATAGATTAATGTCGTTATCTATTAACGGATGTCTAGTGGGAGGAAGTAAACATCCACCGTAAAATGAAAATGGGGAGCAAATATGATTTGTTTTCTATATAGATGAATGAAGAAGAATTGCCGAAATGAAATCAGTTTGTGAATCGGATTAAACTTGAGCACAATTGAGGGTCCACCGGGCTGCTTGTGTCGTTATGAATAGAGAAAATTAAACGAAAGTGGAAATAATTTTGTGAGGACATAAATACTTTGGTGCCAGTGGGTGCCTGTCATTGTCACTAATAGCTGTCAAAGATTTTGGATCGGGTTTAAGATTTACAAGTAAAGAAGCGCCATGATAGAATCAAATGTGAGGTTACACTACAGACTTATTATGGAGCCATATGCTAGAATTGGGATCCATTGTTTGCCGCGTATCTCATTATATTGGATATTTTGGTCAGAAAAAAGGAACATGCAGGGTTTGTCCCTTTCATGGAAAGATAGAAATAGCTGTGAGGTCAGTGCATGTCAACTATATGCCAATCAAAACATTACTCACATGCTTGTTGTTATGTTGGGATTCTTCTTGGAGAATTGAGATTTTTTTTCAAAGGCAGTGGCACTATTGGTAATTACTCAATATAATTATTAGCATAAAACCTTTCTTGGTGACGAGTAATGGGGAGAGGTTGATGGTATAAAACATTTTGAGAAACGGCTCCCTCTGAAGTGCCATAGTTTTCAAGAAAGAAGTAATTTTCCACGAATTTGATTTTGAGACCTCAGATTTAGAACTTGAGGTCTCGAGATCAACCATCTAAACGTACACAACTTCGTGTGACAAGGGTGTTTTTTCCTTTCATTATTATCTCACAAGTTCAATGACCGATTGAGCTCAAATTTTCACAGATTTGTTATTTTATGCATATGTTGAGATACACCAACTGTGAAGGCTAGTCTTTGACTATTACCAATAGTGTCCACTGTCTTTAATGAAAACTTCTTACAAACCAGGGTTTCTTCTGAGGAGCATTTTTATGTTTTTTGAAGGCAGAATAGGCAAATGATCCAGTATGTAATTAATATTAAAGGCGGTGTTGTTTCTTGAATTAGCCTTCTGCTAATAACATTCACGCCTGCTAACAGACAGTATTGGTTTTGCATTAGGCAGACGCAGAAACGCATATGTGACACACCACCATCAGCCTCATACAGAAAGGCACGATGTTCCCCCACCTGCCAACCAGTATATTTCTTAGGAAGCGCCTATTGCAGTGCTACCACTGTTGAACTGCAGGGCAAAAGTGGATACATCAAATAATTATGTCCACATATACCAGCAAGACAAGAAAATACACTGGTGGCCTTTAACTCAATTAAGAAGGCCGTATTTGCAATTGGTGGTTGAGAGACTGCCATTCAATAGTCTAACCGTTAATGCATCTTGCACACAAAAATTACACCGACTCTCGAGCATAGTTGTCGGACCCTTTTACTGACCGCAGACAATGTAACACTATGCCAACATAATTTCTGTGTGAATGAAAAAACGAAAGAAAGAAAAATTAACTTTCTATTCTAAGGGTCGGACCTGATGGTTTATTCAAGATAATTTGAAAAAGCATTCTTTAAGGTCTTGGAGAATTACGGAGAAGTTTCGTGAAAAGGATTTTCCCTCCTTGTTTTCTTTCTTTTCTGTGTACTACGGTTTCACTTTAGATTAAACGTTTGACTAGAAGGTTTTTGTCATTAGCCAAATCACTGAAGATAAGAGGTGCATTTGTATTGCTTTATACAAGGGCTTAGATATTATTGCCTCGTTTCTCCCACTCTACTCTTCTAGACACTTTTTCACTGCTGGTCACGTCGTTCTGCAAGGCTTACATTCTTATAAGAGTCTTACTACTCTGAAAAGAAAAAATGAAGAAGAAGTGACGTAAATGGATCCTATAGTTTATGATTCCACTACACCTGCAATGCTGCAGGAAAATCTGTAGTTACCCAGTTCATCTTGCTTACTAATCCCTGCTATTGCCGCTCGAGCCACAATCAACCGATATCATTTTTAAACAAGTGAGTTCATGTAGCTCTCGGCTGTTGTCATCAATTTTCATTTGACGCATCACGGAGACGACGAAACCTAATTGCTGGTTTAAGAAGCTTTTCTGTTCACCATTTACCGGCGATTAAAAGAGACTTTCAAAGACTTTGAATTTATTTATCTTTAAGGAGCTTTGAGTGATTACACGTATCTTAACCTCAATTTTAAAAAGCTGTATGTTGGATAAACAACTCTTATCTCTTCAGTAAATGACCTGGCCCTGGTTTTTGAGAAGCAATTGACAATATTGCTCTCAAAACCAGGGCCAGGTCATTGAGCTGCTTACTGGATAATCTTGGTTTTCCTTGCTAAGTGGACAGTAGTATCAGAGCAGTCATTAACAGTGGCATTTATATTGGCTGGTATCCTGGTTTTAGCTTAGCAAGATTTGCCATTTTGCTCAGAATAATTTGCGTGCTTTAAAAGCTCTGTGATATTTTTCTTGAGGGGAATGACAGTGGAGGTTTTGAATTTTTATTTTTTATTTTTTAGTGTAAATACTTGATTGATTGTTTTTCTTAAAATATTTAAGCTTGATTTGTTGCAAATGAGCTTGTTTTTCCCTTATCTTCTTTCTCATTCTGTTGGGTTTCAGCATAAAAGCCGTAAACAGGGAAAGCTCTTTCATTTCAACTTAAACAAAATTATTTTCTGTTGCGATTCTTTTGAAATTGTACACAATTTTAATTTTTCTTAGTTTGTTGTCACATTCTCACTTGTGTGAGGTAAGAAACTAAAATTCAATCTACAAACTATAATACTCACAATAAGTGGATTTCTAGTTATTGAATTGTTTTTGTTTTTGATAAATGATAATCTAATACATTTTGAAAGGGGATGTCACAGTAAGGACAGTTTTGCACGGTCATTCCATTCAAGGATCCACTTGTGATCATACTTGCCCTTTAATGAGCATCTGATGCCAAGTCTTACCACGCCTGATCAAGATACCATCTTTGGCAATAATCTTGAAGCTCCCTCTGTCTGCAGGGCAGTAACGGGGGTTTGGTCGGTGATGTACATCATTGCAAACTAATTGCCAACTCCTGGTAGGGCAGGAAACGGTACACGACATTTCATTTATTGATGATTCGGAATATGCGATGTAGGGGGAAGTAAGAAAGAAGAAGAAGCCGCAACAAGACGGAGCCGAAGAATGCGAGCTCAGTAACATCCATCTGAGAGAGATTAGGTTTCCATCTTAGCATCCAGTCATAAGAAGGAACGATGTTGGGAATGCATTCTTGATAAACAGTGTATTAACGTCAAGTCATGTTTGTTTCTATCTCTCCTCAGCAGCATCCGATGCCAGCGATGGCAGGTCAGCATCAAATCCATGGGCAGATGCCCGCCCAGGTGCCCATGGGCCCTTACCAGCAACCTCAGTTCGCCCAAAACGGGCTAGAATCCTACCAACAAGCGCCACAGATCCAGCCTCAACAGTATACCGCCACCGTTGTGCCCCAGTCACCCGCCGACGCCCCAGCAGTTTACACACAGTCACAAGAGGGCCCCGGCCAGCAACCCGTCTACAGTCAACCCCAGCCTACGGGGGAAGGGGCAGCAGTGGGATTCGTGCAGGGGCCCCCGCCGGTCAGTGGGGAACAAGCCGGCGTCACGCCCACATTCACCCAGGTACTGACGAGTCCTTACGTAAGAATGTTTTTTATTATTTATTTCTTGGGGTTTACAATTTTAGATTCCCTTTTCAGTAGATTCATCTGTGCTTGTTTAAAGGGACATGTTGCCTTGGATTGGGTGAGTTGACCTCATGGAAAGCATTTGTAACTGTTTGTTATAAGATGCATATGGTTAGAAAGATGTTTTAAAAGTAGAAGATAATGATCCACACAAATATGCCTCGAAATTGCGTGGGTTTCCTTTTACTTTGCAAACTAACACGATCTGCCATTTTGTGGAGTCTGACTCCACAAATAGGCGTACCGTATATAAGTTGTATGCATTTTATAACAAACGGTTACAGATGCTTTTTAAAGACCAACTCGTCCAATCACAGGTAACGTGTCCCTTTAAAGACTTCCTTCCATCTGTAGAGGGATTTCCGTTAGATGGTATAATTCTTAGCAAATGTCTTAATGAGATTTTCTTCCCCTGTGTGCTTTCTCCATGGATTGAAGATTTAATATAGTGTGAGTAATTTCATCAATCATGTTCAGGAGAAGGTGAAGTTTTTTGTCGCATTAGTAGAGTGCTTAAAGGTAGTCTGCACTATTGGTTCATGACGGCATCCATCAAACTAAAGAGACAACGCATTAGATTATACAACCTCAAAAAGGGCGTCTCAGAATGTGCTTTTTGTGAAGAAGAAAAATGCACCAGATTGTCCATTTCAGTATCTATTAAAAGAAAGGAGTCAGTTCGTTTGTGGTACTTAAAGCCATTGGACACTTTCGGTAAACAGTGTTGTCCACACTATGTGTATCACAACTTATATATAAAATAACAAACCTGTGAAAATTTAGGCTCAATCGGTCATCAGAGTTGGGAGAAAATAACGGAAAAACCCACCGGGTCATGACATGTGTTTACTAAAATCCGTAATTCTTGTTGACAAGAATTGATAATTGTTTTAATGTTTTCTCAAAAAGTAAAGCATTTCATGGAATAATATTTCAAGGGAATTCTTTTACCATTACCTTCTGTAAACCCTGTAAGTTATTTGTAAATCTGTGAACTTTTATCAAAATGTTCCTCGGCAGCAGAGGAGAAGCAAAACAATCAAACATCTAAGAATTGTAATTCGTAAACATTCTAAAAGTTAAAAAAGTTTTCCTCTCTGATATTGTTTTGAAATATCTCCGATACTGTTTTGAAATGTGAAAAGTAATATTTTCTGGAATGTTAATTGGATTCTCTTGATTGGTCATTTTGGTTCCGCATGGCGTTGACAGCACATGATGCCAGCGTGACAAACTCATTGTTTCACAACGATATAGGAAATCAGTAATAATAATTTAGTAATTACTAGCCAAGAGTCATTATCTATCACCTCGGAGACTGATGATCTTCCAGAGAGTCGTCCGTTCTTAGTCGTCGCTCATCCAGCCCATTACTGCTTTTGTCACCCCAAGACTAAACAGATCGGCCTCGATTACACTAGTCCATCTGTGTCCGGGCATCGGAGCGTGTCTCAGGGTCCAACGATATTATCTCTGACTCTCTTTCCGGTCTTCGTCTCATTATTACAAGGAATTATTACTAACAATACTTGGCACCTTGCTGTCACCTACAAACTACAACCTAATATTTATGTACGTAGATATTAGCAACACCTCGTTTGAAACCATGGGAGAATGACATGTTAGGAAAAAGTTGCTTAGTGCAGTTTAAACATGCTTAGCAGACACAGGTTATCAAACCAAAATTTTGATTTTTAATTATAGAGGTGGAGACTAATCTGTTAATGATTTCCCATATCCGTTAGCATAGCAAAATGCTTATTAGCGCAAAATATGTCCGGCCAAATCACAAATTTCTGGATCCCTGCCAATCCTTAATAAGCATTAATCCTGTGCCTGTGTGTTTCTGCAATTATGGGATGCAAATACAGCCAGCGATTTTTTGAATCGCAGGCGTTTCAAACCGTTGTTGATACAACTGTAGAAAAACACCCTGGCATTAAGAAATGAGTTATAGACTGCAGTCAATACAGATGTTGTATTTTCTGGAATTGCAAAATCACGATATACTAATGGACTGTTAATGACGGGCTTCCTGCCAAGTTTTAATTTTAAAATGAAATTGTTTAGTAATAGATGAATTGCACATGATGTGTTTGACCACCGTGTATTTGTTGACAAACATGCTGCACATGACTCTCAGCCAATGATAGCCTTTCACACTTTCACAGCATTCCGCCAACAATGGCAGCCAAAAAGGGGTTTATACATTTTTTATAAAGAAAATTATTTACTAGCGATAACACAATCTGAATCTGTTTCAAGTTGTTTAACATTTTTAGAAGGTTTCCATTTGCATTGCTAGCAGACTCTCAATTTACACAGTAGTAGTCGTAAACATTATTTTCTTCAAAGAAAGGTGTTAGGAAAACCGAACACGCCACTGAATGAAAAAATGGCTTCAGGAACGAGATTGGTAACACGTTTCACTTTACAGTCATTCAACTGCAACGCCAAGAGGGTGTTTTCACTTGAAGAGAATACATTAAGAAAGCAAAAAAACAACTCATTGATGTAAATGGCCGGCTACGCTTCAAGTGTCTTGGACTCAGTTATTTATCTTCCCCGCTGGAAGCTACAGAAACAATTTTGATGGATGAAATATTAATGCAGGGTAACCTTTGTGCTTTGGTGGTTTGTCGTGTGTTGTACATGATATTGAGTATGAATACGGGCTTACACAGGATCACTTGAGGGGGTTAGTACAATAACAGTTCAAGAATTAAACTATTTGAAAAATTTCAAAAAATGTTGATGGCCTGACGTTTCAACCGTATCAGAGTCTTCCGTGGAGACTAAGTGACAACAAAACACACAAATAAACAGGTTTATAAGTACATTAAAAAACAAACAATAGTTCATAAACTATGTGATTTAAAACAGCAGATTATTTGCCAATTCAAATTGCTGATGTATTTAATAATACCTGGATGGTGTCGTTCATGAGTGAGTAGGGTTTAGTTCAAGTTGACTAACACCATCTGGTAGATGATTTACATATATACCATTAATAATTCTTGACTACATGGCTGCAGTCAATAGCTGACAACAAACTCTGCAAAATTATGTTTTAAAAAAAGACTCGCATCAATGATCGCAATATGTTCCATTTGAGTTGAAACTGAAAATATTAGTTGCTCAACATTCTACCTGCAAGATTTCTAGACGACAAACCTTAACTTTATTAATGTCTTTGTATATAACCGGGAGCAAGGTTTTGGCCAAGATTCGGTACTTAAAGGGTGTCCAAATTTGCTGGAAATTTAAAAACTGGGCGTCCAGATTGTTCACTTACAACTGATGTAAATGACAGATAAAACTGGGTGTCTGAGTTGGTCACCTACAATCATTTACATATGACAGATAACACAGGGTGTCCACTGTCCGCATTTAAATCAGGGTTTACGAAACCACCCAGACACCTCTCTGGCTAACACTGTGACACTGACTGAGAGAATTCTTGGACTTGGTATGTTTTCTGGATGTATTGTAAGGTTTGCTGGCAAGCATTTCATTGAGGGAAACAAAAAAACTAGATTGGTCTACAACTGATGCGGAGTGTATGTCTTCAGTGTCCATCTGACTCATCTTCATCAAGTGGTACATGTATCATGTGCGCCGTCTCTGCCTCTTTTGTTCATAAGACTTCTCAAACATTCATCTCAAAAGCATCCTTCAACGTCCTGACAGAGTTTCTCCGACTGTGAGGCCCTTCCTATTAAAGGCACTGGACACCTTTGGTAGTTGCCAAAGACCATTCTCACTTGGTGTTTCCCAACATGTGCATGAAACAACAGATCTGTGAAAATCAGAGAATAATGAAAGAATTCAACCCTTGTTCCATTACTTTGTGTGATTTCAGATGCATTATTAAAGGCTGCAGATGGAATCTTTTATTATTTGAGTGAGAAATAACCTCTTTCTCAAAATATATGCTACTTCAGAGGGAGCCATTTCTCACAATGTTTCATACTATCAACGGCTCTCCATTGCTCATTACCAAAAAAGTTTTTATGCTAACAATTATTTTGAGTTATCCATGCCTTTAAGCGATATTCTAGTCTGTATGTGAAGCATTGCTGTTGTAATGTTCCCCTTTAAGATGCCAATTATTTGAACAAGGGAACTCCACTTGCTTCTCTTCTCGACCAAGGAGGTTTCACCATCTCAATATTTTCGTCTTCAACTCGGAGGCCTGCAGCTTCGTAAGAGGAGTGATACGATGACGTCAGGACGATGGATGAATAGGGACTCAGCCGAAACCCCCCAAAGGGGTCTTGTCATAATAGCGCCTGAATCGATGTCTTCGGATCCCCTCAGAGTGATCATTTTTTTATATGGTGCTTAGAGGTGAGATTTGCATAATTAACCTTATTCATCTTTGTATGACATTCCTGAAGAAGGGATGTGGAACAAAACCAGTTCTTGCCATCAACTGTAGAGCTGGTGCTTTTCCCACTTTCTCCAACCACAGCTGGTGTTTTGGAGTTTTTGAATGTGATGGTCTTGGTTTCCTTTGAGAGATTCCGAAAGACAGGTTTCGCTGGATCAATGGACATCTGAAGTGCCGCCATGCACCTCTGGCCTTCCTCTATGAAGCAAGCAGTGTATTGTTGATGGTAGTTGACTTGCATTGGACAAGCTTGTACTTGGTCACCTGTCTTGAAATATGCATCACGATTCTCTGAGCTGGTATTAAAAAATGTATTTGTCTTGTTTGCTCAGCTCTTAACTCTGTTATTGTAAAATCTCTGATGTTTAACATAATGGAGTTACAAATACTGAATGAATAATCTCAAATGCACCTAAAACAACTTACCAGACCCTTACATAAACCTCTACCTAAACAACAAAACCCACCATGTTTTGAAAGAAAGAAGAATAAAGAAAATTCATAAACACGCCTTCATCATAAAAAGGTTTCTCTAAGTAAATTATCCTTTCATGCTCTGGAAAGTTCTTGATTTTGTGGTTGCTTAAGCATTTGTTCAATTTGTTGTCACTTTTTGTAGTGTCCGATGATGGCAGAAAATTACCCTTGAATTTGTAATACACAAGGATGAGAAATTTCAGAAGTGTATCTGAATTCAGACGGTGTATCTCCCTGGTGACAAAATTGATGTTATTTTCTTTCGATATAAATACTTCCTGCTCTTTGATCTACTTCTCTATCACTGAGGATACTGTTTTCAAAAGCTCCTAGAAATATATAACCCCAGGGGTTACCAAAAGGTGGAAATGCCATCACTTCCAAATACCTCCTGAAATTTAGATTGCAGTCACAGATTTTTTTGTCAGGAATTACTTTCTATTTTAAGAAATGAAGAAAATTCCAGGTTTCTGGTTGATTTCAGTAGAGGAATTTGGTTAGAATCCAGTGCAACCTTGAGTAATACCGCAGGGGAATCCATATGGTACTTTACCTCATCATCAAGAAATGGTTTACACTTATCTAAAGATATCTCAACCATCTGTGTGTGGTTTTGCTGGTGGGCCAGAGAGGAGGTTCCTTTTGTGTAACCCCTATGGTTTTATTGGGAGGGAGTTTTAAGGTTACTGATCATGTGACCTTCGACCACCAATAGGATCCTTTCATTGATATGCTGTGCTGTGATTTGTTTAAATGGTTGCCCATTGACTGGGTGTATCTCCTTATATGGACATCTACTGATCTCAGAGATGCAGTCCATTGGCGCAATTGTAGAAAATACCACTTAAAAAACTTCTTTGCTGTCCAAAAAATTGAATGGGGGCACTGGTCATAACAATGCAAACTAAATGTAAGGCTGGTTGGTAACCTTTGTCTGCTAAGCAATACTTTTCTATGCTAAGCAAGATTTTGTGCTTACAGGCTTTATGAAATCGGGCTGATGAGAGTCGAGCAATTAAGATTTTTGTCTGAGCTGTTCTTTGCAAGAAAACCAAAACCAAGGCTGAAAGAGCAAATTAATGGTCTTGCCTCATTTCCTATTGTTTATTGCGAAAAATAAGTCAAAAGCCAGAGGTAACACAATAACAATTTTAATGGATGTAACAGTTGCATTATGGAAAAAGCACTGAGTGTTCAGTGCCAAACACACATCGGAGTAAAGCTGAAATAATACGACGCTAACGTTTTAAGTGTGTACGGTAAAGAAGATGGATATGGTGAAGATTTCTGTGGGTTTTTTTTCTTTTGTAAAAGACAAGGTTGAAAATATGCAATGCATAGTTATATTCATTTACATTGTTGATTTTAAAATAATAATAATAATAAACAACAGTATTTATATGTAGCACCAAAATCCAGCTAAAAAGACGCTCAAGGCGCCTTAGAGAATTAATTCAAAAAACAAGAAGCCAATAAACATGCCGATAAATATATACTACATTGTAGCTGTACAGGGATAGGAACAACACAAACTTCTTAAAAACATTTACTGAAAACTTGAGGAGTCCTAAAAAGGAAGAATATAAGAAGAATCGTTGACCAAACAGTAATACTTAATCGATGCAGACAATGCAAATAAAACTTGAAGTAAAGGTTTGTGACAAAAGTAAACAAGAACGGGGTTAGTGGCGATTAGCACATGTATACATTTTACGAATGATGGTATTAGAAGATTGGTTTGACTCGGTATTTCAGGATGAGCAAAATGAATCTTTAAAGTAGCTCGGTTTATGAACCTAAACAAAGCCAGGAAAAGAAGAAAAAGAAGAAGATATAAATGTTTTTGAAATTGATCAGTAAAGACACAAGTAGTATCATTAACAATCATCAAAACAATTGCAGATATCATCAGGCTCTTGTTCTGTTTTTCCTTCTGTCGGAATATTCAAGGCATCAATGTCATGGAGTTGCTTACGCAGATAATATTGCTTAACAATTTTCTGCTAAGCAAAAATGAGCAGGATACCAGTCACAAAAGGTACATGGAATGTGGGATGGTAACCTTAATCTGGTAAGCATTTTTTTTTTGTGGTAAGCTACTTTTGTGCTCAAGCTGCTCTATGAAATCGGGCCCTGGCTGATTAATGAAAATTTGATTCCGTTGATGATAAAAACAAGACTTGTATGACAGTAACTTTATATATACCAGTTTATCTAGCGGCATATTGTTTATACGAAGTATCAAGGCATCGTTATGAAAGTTGACTTTGTTTGGTTGTTGATGGGCAGATGTTCCAAACCTGTCAAGTGTTTCAACAATCAACAAAAGTGAGTTTTGATAGAGACATCCACGTATGTGCGATCATATATATATTTTTTTTCTTAAGCCGCAAAGCTGCAAAGCATATGTTTTTTTTTATAGCTTCGTCATCGGTTAATATTCATTGTATATCTCAGCGATGTCTGTGTAAGTATGCGCAGGCATCAAAAGATCTGTTGGTGTTGTGCTCTCTGCAAGTTTTGCCTCAAAGAGCAAACTGGGTCTTTTAAGTTCAGCTTTCTTAATTTAGTATAAACATGGTGAAAGGTCGGCCATGTCTGGCCTACTTACTACCAAGCTTGTTCAATGTTCCTTGCTGTGCTCTGCAGTTCGTTTGGAAGCCCAGAGGCAATCTACCTTTGGCATTATCATTATATGTTTTTCAAAGAACATTTGGCTCATTTTACATGTGGAAGAAAAAAAACAAGGTCAAAATGCATTTTTTCGTTCATCCCATGGTGTAATTTGCATCCTTAGATTGTAAATGTTTGTTTGTTTGAAGTTCTTATTTCACTCATGATACTTATAACAAAAATAAACAGAACCGTCTCAAAAAGAAAAGACCAGAGAAGTATTTGGTACTGTTTTCATAAAAGTGGGTATAACGGCTTACACTGGTTGTATTATGAGGAGCTCTACAAAAGGTTTTAAGCAAAACATCAGGAGTTGTAAATCCTTTACAATGCATTGCTGTTGTTATTATCTATTTGGCCTAGCTTAAATTGACAAATCTAAAGTAGATACAAAATAATACTTAAAAAAATAAATGAACTACACAGAAAAATGAATGATGCTAAAAGAATAAACATTCCCCTACAAATATTTAAGCCCGAATGAAGCTTGAAGCGATAGGATGGGATGGGAAATTGAAGAAATACGGAAGGGCCGTGATTGAGGGAATAAGCTAGGGGACAAAGGCAAAGATTTAAACCAAACAAATATCCCCCAACAAAATCAAATGAACAAATAAACAAGAAACCACAGAAGCAGTAGAAATAACAACTTAACAATAACAGCAATAAGAAGAACAAAGAATAATATTAAGCCGGCCAAATTAGACGCAAGTGAAACTAAACAGCATTTACCAAAAGCCTGTCTACCCAAGCATCCCGATAATGCTGATTGAAAATTAAGCCAAATTAGTTCATAGAGACATAATTGTGAGAACATCTTGCACAATAAAACTTAACTGTTCAGAAAGAAACTCGGAAAGATGTTTGGTCTGTGTGCGTGACAGAAAGTATTCTGTAATGAATTATCCTGCTGGTTTCCACAAGGCCTTGGTATTTCACTTATTAAAAAAAGAAAAATGCATCTCAGTTGTTTTTGGGGATGCTTGTATTCTTCATCGTCGTCAAGCGGAAATTTCCAAGATTACAGAGGAAGAGGGAAGATATGAGAGCAGGATACCATATGGATGACATCGGCCATCTGAGACCTTTAACTCCCCCACCCTCTCTCTCTCTCCACTGCTGCCTCCACTGTCTCATCTCTTGTGTTATTAATTTGGGGCTGCGTGTAACGCAAGACTTGGCCCCTCATCTTGGCAACTGTTTCAACGATGGGACAAGACAATTACTTCTAATCAAAGATGCAAGGATCTTGCCATGTGCAGGCTTGTCATGCTGCCTAATGACTCCAACACACACACACACACCCAGGTTCGGACGACATATGATCACAAACAACATCTGTATTATACATCCCGTTTGCAGAGCTGGACAAAATCTTAAGTATTTTTTATGAACTCTGAGAAGGAAGGGAGAATCCTAAGAAGAAGAAGAAGAAGAAAAAGAGGTGAAACTTGATCGGAGCATACTCCTTGAGTGCTAGTATATTTACTGGTATGAGGAGGAATGCTAAAGACAGACTTCACCATGACATCTCAAGGAGTAGGGGTGGCATCGGGACTCTGGCAGCCTGGGCTCAATTTTGTTGTCTTCCCACAATCTTCGGAGACGGGAGAAGAAATGATGGGACCGGTATGTTGTATCTTCCTTGTGTTCAACATTTTGTATTCCGATTGCTTGGAATTACTCGATGGTCATACTCCGTAAATCAAGTGTGCAAAATTTTAATTTTTCATGTTGGGTTTTCTGTCTGCGCTCGATAGGTTGGTTGATGTAATTTTTTGTACAAGTCGTTTCGTCAAAGGCGATGGCTATCAGTGAATATGTGGTGAGCTGTTTAGTCTTTCCTTCCAGTTGGACTCGTTTTTAATGCTTTGTGATATCTTGTATATTATTTAAATTATTGCTTTAATAAATTTGTATGTAGTTATTTTGGTTTAAATCTTGCTTGCAGACCAACATGACAAAGCTGAAGCCATTCTGAATTACAGGTTTCACACTGAAAAGTTTTATTCTTCAACATTGACGCTGCAGCCAACAGACGATAGTCAAATTCGTGGATTCTAACTTTGCTATAGACCTCTCCAGTGTTGATAAACAAACCACCCTAATTGGCATGGACGGCCGAATGTTGGTAAAACACCCAATCGTGTTAACAGATGTTTCCACCAAACTCTACATTTTTGGCAAACTTTCAATTAAATTAAGTACCTCCCATGATTGGTTGCTTTACAAATTCAACACTGTTGTGATTGTGTACACAGGAAATCCAACCACTGTGGTATTTTTTTGTTGCACAACTAACAAAGTAAATGAGGCTTTGTTCCAAAGGACCCGGCTGTTTCTATGGTATTGGCTGGGCTGCTTTGGTCATCCTATGCTAGTTCGGCTGCGGCTTTGATTTGTTGTTTAAAAGGCAATGGCCACCTTTGGTAATTGTCAAAGACCAGTATTCTCACTTGGTGTATCCCAACACACACTCAAAATAACAAATCTGTGAAAATTTGTACTCAATTTGTCATCAAATTTGCAAGAAAACAATGGAAGTAAACAGACCCTTGTTGCATTATTTTGTGTGCTTTCAGATGCCTAATAAAGGGCTTAAGCTGAAGTCTTATATTATTTGAGTGAGAAATTACCTCTTTCTCACAAACTTTGTTTACTGCAGAGGGAGCCGTTTCTCACAATATTGTATACTACAATAGCTCTCAATATTGCTTGTTACCAAGTAAGTTTGGTAACAATTATAATTTTTGCTAACAATTAAAGTTTTTATGCTAACAATTATTGAGTAATTACCAATAGTGTCCAGTGCCTTTAATGCACTGAAAGTCTCTGGAAAACCATTGTCATATAATAAAGTCTTTTCTCACACCATTGCCCTTTGTACACAGGCAACGGATATCAAATAGTAATCACCCCCATTGCACTTTTGGATGAGTTGAAAGTAAATTAACATGTGGCTGTTAAATATTCATGCGTTCCTCCATCGTTGGCAATTACACACACCTGGCTTGGGCCGTGTGGTGTTACTCTGCCACGTCATGTACTTTCTCTGTAATTGTGGAGCTGTTAGAATCAAGCTGGAAATATTTGACGATTAACATTGGATGTAGAATGTCACATTGAATATAGTCTTTGGAAACATTTTTTTGCGATATACGTAGGCCTATGTGATATTTGAAATTCTGTGTATCCTTTCTTTCTTGTTAGATTTTTCACAGAAATTATTACAGGCCATCTTCGCTCTGGTGAAGGGCACCTCTTTCAGGGAAATGTAAATTTGTATTGGAACTTTGCAAAGGGCACCGCAGCAATTGCTGTGGGTGCCATTGGTCAATTGGAGGCCTGCAATTTGTGAAAAGTAGACATCAGTTTTTCTTGAAACGAAAACAAAATGTTTGAATCGATGATTAATTTTTTGTCTTGTGAACATTATTTGCTGCAGCTGTTGATAATAAAAACTATTTTGAGAACAAAATTCACTTTGAAGTACATTGGTTCAGCTAGCGCTACATTTTAAGTGTGCCCTTTTTCATTGATATTAAAAATGGATTCAATAAATGATTAAATGATGAGGTGTTTGGCAGCATCTGAACTTGCTAAACTTTGAAAGTATGCTATGTACTCAGTCTGCGTGATGCCAATTTACCTTTGGGCTTTGTTGTGACCATGTGATGTACGTCGTGAAGTTGTGGCAACATTAAAAAAAACATTTCATTCGCAAAGATTTCAAACACACAGCACGTAGTTACTGTCAGTCTCAGGACTGCTCTGCTAGATTTGATGGTACGTGAATATTTATCACTTTATTCAAGGTATAATAGCCTAGAGTCTGCCGTCTGCCGCACTGCACTGTAGCGACTCCATCAACTGATTCAGAGACTAATCAACTAAATTTTGTCTTAATCAAATGGATAGACATTCAGTAATGTTAGCAACATGTCTACTTTTAAAAGGTTAAAGGGAAAGTTTGATTGTTTTAATCCTATACAGATGTAGATGTACACAATAAAACTAACATCTAAAAGTTTTGTCACGTTTTGGAGAAATCACCGAAAATCCGAAGGAAGAATAATTCCTAAATAGGATGCAAATACAACCATTGGTATGAATTTACCGGAGGATTTTTCCTGGGGCTCAATTTCATAGAGCTACTTAAGCGCAAATATTAGCTTGAAACAAAATAATTGTGCTAACTTACCATGAAAAAAGTTTGTCAGCCAAAAAAACATACCTCTGCAACTGGTATCCTACTAACTTTTTCTCTACAATTCACACAAATACATTCTTAGAAACCATTTGAGTACACGCCATGATCTAAATTTGTGTTAGAAATCTTTTCTCCGCAGGATTTTATGTGTTCTCTTAGACTCTTAAAAAATCCCATAAAATTTGTTTTGTCTGCGGACCAATTAGTTTCACTTAAGAATGATATGAAGGAGTTTAGATAGCGTTGAGGTTTATTAGTTTAACCATGCATACAAAGTTTGCTTTACTTGTCGAAATGCACGTACGCATTCAGACAGTAATTTGAATTATTCCGAATGGTTTTTATATGAGATCCATCTGGGCCCAATTTCATAGAGCTGCTTAGCAAACAAATTTGCTTAGCATGAAATTTCTTCCTTGATAAAAACAGGATAACCAACAAAGTTTCCACGTAATTTTCAGGATAAGCAAACAAGAGCTGAATACCAGTAACAAGCAATATGCAACATATGGAAATTTGGTTGGTAATATTGTTTTATCAAGGGCGAATTTTCATGCTAAGCAAATTTTTGTGCTTGGCAGCTCTTGGAAATTGGGCCCTAGTGTTGATTGCAAACCTCTGTGTACAAATGAAAAAGAAGAAAAAATGTCGGGTCTTTGCATCTTATGTGAAACTCGGGTTATTAATTCTGGCAAGGGATACCAGGGGATGGATAGTGGATACCAGGGAGGATTGATACAACATCCAAAGCCAGATGGTCCCGTCGTCAAAATTGTCTTCCCTCGCCACACATGGCCGCCTGACCTTAGCCACAAGATTCCGTGGAGCATGCTGCCTTTTTTTTTCCTGACGGGATAATATTCTAGGATATTAAAAAATTGTTGCCCTCTAATACTCAATGTTGATAGATACTTTTTGGTGGGGGAGGAGTTTACCCTCAGGGGAAGGAGGTAGCTATACCGTCCCTATAAAAGCCTAAAGGGCACAAACTTCTTGTGGGACGGAGGTCGACGAGGGTCAGCGGAGTTGATTATTAAGGAACTCAGTCAGTCATGGAGTAGAAGAATCATATAGGATGGTATTACAGATGGTTGTGTTTACTGAGCTAGCCTGGCTGAGGTGCCATACTGGGACACAACCTGGCTTTTCACTGTGATGGGTTGGATGGCCAGGCTGGCTGCAGATGGTCCATATGGGACGGTTGATCATTAGATATGATGTGTATTATTTTAGGTTTTGAAAGAGAAGGAAAGGGTACAGTGAAAAATAGATATTGAAATCATGTGTGCTTAAAAGAATTACAGCATTTGATAAATTTGAGTGGTAGTTTACAGATCAGGGCCCAATTTCATAAAGCCTGTAAGCATCAAAACTTAGTAAGTATAGACTATATTGCTTAGCAGAAATATGTTACCAACCCAAATACCATACAGTTAAACATTGGTTCGACTGGTACCCCACTCACTTTTTGCTTAGCTTACGACGGGGCTATGTTTTTCTTGTGGATCGTAATTGTTTGTTAAAATGACTCATATGCTACCAAAGTGCTCCTTCAGCATGCACTGCAGTTGGTTGCCTCCAAGATGCCTGTAAAAATTGCCTCTTGCAAGGCCCATCTTCCTTTTTACCAAATTGCCATAAATTTTAATAGCTGATCCAAAATAACCTTACCATGACTGATCTACCAGTCCGAGTGAATATCATATTCAGACAGGATATCAAACAAGGTTTGAATGGAGACCATTAGCATGGGAGCTGGCGTCACCAAGCATCAACCGGGTATCTTGGCGCTAGAGCTATTTGCCATACTTTCCACTTTTTGTACGTCACCTAAGAGCTTAATGTTTGTTACTGATATGCGGCAACATTGGTTGCTAAAAATAATGGTGTTGAGTGAAAGAGTCAATTTAGGGAGTGAAAAACTGATGATGGCGCCAGTCTCCCCATGTTTGTTTTTGGTTTTTTCTTGTCCAAAAGCTGTAAAGCTTAAAAGTGATTTTTTTTTTTTTTTTTTTTTAATTCATAAAAGTGTATTTTTATTTTTATTGTGCAAATGAAACAAGTAAGAGCTTATAGTTATACAGGTTTGTTGTTTGTGGATATCTAAATTGAAAAAGTACACTTTGTGGAACAGAATTGACAGTTATTTTAACAGACTCAAAGATAACATTTGAACAGGATATTACACAGAGTTAGGTAAATATGGATTGCACATAGCATCATCGACCGCCATATTTCACAACTCTCAGCCAATGACAGCCTTTACGCGTACACGTGTCATCAAAGATGGTGGTTAATGAAGTCGTGTGCAAGCCATCTTAAGACAACCACCGGACTTGTCCAGTCATAAGTTTACTGGCCCAACACTAAAACTACTGCCCTCAAGCCTGTGGTCCATTATGAAAATCAAGCCCTACATGGTCTATATAAACAGATAGATGGAAATGCTAACAGGTCTTATTTCTCATCCGGGTCATATTTGACGAGTCCGCTATCCTACCTTTCATTACAAGTGCTGTGAAACAGAGCATACTGCACAGTGTATGTACTTACCTTTTAGACAGGTAGTATTTGATGACAGTATTCAAGAACCTTCTGTCATAGACTTGACTTAGAGATCTGGTTACTCCTCTGCAAACGTCTTTCGCAAATTTGTGGTCGGAATATCCGTGGAATATTGAAGAAGACGCTCTACAGTTTATGATCGGAGTTGTTGAATTTACGGTTGGTTTTGTTTGTACCAAATTGTAAGATAAGCTCAAAACACCAAAGGCTGTATTCAGATTCTTTTATGAAGACGGTACTGAGGTGTATTCAGGGTTTATCTTAAACTTTTTAAGTAACTCGCCAGCAGGACCAGTTAGCTTGTAAATTCACTAGTCTGTCAGCTTTTGCATTAGTCCATAAGTCATTTTAAATAGGGATGCTTTTTAACACTGAGCTAGCCAGCTGGACTATTTTGAGAGAACTATGATCTGTACTCGGATGTTTGACTAGCATTTGATCAGGGGAGAATGTTGTGTATCAAGAAGTTGTGATTCAAATGTTTTTCAGCTCAATAAGAGTGATTGTCTTTGTGAATATTTATTAGACCTTTTGGATATGAGAGAAGAATACTTTGAAGAAGTATGCTGGAGGGATTTTGTTCTGTTCTTAATTTATCCTTATGTGAACTGATTATTGCAATCTTAACTGTCCTTGGCAGTAGCTTGGAATACCAGCCATTACCTCAACAGGAGGCAAGAACACAGGTCAAGGATCAAGTAGCTTATAACATTTGTAATGGAGCGTTGGATATCAGCAGTTCAAATATGACAAAAGTTATAGATTCTCCCCCAAATCAAAAATACCATTTAATTGAAGATTTGTTGATTTAACTTTCAAATCACGTTTCGTCTTGAGTCTTGTCTCAAGACGAACAGAATGTATACTATTCGAAACGTTGAGACCACACCAGCTCTTTTCAGAGCCAACACTCCCACAAAAGAGATTTACACATGATTGTACCCGCAAGTTTACTATTAATTTATAGCTTCCTCCTATCTTTTCTTATCATTGCTGAGAATTTGTATTTCTCCAGCCTTAAGATGAAAAAAAAAAGTCAGCAAGTGTTTATAATTCCTTCTCTCTTTCTTTTTGTTTTTCTGCATACAGGGTGAGCAGCCACAGCCACAGACGTCACAAGCGCCCCCAGCGGGTGAAGTCGGCCAGGCTGCAGTGCCTGTATTACCTGCAGCAAAGCCTGGTGAATCACCAAAGAGGCTTCATGTATCAAATATACCATTCAGGTTTAGGGATCCAGACTTAAGGGTCCTTTTTGGGGTGAGAACTAATTTTGTTAATTTGTATCTCACAGTTTCTAATAACGATACTTGATAATTCATGGAGTTTACCCAAGTTCAAATAAGCCTTTGAAGTTATCTACCTAATTCTGAAGTAGTTAATCAAAATCTGGAAACTAAACTCAAAAGATTTGTAATTTTATTTGTAAGTTATATTCATTTGGATTTTACCCTTATACGTTGATGTGTGTTAGTTCTGTTACTCAGTACTTTCCCATGTTCTGTGAAAAAACCAACACTAAAATATAATACAAAGTTTGTGACTTTACCTAGTCAAGCTCTTAACAAATGGATCTTATTTTGCTTCATTATTAAACCATTTAGTTTTTGTCATTTTTTTACAGCCTTTCGGTCCAATCATAGATGTAGAGATCATCTTCAATGAACGGGGGTCAAAGGTGAGTCAACAGTGTTCCAGTCATGTGACCCCCTCCCTTCAGTCATGTGACCCCTTTCCTCCTTTCGCATGTCGTGTGAACGAAAACAACCAGAATGCGCATGCTGGACTGTATGGTTCTGGTTTGCATCAAAAATGGCTTCTTTTTTTGTTTGGAATTTCTTTGACTTTATTTTTAAATTTTTTTTCCCCTTCCCTCGGACTGATGCATGTCTTTACTCAAGGGTAAACCCAAGAGCGTGCGTGAGAGCATGAGTTATGAGTTCTTGGATTAGTTACTCGCTTTGAGACACTCAAGTTCCTCGAACTTCTCTTTGGCAATTCGAAACGGAACAAAAATGGCGGCTGTTTCTGAAAAAGTTACTTTCTTTATTGCTGGATAGTGTATTTGAGGCGGTATTTGGCCATGGACGGAAGTGGGGGGTCCAATCTGAAGGGCTTTTGGCAACTGCTTAAGGATGGGTTTTAGTTTCGCTTTCACTGTTCAGCTGAGCTGATCTGTTTCTGACAAAATGCACGACTTGTTCAAAGTTTTAAGTTCTAGAATTTCTGATTGTAAGAAAGGAATGCTACTTTTGAGAAACTGGAATAACTGTTTTATTCGCAAAGTTATCGATTCACCGGATGATGCACTGGAAAACTTTTATTTTTACTTGATTTTATCAACAAAACAAAATGTTGCTATTTGTTTCTCGAACACAGCACAAGTGTATGTGTGCAAATCATTAACATTGCTAGACAGAATCTATGTCATCATTATTTTAAGTTTCAGCTGAGGAATTACAGAAACCAGTGAAAAACAAACTGCGAGCTTACATCCAAAATATTGAATGAAAAAGGAGAAGTTTGAGGAATAGCTTGAGCAAAAGCATGGTTTGGATGAAAGGGGGAATCGGACATCCTCCGAGAAAAAAAATCCCAAAACATGTTGATGATATTTTTGGGAGAATGACTACTGTTTTGGTTTGTGCATGATGAAACTTTCAGTTCTCAGTTTGTTTTATTTGTGCCTGAATAAAAATCCCCCCACTGACTGCCTTGAGTTGTTAATCATGTTAGGTGTTTTCATTGTTAATACTGTGGGCAGGGATTTGACAAAAACTCAAAGTGGGGAAGGGTTTAAAAATTCAAAGAACTGCTCGGGGTGTGTGGCGCACAAACGTTTCATGTCTCATTGACAGCCACTGGTGTGTCCAACTAAAAAAAAAGCACATTACATTGCTTCTGAGTCAACCACAGCAACCTTATAAAATAATGGACTCAGAGAGAGAATTATCTTTCCCATAAAATGCTTCCAAGTTTGATTGCTTCAGACAGACAGTCCCCTTGGGCTGAAATACAAATCTTCTTGACTCCACGGTTTATGTCCCGCCAGTGGCTTTCTTTCATCAGTAAAGTAATAAAACTGAATGAAAACTGGAAGAACGAGTACATGATGTATGCATTGTAAGGATGGACGGCTTGAAAAAAAAATAACGGCATAAAATTGCTGATGAGTGAGTGATAAAAGTGACATATTTCTTAAGTTGAAAGAAGTTGTCGTGTAGCATCTTATCTTATGATGTGACTAAAATTTTGGACAGTTAAATTTCAACCATGAAACCAAGTGTTGAGGAAAAGTTTTGAAGCAACAATAATATTCTCTATGATGCAATGACCAATCTGAAAATAATATATCAAAAGAATTTCTTGAATCCATTTCATAATGGAGAAACAATCTATAAGCAAAAAGTAATGTTACTTTCTCAAACAATTTTTGAAAAAGTAGTTTCACAGAAAAAGAAAATCCATCTCGGCATCAACACACAAAAAAGTCTTACAGACAGTTTTGTAAAACTGTTCTGGCCACTTGCCTCTGGTTAAGTCAGTTCTTCAACCCCTTTGAAAAAAAAAATGACAGAACGAGCCCCACCCCCAGCCGCCACACCTTTGGGTAGGTCTTTGGATTTACCAGACAGGATAACGCAAGTCTCAAACTAGCCTAGGCCGCTGCTTTTATAACCAATTCTAATTACACTGAGAACTGAACTGCACGAGGGTAAAACATAAAGAGAGGAAAACCAGAAAAGACAGAAAGTTGTGGATGGAGAAGAGAAGAAAAAAACCGAAAGAGAGTCTGATTAAGAAATTAATGATTGACATGACCCGGAGAGACACATAGGTTTCTTAAAAGATCATTCATCAATGGCTGTTATCACTGTCATGCACCATCACCCATTACTTCCACTCTTGTCAATTTCATCTCCTTAAAAAAAACGAAAACACAAACCAAAACATTTCTAGCGGGAAGAATTCCAGACGATAAAATTGGTACGGGTTTTCTACAACCAATATGTGTCATCTTCTAAGAAATTCTTTACTTTCCCTTTTAAGACATTCATTTCAATTATTTACCCACTTGTTTGGTGTTAATACACTACTCAAAGTTCATTTAAACTCTTTAGGCCATGTCTTTGAACACTGCAATGCACTCTATTTGTATATTTTTCTCACTGCACCGAAAGCACACTTTTTGAAAACTCATAAATTCTTCTCCACTTCCTGGCTTAAATTTATTTTACATCGATCCAAATTAAGACTAATAAATAAAACATTTCAATGTGATAGAAATGTTTGAATATTTGAATTTGAGCAAGTTTTAAAATATAAAACATGGTCTTTACAGCAAAACATGAGCCAATTTCAGAAGTCTTAGTAAATCTAGGCAGCATGTCAGTGTTTTAAATAATCGGGGACAAATATTAGATGGCATGGGGATATGAAAGCACATCTGTTTGCGTTATGTTTTATTTTTGATTGCAGTGCATACGTGTTTGGATCATGTGAACGTCGGTGTTTTAATTTATTTTCATATTTGAATTCACATAGGAATGAGCACTTGTGTGGTTCAGGTTTCCCCACCCAATGGCAACCACAACTACCTAACACATAGTTTGTTTAGAAAACTTAACTTTTTTAAAGGAATTGAACAAATTAGTTTAGAATATATAAATCAGGTGAGAGCGTTTACAGTTTGTCATTTGTTCAGTTTGTCCATGGAGGTAGAATCTTAAAACTGAACTGGCTATTAAATCTTGACAAAGTGTAATAAGCTGTTGCAAAGTGCTTACCAACAAAAAAAGTACCCATGGTAAAAATGCAATTTGTGACCCACTCTGTGGAAATGAGTCAGATGTAGGCAATTTCAAGAATTGAGTTATATGCATGGCTGGAAAGAACACATCAGCAGCAGTAATTTGGTATATGTCTAAGCTTTGGGGTGTATCGCGTTGCTGAGTTACTCCCGTTTGAAATTGGCAACTACACCATTTTCTTTGAAAAACGTATTACAAGTAAAATGATATTTTTTTGAACTACCATTGTGTGAAAAAGGATACAAATTAGACATAAGTATGATCACAAAATTGTTGTATTCATAACTTTATTGCCTAAAAGTAAGTGTTTTAAAGTTTAACCATGCAACTAAAGATCTTAAAAATAAAAGAAAAAAATCTTCTTCTTTTTAAACTACATTTTCCACATTAAACTGTCCATAACTTAATATTGCATTGGGCGTCATTTGACTCATTTTCACAGAGTGGGTCACATTTGGTCTTAATGGTCTGACGTTCTGACCCTAGCAGAGTCTTTCTCGAAGACTTAATCTTGAATGTTAGTAGTCATCAATATAACATTTCGAAAGTTTGTTTTTTAAAATAGGCCTATTATTATTAATTTATTTGGGTAGTCTTTGTGTCAGAATGACAGTTTCTGTTAGTTTGGTTTGAACACAGTCGGGAAGAAATACAACAACATTTCGGAAGATACTTTCCCTTACGTGTTGTTCCTGTTGAGTGGAGTGGGAGGGGCAGTGTGGGGTCTTTAGGGGAGGGGGGGACCCAGCTAAAGTCAACACCAGCTGTTATCTGCTCCCATTCGTGCACATTGTAACATTCTTAACCCAGTTTGTCATGTGCTACTGATTCGATAAGCCAGCCATTTGAGACGCATTGATGCGTTCAAAGTATAACCAGGTCTACTGGGGCTTGTTGATGCGTCAAGATAAAGATGTAATTTGGGAGCGAGGGTAGTTTGTTGGAAAAGAATTAAAACTTATCAAATGCCTTAAAATTTGTGCACAAATGAATGATTAATCTTAATGCAATTAATCTAGGTTGAAATAATAGTCAGAACGTGCTGGCATTAAAACCTGAATTCTCTAGTAAGTCCGTGTCTAGTTGAACTATTTTAGAAACGCTTAGGATTTGTTCAGCGTTTGGGTAATTTGAAAGTGTAGGATTTGCTCAACTGTTTTATAGGGTAATTTGAAAGTGTAGGATTTGTTACACTATTTCTTAGGGTAGTTTGGAAACTCTTGGATTTGTTCAGTTAGGGATGATTTATGGATGAGCTGATTAAAATAATCTAGAGTATTTAAACGCCTATATTATGCTACAATTGGATACAATTTGTATGCCTGGCCTCCTGTTAGAGGTTGGTTGTACATCCAAATTGATGGCAAAAACATAAGAGAGATTTTATTTTAGGAAATGGGATTTAGTTTAAAGGCATTTAAAGCTAACTTAAAGTAGTTAAGTTTTGAGAGAATTGACTTGATTTAAATAAATTGATCCAGTTCAATGTATTTTGGAGACTAGGCCTATAGGATCTTTTCACCTTTTGCTCAGAGTTTTTAGGAAAACTGTAGACTTTGGTAACCGTTTTCTATGTTGGATTTGTTAAACTTTTTTGTGTGGCATTTTAGAAGCTGTATAACTATTTTAGGTAATGGGAACTAGAATTTGTTCAACTGTTTTTCAGGCTATTTTGGAAGCTTTGAGTTGGTACATTTTTTTTTCTAGGGTATTGAAACTGTAGGAATCTTTTAATTTTTTTTTTTTTTTAGGGGTGAGTTGTGGTCAGCCAAGGGTTTTCTTAGAGTGCACCATTCACCACTCACAGTGTTTCATTAATCCATGGTGGATGTCGTAGGTGTGACTGTTTCTTTGGGCTGTTCAATGTTTAGAAAATGAGCATGATCCTCCCAGAAACGAAAAACCTCCCGGCCATGTTTTTTTTTTTTGATTTGTGGCATTCTTTGTGAATCTCTCTCCCCATTCCTGTCCATTCGATATTTGTGATTTGTGTTTTTTTCTAAAATATTATTAGATGACACATATTATGTGAATTATGACATGTATATATATATATATTATGGTGCCTCTTTGCTGATTTTAATACAGTTACTCCTAAATGTGTTTTTTTGTTTGTTAACTTTTCCGACAAAAAACAAAAACTCAAGAAATGAAGCAACCAAAACAAAATGATAAAACCGGCTTTATTTTGTTGTTGAAAATGTAGCAAAACTGCACCATTTTTTGCCAATTAAATGTGTTCACCATGTACATGCATTGTGATTGCCTTCCAAACACTGTTTAAGAAGTTGGAGGGCATGATGTAATGCGCCATCTCATGCAATATTTATGATCATTGTGCATCTTGCATCTGCTCCTGATTTTTGCACCTTGACCTTTGACCTTATAGAAGGTGACACCCCCATATGGCTGCCCAAGTAAGATGTATCACTGGAAAAATCATTGTTTTTGTTTTTATTAGAGCTTTTTCAATGTTCTGAACACTTGTTTGTGGAGTACTAACATTTATTGTGATGATTTTTTGATGTATTTTAAAAAACAATTTATGAAAATTTCAAAAGAAATATGAGGTTTAAATTGGGGCCCTTTAAACCCCAGAAAGAGTCTGGTGCTCTGATCAAGACTTTATATGTCAAGTGTTCAAGATAACAGGTCAAACCAGGTGGTTCAGGTTTCAAACCATTTTAAAAAATGTGTGGCACACTTTCTTGATAAACTTAACAAAAAGTGAAAATTCCTTAGAAATAGTTAAATAATCACTCTTGTTATGCGGTATCCTAGACTGTTATCCTAAAAAGTTATATATTTTTTGAACAATCTAGGTACCAGACTTGTTATATACAAACGGCCAAAACAACAAGAATCAATTTTTTCAAAGTCAGTGCATGTAACCCCAATTACAAGTTAGGATACCAGACCCATTTTCGGACTAAGCCAAAAACAAAAACGAAGGATCAGACCATTCAAAGTCAGTGCATGTAACACCAATTACAAGTCAGGATACGAGACCCATTTGCACTAATAAAAACAAAAAACAAGTATCAGACAATTCAGAGTCAGTGCATGTACCCCTAATGGTTGGTCAGGGTACCAGACACACAAGCCGTAGCCATATGGGAGGTCACCCTTCTGATCACTCATTGATTGCATTCAGTGTTTCTACTGCTTGACCTCTTCTCTTTTTATCCACAGCAATATTGACAGCTATTTATTCCTGCTTGCTACACACTGTTTCATCACCGCCACAAAAACCACTGCTAAAGCACTTCTCATTCCTTATTATACATAGTTATGGATATTAAAATGATTCATGACTGTGTTTTAATTGCAATATGTTTTTGATTAATTCTACCGCCAAATTATCATTCCCGTACTGGTATGCCTCACAGACCGAGTGGGCAAACTGGCGAGGACATTTTATTATATTGTAAATTTTCTAATTTAATCATGTAACCATCCGTATCTTTGCTGACTCACCGTTGAATTTAGAATTGCAACAGGAAATTTGTTATTGAGTTTTTGGGTTCACGGGCGCTAGAGCCGAGTGCAAGTTTTGATTGATAGCATAAATAATTCCAAGATGGATGTGGAAATTGTTTTTGTTTTGAAGCATTACTTAAGGTGAGCTGTAAGCGCGATTCGGCGGTGATGATCAGTATGTGGTTTTTGTTCTTCATTTTATACAAAATGTAGTTTTTCTTGATTCATACCCATTGCTTTCGAATCATGTAGAGTATAATGATATTGATGCTTCATCTATGCTATAATGAGTACATGATATTTGCCCATGCTTGTATTGACCCACATAACTCTCCCTGTTCATTCTATGACTCATGAGGGGGTAAACTCCTCCCCCAACCCCATCCCATCCACTCTCTTAATGAAAGAAACTGATACCTTTTTTTTAATAACAAGCCTGAGCCATGGCTGTGCAACAAAGCTGGTCTCTATCATTCTCGTACTATCACTGAGCATGAACACATTTTTTCACCCGGTACCCAGATTGGCAGAGCTATACAAACACAAGTCCCATGTCGGTTGCCGCAATACAGTGTCACATGATTGATAAACCCATCTTCTTCTTGATTGTCTTACCCGCCTGCATAATTTCCTAATATGCTTTAGGGGAAATTTTCATGATTTTGTTGAGCTTAGAGTTGAGCTCAGAGTTTTGCTATTTTTTATTCAAACGCCTCTAACACTTACGTGAACGTTAGTCTGCACTTCATTTCAGTATCACTTGAAACTAATGAGGGGGGGGGGTGAGATGGAATGGAGAGTTACATGAACATCTGGCAGCTACTACTCATCAGTGGTTTCAAATGCACTGAAGCACTTGGTTTCTGGGTTTTTGTTTTCTTACGAAGTACTGCTCTAAAAGTGCATTGGCATTCTAAAAATGTCTCATTTCCAAAGCCGTGCAGTTGAATTTGCATCAATCTGTATCAAGACTACTGAAGGTGGGTGGACAGAAGTGCAAGGGACATGAACATTAAGGAAGGGGGGGGGGGTCTGTGTTTGATTCATTGTAGAAGTGCTCTAAATGGGTTATACTAAAACAACAAAGCATTGACAACTTTGTGAAGAATCTTGGTCGTCATGTTTGTTCAAAACTTATGAGAGATGGTGCTATTAAAGTGGGATGTGAATCAAGCAATTTTATAGAATAAGTTATCTTTTTGTGAATAAATCAAATCACGTAACTTTTGTATATTTTTCTAAGGGTCTCAAAAAAGTCAAATTTTTTAAGAGTCATACTGGCATTTCACTTTGGAATTATGCAAGGGGTTTAGGACAATTAAGAGATAACATGACTGTATTATTGGTAAATTTAAACAAAAGCTGCAGTCGTTTTATTTGACGATTGATGGATAATGTGACATTTGTGTTATTTGGTCAGGTGTCCCCCCATTCAGTTTGGAGATAGATTCAAATTTATACATAAATTGCCACAGCAACAGACAATCACACACTTGAGAAATTCTTCTTTAACTCCCCAGTCATTATAAAGTCAATGTTGGTTTTTGACACAACATTTTTCTCAATTTCTTTTTTATTCTCTGCGACTATTAATGACTGTTGGCAATGGCAATCGGAAACGTGTGAACTGCCCCCTTTTCTTCTGCATTAACATCAACTATCATCTTGCTATGAGAGTTTATCAATTCATGACTCCTTTCCAGGAATGTAATCATGTACTAAATTGCAATCATTCCTCTTTATAACAGCTCCAAAACACTTCTATACTAGTTACCCCTGAAAGTATCAGTCATCTTAAATACTCTTAGCCCCCCTGCCCACCTTCTGACTCCCTGTTTCTCTGCCTGCCTACATCTTAAAAAAAAAAAAAAAAGCCAACTGCACGATTCTCTCCAATGATGTAAAACATTCAATGCCTTTGCACTTTTTTTACCATCAGAACTGATTTTAAGAATGTCATAACCAAGCAAACAAAAAAACAAACAACAACAAATAAACAACAACAAAACCTATGTGCTCTCCAGTACTCTGCATGATTTTTATAATGTGTTGCATGTTTTGTTTTTATTTACTTCCCATGCATGCAGGGATTCGGGTTTGTAACTTTCCAAAATAGTTCCGACGCCGACAGGGCACGAGAGAAATTGAACGGCTCTATTGTTGAGGGGCGCAAAATTGAGGTGCATGTTGTTTCGTAAGATTTATCCTCCTTAGAAGTAAAAAACGAGAACATTTTCCAAAACAAAAAACCCACCGTGGTTTTTTGGAATGATTGTATTTTATATAATTGTTGTTGTTATTCAACGGGGCTAAGTTTGTACGGCTGATTTTGTTCTCGATATTGGCAGTATGAATTTTTAGTGTGGTGTTTTTGGTTGGTGTGATGTATTTTGCATGAACCGACACTCTGAAGTGCTTCTCGTGAAAAAATATGTCACACTAACCATTAGCCACACAGCCCTGTATCACCATGACAACGATGATGATGATGAAGAGCAAAGTCGCGAAGTCTGTCATGTAAACACAGCTCTTATTGGCCAGAAAATGATCTCTCAAACAGCCAGTGTCCAATCAGGAGTCACCTTTAATACTTTCTGTAGTCACCGTGTATAACACACCTGAAAAGTTGTCACTTTTGTTTTTCTTCACATAAAAAATTTACTTTTTCACAAACTTTTCAATCTATGCCAAATCTTAATCAAAACTTCTTTCACTTTTGTGGTTCAAAATGGTTGACTAATAATACAAAATTAAAAACTGAATATTTACAAGCTTATTATTTCAACCCCCGAAATTGTCGTGACAGACTTCCCTACTTTGGTCCGTCCATGATTTTCTTTGTTGTTGTTCTTCCTTGTCACTTCTGCCAGTCCCGAGACTTTCTCTTTCCACCATTATTTGCATTTATTTCTGTTCCCGCCAGAGGTTGATAAATTGAGGCCAATTGATAGAGTCGCTACTCATAATAGCGAAAAAGCACTATGTGAGCTAACGTAAAAGGTTGGCTCCCCTCGGTAGGTGTGGGTAAGTTCACTCACAATTCCTCCGAATCCGAATCTGCCATGCATCCTATGCCATATGTATGCATACAAATGTATTTAATCCACCTTTTACCGCAAGTCAAACAAAAGATTTTACAAAATTTGAGTCTCAATAACAATACAAAATCCTGTCTGAGGTTTTTAAAATTTAAAATAACAAACTAAAAAATAAGATTGGGTTTCACGGAGTTGGTTAATTCTTTTTTAATGAACATATCCTATAGGTTGGTGTGTGCTTTGTATCTTTTATCGACACTCAAACAAATATTCCCCAGAATGAATTTGGACGAGTTAAAATAGAATGTGCATCCTAGAAACATAGGAATCGGGTTGCATTGTGAACGGTTTACCATGCTCGGTGTGCTATATGTCTGTTCCATTAATACTTATAGTTTTTGTTACCACCACGGGATACTTGCATTATATATCTACATGTTATGGATGGGTGTGTTTATTTGTTTATAACATCCGGAGAGAGGCAGTGTTATGTACGAAGGAACCAACTGCATGTGGTTATATGTTTCTACACTGGTTGGTTTTCCAGAGGTTTTAAAAAAATATATTTTTTATTATTTATTCACAATGTTTGTTGGACGTACAAGTTTTGCAATGCCTGATGGGATATTACAATGCGATTGATGCAGTTTTTGTCATTATGAATGCTTTGCTTGTGAATTTGAGAGGAACGTATTTTTTCCCACGGTTTTTGTTTGGTTGAGGTGATCATGTAGTGTAATTGTTTGAACTGATTTTACTATTTAAAATAGAATATTGACGCGAGAATAGTTAGAATTCTGAAACGGCAAATACAAAAGAGCTTTTCTTAAAAGAAAATGCTGCAAAATATAATCGGGCAGTAAGGGATTTATCATTAGTTGTTGATTTTTTTGACTGGTTGAAAAAAAAAAGGGATTAACAAACATTGTAGTATTTACTCAAGAGAAAACAAAACCCCAATCTAGATAACCTCAGATTTTCACTGCAGTATGTAAAATTGCTAATTGGTTGGTGTTGGATTAGCAATGGGTTTATACTTCATACAGTGAAACAGTCAGCGTTTTGTTGGAAACATACCTTATGCATGAACAAAATTATTGCACCGGAGAAGGTAGTGTAGAAACCCAGGAGAAAAAAAAGTTGTGGAAATTTTTTTCCACCAGATGTGTATAACAAATGCCTGGATTTGCAATTTGTATGAAGCTCTGCCCAATGAAAGAACAGCATTTGCCATGAATATGTATGAGATAAAGTACTGCTTTTCATAGAGTAGGATTAGGTTTTTAAAATGAGGAGATTTTGTTCTGCTTCTTGCCCTGATTTATTCCCTGTAAATAAAAAGTAGTAGATGGTTTGGTAGACATTCCTTTCTGTATTGTCCACACATCAGGAATGCTAGCATAGCATGGAAATATCTTGGCCACCACCGCTTTGTACACATTGTCTATTACATCCGGCTGCACATCAAAATCTGCATGTGTATATCAAATCAAAACACAACATTATATCCGCCCCTCCTCCAATCCTGCATGGTCAAACGAATCGAAAACTGACCCCCAAAAAATGCATGAGCTTTTTATAAAAGAGAGGATGAACCAAAGAAACTTCACCCATTGTGATTTCATATCATTTTATATAAAAGTGTCAAAATGTGAAAACTTGTTTAATTCAGTCTTGTTTGGTATGCATCTGAAATGTTTTTAGTTTTTTTTTCTCCATATGGACTGATTATATGAAGTCGTTTATGATTTTGTTTTCCATTTTTGGAAATGCATGCAACTTGAAGATTACCTTCATTTTGTCCATCAGTTTTTTAACAGCTTTCTTATTTACTTTTTGGAGTACCCTTGCCAGGTTTAATGAAAACACAATTACACCGGATCTTAAAAACTGCATCCATTGTCTCAGCATCGTTATGAACTAGGTTAATTGCATTAGGAGTTGGGATGCCCCATTTTCATTGATCCAAAATAGCAATATGGTCTTGAAATGAATGCATTAGCGACAACGGTCAAAGCCACGCTTTTGTCATAGTATTTTGAGATTGTGTTGATAAATCTTCTCCTATTGACATAACATAGATACTTTCCCCTTCTATCCAACGACACAAACCCTACATCGTTAATTCACATCAAAACTAAAGTAATGCAGCACACCAGTGATAAATGCCCGGTACTATGCACTCCAGATGTTCCGTAGCAATCACTTAAAACCACAACTTGTCTTGCACTTAATAACAAGATACCGTGGGCCATTACTTGATTAAAGATTAACTCAAACCAACACCTCTTACACTAAGAGTCGGCGACTTTGCCCCCAAAGAAGACAAATCTTAATCAATAACTAAAATGCCTGCCGGAAGAAGATTGATGTTCACAAGTTTACATAATGATGTTTTGTTCTCATGAAATTGAGTCAAAGGTGTTTTCCTGTGAAAAGTCTTTGAGTTAATAAATGCTGTGTTATTTTTATTAATAAGACACAAGAGAACTATCCATCGAGTTCATGTTGAAACTGTTTCCATGCAGCGTGTTAATTTTAAAAGGATGATTTTAAGCAAACTGTTCATTCTAGCTTGGTTTCCTACTCAAATTTTGTTCTTTATTTTTTAAATACCAAAAACTTCAGCAAACTTCCTCAGATTTCCCTTGTCATAGTCCTAATTCATTTTGTGAAAAAGTTACAATTAAAAAACAAAAACAAAACCCACACCATGATCAAAATCCAAATAGAGCCTAATAACAACCCCCCGTTTTGCTTTCCCCTCAAAATATTAAAGACATGAGCAGCTGATGTTAGGCCACCAAAGGGTAGACATGAGAGATATCGTCAAGAGATGTAACCTACCAGGTGCACACTGTGGCGGGGAGATCATTCCTAGGTAGTGATCACGTTTTCAGTTGCATGTTTACAACTGGGTCATGGCCCACTTTGGAAATTACTCACATCTTGTATCTATAACTCTGACCACAGAGAAATGAGAACAGTGGCCACCTGACATACGCAACATGGAAAGTTGTTCTATTTTAAAAGAGATTTATTAGGTGACGTTTTAGAACATTGATGTTGATCTGGGGGTGTTTGATCTTTTATTAGATTTGTTGATGAAGTATCTGTCGGTTGTGATGTTTAAGAGTGTATGGTATACATTGTCTTTAACTGATGAGAGGGTGGTTGATTAAGGTTAGTCCAAGAAATTATGTCAACTGTCTGTTTATTTAATACTATAAAGAGAAATTAAATGCAGGTATCTGCTTCAAGCTGTTTTTAACAGCACTGCCTGCCTTGGAAAACAGATTGTCTTCTCTTAAATGTTCAAATGCATTCAAGTTTTCAAGAGGCAGTTTTGTGAGGTATTCTTCGGAGATGGGTCAGATGGCGTTGGGTTTGGCATTGTATATTGTTAGCGCAAGAGGACGTATGGGATTAGTTAGCACAAAATGACATATTCTCAGTATCTTTAAGCCTTCTCAAGTTTCAAAGGTTCTCCCACTTTTTCTCCCCCAAAAAGGACAAAATAAAATGTTTTGCAGAAATGAGTGTTTAAGTTGGAATGAGCAGGAAACCAGTCATGCACTGCATTATTTGCACTTGGCTGGTCACCAATATGAAAGAAGGGCATTTACAAATGAAAATGTTTAAATCTGCCAGGGTCCAATTTTATACCGCAGAATTCAGCACTTAATGAGCCCCAATAAAAAGCATAGTTCTATTTAATGTAAGCACAGAATTCATCTGCAAGCAGAGCAATGAAACCAGGCCTAGATAATGTAGTGTGAGCTGCTCTTTCAAAATAACTCCTTAATATAGCTCTACACATTCAGTAAACTTCACCAAACATTATAATCTCACCCCCCCCCATCATAACTGAGAATGTGTCCTCAATGTGACTTAGTTGTATTATTTAGATATTTATATATTAAGTTATTTAGTTGAACAGACATATATCACACCGCAAACAGAACCCAAACTCGGTCAATCTAAAGTAATGTTCTTTCATCTCAATGCAGACTGTTTTTCCAACCTGAGAGTGTTTTCTCCTCCTAGGTTTTGAGTGAACAAAGCACGCCTAACACCACCAAGCGATAAAAGATTAATACAATTTTATGTAAACAAAGGTTAAATGGATTTTTTTTTGCGGGAATCTCTTCAATGCCCTAGCAATCCCATGCTACTGGATTTACTGACAAGGGCATCAATTAAACCCAAAGTAAAAGTTAGCAGAACAAAAAATCTGCAGTTCTATCTTGGGGAATGAATGGGCTTTGTTATAGGCCGCAAAGGATAACAGAATTATGCGATCCGCTTAAAAGCCTCTTCCACAGAAGAAAATTTGTTGCTATTGGCGAAGAAGCAGTTGTCCGTCCATCTCAGCTTAGTCGATATTGTAGAGGGAAGCGGGTTTCATAGACATTTCCTCTATTCACAATTAGTGAAATGTCTCGACTACCTCATTCTATCACGACATGACATCGTCTGTTTGTCATTTTGTCCAAGATTACATTTATGCACTAAAATGGCTCCAGAGACAAATTTTATAAAACATCCTATAAAACATGCTGGAGCCATACCGGCTCTTAACTACAAATTGGTCATGTTAATGTTTAACGACTGATTAAATCAACCCTGTATAAGAGTGGTGGAGTCCATGATTTGGACCACTGTAATGCATTGCCCACACCCCCGGGGTCTGTACCATTGTGGCAGGAGGGAGCCCGCCTTATAGCTGAAATCCAGCACATGGAATTGGTAGAGTCATTTCTGTTCTTGGCAATCTGTAACCCTTGAAAGAAAGGAGATAGCTTTTCTTTAACTTCCCCTTAAAGAAACCTTTGATTTATAATATACAAAAAATGGAAGAAAAGGAGAAAAAAAAGGGAAAAAAAGAGAGTTGACTTTGCGTTAATTTGAATTTCCATCCAGGCTGGCTTTTGTATTGTTCTGTCTTTATGGATTTTGTCCCCATCAACAAGGGAATGTATGGCAAAACCTTTTGAAATTTTCAATTATGTGAGTTGAACCAATAACAAAACGCAATCCAAACTGTCCAAAATTTGAGGTAAATTTACTCCCCTTTTGTCAATCTAAAAAGTAAAGAAAGATTGTCAAATTTATGGCTATGAGTCACCAAGGAAAATATTAGCTGAAAGAATTGGGGCGGACTTGTTTAGATTCTTATTAATTGACTCTTTGAAACTGCTCTGGGCCCAATTTCATAGAGCTACTTAAGCAGAAGACATTGTTTAACATTTTTTTGCTAAGCGGAAATTAGCAGGATACCAGTCACAAATTGTACAAATGAAATTTTTGTTTGGCTGGTAACCTTATCTTGGTAAGCATAGTGTTGATGTGCTCAAGCAGAAAATATTGCTGAACACAGCTTTGCTAAGCAGAAATGAGCAGGATACCAGTTACAAACGTTGGACACAATTGTTTGGCTGGTAGCCTTATTCTGATAAGCATAGTTTTGTTGTGCTTAGCTCACTTTTTGAAAGTGGGCCATGGCATTGAGCCATATTGAGAGATTGATGGTTCTTTACACATAAGCTCCAACAGTGACTCATTTTTTTCGCTGGGGGACGGTCCCGCATTTATTACCACTCCCGCATTTATTACCAAGTGGCCTGCAAAAAAGGAGAAATGTTTCAACTTAATTAATGGTTGGCCGCGGTAATGGAAAATGTGTTAAATGACTCTCATTGAACATGCAGAGAGTATAAATTTACATAATTGTCAATCAACTGTTTTTGTTCATGCGGTCTCTTACATTTGGAACATTAAATTTATTGTGTACTGTCAAACCGGATGTCAAATTTTTGTTTCTAGCTCAAAGAAGATTTCCTTTAAAAAATTACAAGTTTCTGTCTTTGCCAAAAGAAGATTTCCTAAAATGTGTTTTTAAATAAACTTCATTGAAAAAGGGAAAACAAGAGAACTGTCTTTATGGATTGTTCTGCTCGCTTAAAAGAGTTTGGAAAATTGAATTCTCTTGGATACAATTCCATCCAGGGAAAGGGTGGGCATTGTGAGAGATTAAATTTCAGTCGTCAGATTTTGATGAAGCGATGAATTGACGAAGTTTGACAGCCGGGCTGAATATAAGTGTAGAAATAACTATGTAAATTTGATGTATATATTGTAGTTAAGTCCAATTCTGTTTTGATATAAGTGGCTTCGTTGCTCCTCCTAAAAGTGAACGGTTGGAGAAAATTGAAAACTTTAGCGTAAAAAAAAAGCGAAGACATTTTAAACACAGTGATGATAATGTCAGCACATCTAGTTAGAGACATTTTGTCCAACAATAATTCAGAATGACATCTGTGTGATATAAACACTCTTTGAAACTGCTTTGGACTCAATTTCATAGAGCTGCTGTAAGCAAAAAAATATTGCTCAGCAAAGTTTGTCAAAATAGAAATAAGCAGGATACCAGTCATCACAAATTGTACATGTTAGTTTGGCTGGTAGCCTTGTTCTGGTGAAACGCAAAGTAGCAGCTATATTCAAAAGTTGTCAAAGAAAACAAAATATGAAAGGCTGATTCACATGACATTACTAAGGAGGAGCAATGAAGTATATCTAAAAGTGATACATTTTTCTGTCCTCTATTTCTATCCATGGCATGAGACAAGACATTTTTTGATTCCCCCCCCCCAAAAAAAAAAAAAAATGCACAAATCTATCAGTTAGTTACAGTTTATTGAGATAAAAATCTGAAAGGACAAACAGACAAATATTTTAGTATTTTCTGAAAACAGTTTAATTGATCAGAAGCTGTGCTTGTCTAATGCCATTATATTTTCTTTTTATTTCCTTTCTGCTATTTCCCCTCTATATATTATCTATTTGTTTTCATTTGAATATCATCTCCAAGGGGCAGAGTTTATCATTACTGTCGACGACGTACCCGGAATCAAAATAGAAATCTATCCTTTATTTACCCAAACTCCAAATACTAGAGTGACAAACGGGTGCCGACCCTTTCATGTATCGGGTAATAATTTCCAATTCTGTGTCGGTGACGTTTTGATCTATTTTTACTTGAGGCGAGGAGACGTCCCGTGCATTCTTGCCCATATTAAGGAAGGCATCCCTGCGAGGCAGCACATGACCCCTAATTTGTCTGAGGAGAGGTATGGGGAAAAGCTGGAATGTTGACAATATGCCAGGGCTGGTTATTTCCAATAGAGTCGGGCGAAGACTTGATAAAGTTTATTAAAGAGCAGTGGAAAAATCTGTGTCTGATCATTCGGGCGTGATTGGAGATGATTTATGACTTATGTCCAACAGATATATGTCTGTGAAAGGGTGAATAAAATGTGGCATTCATAGTTTCTGTACTGGCTTGGTATCTGAAAATTGTACCAACAGATTCCATTTCACTAAATGATTCGCTCATTTCAATATTCAGTGCAATAAATCTCAGAAACCATCAGTAACTAACTTTGTTGGTGATCAGAAACCAACAAAGAAAAGCTGATGTAAACATAAGCTTGGGAAGCAGGTTTTTACTTGTCTCATGTTTTTTTCAAGAGTTCACCAAAATGACAATGAAAAATGGTGTCCAAAAATTCACTCCTGCTTATTCCTGAAAATTCTTTCTAAAAACAATTTCAAGGATGAATTCTCAAGTTGCAACTCTTTGAGATTTCAACCAGAACTATAACGAAATTGTAATGCTTTTTACCTCAAACTTGCCACCAACACACCAGAACAAAGGAAATTAAATTGAGATTATGGTAGTTACACTTGCCAACCATCATCTATTTGGGGCTAGGCTGCCGATTTAAAACATGGTGAATTTTGTACACTTGGTTTTTAAATATTAAGAAATAATGCTAGGGGAAAGCTAAGTAGATATCAACCTCCCCGAAAAAAAAAATGCCAGGGACAAATTTCTTCTCCCTTGCAGCATAGAAGATTTTGGGCTCAGACATATTGTGGATATTTTGTCCCTTCTCTTTGTAGGTAAACTCTGCCCCATGGTTGCTTGTTTTAAAATTTAATGATTGATGACAAGTGAGGTCGATGGATCAAAGTCTGATGAAATGAATATATTGAAAGCATATGTGATTAGATTACACATATCTTGGCCATGGTGTTAGCTCTGGTGGAATTTACTCCTGAAGAAATTGTTAGAATTCTGTTAATTTCACTCGAGTTTCAACTTTCAATAGAGACCTTCTCTCTATAAATTTGAGCATTTTTTTTCTTTTTTTCAAATATTGACTTGGAATTCTCAAAGAGTACTTCATTTAATTACGAAAACTTACACCAAAAATAAGTTTCATATCGGACATTGATTCATCGATCAAATGAAATCAAATTAAACTTTCAGTAAACAGATTTATCTCTTGGTGTTATCCTTTGTGGCAAACAAACCCTCTGTCATATTCAACAAGTTTATCTTTATTGGTGACAGGTAGCTAAATGTCTTTGCAAAATACCAAGCAGGGTGCGAGATAGTTCTTTTAAAATTTGAGCTGAACTGATGCCCCTGTCTTCCATGGCACGTCTCAGGGCTTGGCGTTGGCATTTCCTCCCAGCCCGACCCGACCTAAATTCTTCTCATTTGCCACGTGTGGATAATATCAACAGAGGGAGCTGTTTTCTGGAAGGCACCATGGCTAGACTTTTCTAACGCTTGCCCATTTTTTTGCTCCCCATCTAGGTGAACAATGCGACAGCACGGGTCATGACGAACAAGACGCCAAAATCCATTGCGGGTAGTGAATTACTAAGCACAGGTACTCATAGAAGTTAAACCGATGTTGGTTTGATATTGGCTATTTCCAGCTGGGCATTTCCTAGTGACAGCTTTGCCAAGTTTCCTTCTTTGGAAGATCAACAGTGTGTTGATGACCTCTTAAATAGTTATATGTCGAAATTAAGGACATGTTAACACATTATGACTCACTACATCTCTTCAGTTGGACACTAGAGGGCAGTATATAGACAATTTTAATGGTGATATTTTCATCTCATTTTATTCCAGACCTACCAAGTCTCACGCATTAGGCGTGAGACTCACGCATTTGGGCTCTGTCTCACGCTCACACGCACAGCAACCATTTTCTCATGCATTGGGGACAGAACGTGAAAAAAATAAAAATTAACGATAATGCATTGCCAAATTGCACTCGTGTGTACAAAAAACGCAATCTACAATGTTTGCACAATCTTCAGATTGCCATCTAAAACTGGCAAATAAATATTTTTTTCCCGGGGGGGGGGGGGGGGGGGGGGGTGGTGAGCTTTGAAAAATCTCATGCATAGCTGGCCTCTGGACTTGGCATCTCTGTTATTCGCCAGCAAACCTCAATAAAAAACATTGAAAATTTGCAAATTAAAGGATCTACAAGAACAAACAACACAATAATCATGATGATTTTCTGTATTGGGACAGTCATAATTCAAAATGGGAAATATTCATTTTTGAAACTAAGTTTCGTCTGTCATAAGAACATGCGTTGAATATCCAACACTCCTCAATACTATGTGGAAATCAGACTTTGGATGAGTTACATGTTTGCATGCCGCATTGTGACTGAATTATTAATCAGTGTGTTCTACTCCAGTGGATATCACTCGCGTAATATCTTCACCGTTGCATAAATGTTGCAACTGATCATGCGCATCAAATCATCCAACCAAGCTAACTTCGATCAAACCACCCTTGACTTCTTTTATTTTTTTTCTCTCCAGTTGAACTGCCCATTTTCCCAGCAGGAGCGTTGAGGGCACCTGCCATAGGTAGAGGGCGAGCTACGAGGGGTGCATACACCGCCTACCGGATCGCAGCCCCGCCCCCAGTGCCTGGGTACACGACAGCGACTGCCATTTATCCAGAGGCATTCTATCCTGAACGATACCAGGTAAAAAGATGGACTGCATGTTGGGTTTTTCTAGTTTGATGTGCATGGATTTATCAGAGTTAATTATCTTTGTTCTTGCTGATAATGTTTTACAGGAGTTTGTTGTGGTCCATTCAGAAAAGTCTTATAACAAAGAAACAGCCATTATAGCAAAAGGGTATTTGGAAAGTACCATTTTTGTGAAAAAAAAAGAATTTCATTTTGTGTATCAAGATGGGTATCGGAAGAGTTAATTACTTGGTGGACTGTTTTAGACTGCTTCTGGAAAACAGCAATTTTATAAAACGATATACTCTAATTCTTCTTCTTGATAAACACTTTCCCTCTGCACAAACATAATAAAGTTCAGTTAGTGCATGAGCAGACACCATCCTTTTTCCGAAATGACGATTATGGCGTAAAATTCCACTATGCCGTACATCTAACTACTACTGATCAAAAGAGAAATGCCTACAAATTCACTTTAAGACTTGAAACCCCACTACAAATATTATATCTTTGAGAGATTGTATACGTTTGGTAATGGACCCTTCCCATGAAATATGCTGATAACATTCACGCATGCGTACAGACCCTGTTGGTTGGCAAACGCCATATGGTTGTGCACTAAGCAGATGCGCAATCGTGTCTGCGTCACGCACCTATTAGCCCTGTACAAAACAGCGCGATACTCCCTCATTTTGCCAACCAAAAGGTTAGTGCGCACGCGCTATGTGCAACGTACATATTTCATGGGAAGGGTCTATTGGAACCAACTGTTTTTTTTTAGTTCTATTTGATTGTAGATTTATACCATAAAAACTAACCTGTGAAAAATTCATTTCAAGTGGTGGTAGCGTTTGTCAGAACTTGCCGAAAATCTGGAACGGCGTTGTCCTCGTCATGCAAGTAGAATAATCTGCAATTGGAAAACACAATCTGAGAAATGTTACTGTCAGTAACGCTTCTCAGATTCAAATATTTGGGGGATAAATAAAAAAATTGAAAAGTTTCTCAATATGCATTAAACTATCCAAACCTGTTGTACTAATTACCAAGGAAAATGTTGTTGGCAGTAGTTTTCAAAGTCATTACCAAACATATACAGACCCTTTAATGAATGGATGAATGAAGAGTCCCACCCTGCATGCTAATGAACATACCGGCCCGTCTAGTTGGTTATTAAAGCATGACTTAAAGTCTGTAGACTGAATCCGATGACTTCCCGTCCAACTAGGTCAATGGCTCCTCAAGGCATGCCTGTTAGTCCTAAAGAATGAAGTGTAAATGTTCTCGGAGAAATCCCTTAAAGTGTTATCTTCGCTTCCTCCTTCGAGCTTCCCCCGCCTCATCTTGATCTCAGGATGTATTCCCCACTCCCACCCTTATTGATAAATTTCCTGCCAGTGCCTTGAAAAATTAATTAAATCAGGTTTGGTGCATTTAAAAATTCGATCTATGCACTTTGGCTGTCAGAAAGTGTGTCGGAATTAGGGTGACTGCGTTTGTCATCTTTCATTAGTTCCAACGACTTGGCAGGATAACCCCTGAAGGAATTTCATTTGTTCATGTTCGATTTCAAAAAATTGCATGGCTTCAATTTTTTTCTTTTTCTCTCTTATTTTATCACTTAAAGTTTCTTTTCACCTTTTTATTTGAATTTAACATACGATTTGGTTACAAGTTATTTTGTTTGGTGGATAACACTAAAATTATTATGTAACTTGTGGCTTTGTAACTGAAAAACAACTTTCATCTCAGCAAGTTGTTACTGACTGAAATATGAAACAAATGTCCGCCTTTCACTTAAAATAATTGAGGGTGGTCAGGTTGGTGTCGTGGTATCTTTCTGCGCCTTCCACCTCTGGAACCCTGGTTCGAATCATACAAAAAGTTTTAAATTGGTTTTAAAATTGGTGATGTCCATTAACAATTTTTTTTTTTTAAAGATGCAGCTACAGGTCAAAATATAATTGTTGCCATTTGTAAAAAAAAAAAATAAAAAAAAAAATTTAAAAAAATGGGAAACGTTTTCCCATGTTACCTTCCTTTTCCTTTAACTTTATTGTACTTACATATATAAATACATTGATTTCAAACCTGAAACTTTCAATTAAACAACTTGATGACCTCACTTGACCTATGACCTATCACTGAACAGCTGGGTCAGGTAAGTTAAGTTGTCTGGTTTAATAATATGGTAAACACTTAAAAGGGTGGTTGGATACAAAAGTTTGTGCTCTCCAAGCACCAACATCTTTTTGTGTTAACCTATTATCTTAGGCTGGGTCCAAATCAATCAGCTTTGGCTATGGTTATTGGCTTCAGTATCAACATTGATGAATGGGGGACTTTTGGGACGCTTGGTGGCAGCAGACTTACTAGGTAAAATCCATTGTTCTTGGTAATGTGCGCATGCTCAGAACTATGTCAACAATGGAAATTTACCTGTTAAGTCTGCTGCCACCTAGCGCCTCAAAGTCTCTCATTGGAGCTTTCAGTGATCAGGGCATAGTCAAAGCCGTTAATTTGGACACGGCGTTACGGGTTTGGTAACTCTGAGGTACTCACGTTACTAGATTTTTGTGACTTGCTGTGCACGTACCATTGTGGCCCTGGTTCGTTTCCCAGTTAGGGCCATTGGTGAGTAGAGTTGTGCATTGGTTTTCTCCTGTGCCACACCAAGAGTTTGTCTCTTCGCCCTCTGGTTTCCCTCCCTCAAAGTGTCCATACACTTTTCTGGCTGTACTTACTATGTGGGCATTGTAGCCAGCTGTCAAAGGTGCTGTTACATGCCTGCAGCTGGAAAACATTGTAGCCACACCCTTCACAATTCGGCTTCTCAGCTGCAATTGAGGATGACTATAGTGAATGTCTGAGAATATCAAGTCAAGAAAATGATGGTCGGTGTAATGTGAGTCAACCTAGAATTTACCACGTGGCTGAAGGTTGGTTGGTTCATACGATGAGTGTACTCGAAGGTCACTCTCAGTGGAGAGTCAAAAGAAGGATTCACAAAACTTGAGAACATCTCAAAACTAGTGAGTTTTTCCTTTGCGTTGACATAAGTATGAACCAGCCACTACACAGCATTGTTTGCATGAGCTTTTTTTAAGTTGGTTTGCGGTGCATTTTGATACTAACTCAAGTTTTCTCCATGTCTCTCCCCCTCTCTTGTGTTGTTTCCCTTCACCCTCACCTCTCTCACACAAAAACCACCTCACTTTACGTTATGCCTGCCTGCCTCCATCACCTCCTCATCCACATCGCCTCCCCTCCTGGCTCCCTCCCCACCGTCTGTCTTTGTCCTATTTCTTCTTCATAGACTGATCTTCTCTTACAGAGTGCTGCAGCGGCTGGTTACGGAGGCTACATCAGCCGATATGCGGCCACGCCCACAGCCTACGCAATCCCCTATGGTAGGGAGTACACGGCTGACCCCTACCACCCTACCATCGGCCCCACGGCGACTGCGTACGGGGTAAGATACCCCGCCTTGACAACAAGGGTAAATTCCGTGGGATTATTTTTTTGTCCATTTCTTGGTGGTTGTGGATTTTATTTTTGTTGTGTGGTTGGTTTCTCATTATTGTTCATTTTTGGTACTTGGTAGTGTTTTTTGGTAACTTTTTGTATTTAAACATTTTGCTGCTTGTTTATTGATAGCTCAACCTATAATTGTGACCAATTCAATAAAACGGAGTAATTTTCTTGTATTTGGGGAACACACCCTAAAATTGTCGAAGCTGTACCTCTATACACAACCCACGCCATTGAATGGTTTCAAGTGTTTGGTGAACTCCCTGGGAAATTTGTTTGCAAAGACTAGGAAAGTAAAAGTGAGGTTGTATTTGAACTGTGGCACTCAGCCACAATACAAGTCAAAAATGGTTTGGTTATAGACAAATCCAGGCGCGCACCGGGCGCATAGGTATTTAGCACCGCGCGCCACTGCTGCGGTGTCTTCAATGCCTATAGATTGTGCACAAAAAGACACCGCAGTTGGTGATTTTTCAATAGAGGGTGCTACCAATTTTGTTTCGTCGGATTGGTCTATAATGGCTCCCAATAAGTTTGATTCCATTATTGAGATTGGTCACAGTTACAGGTTACCATTTTGTAATACCTGGCTGCACATTATGCTTGCTTGTAATTGTCAAGTTTGTAGATATGTATAGTACATGCAGGAACAAGTACAACATGGTTTTCATGACGAAATGGTGTTGTTCGTGTTTCTTGAATAACACAGTAGTTCTTATTCTTCACACTATTGACTCTTATGTAAGGTGAGCAAGTTAATCACAATCATCCCTTAAAGGCAGTGGACACTATTGGTAATTACTAAAAATGATTATTAGCATAAAACCTCACTTGGTACGAGTAATGGGGAGAGGTTGATAGTATAACAAACTGTGAAAAACGGCTCCCTCTGAAGTGATGTAGTTTACGAGAAAGAAGTAATTTTCCACAAATTTGATTTCGAGACCTCAAGTTTAGAACTTGAGGTCTTGAAATCAAGCATCTGAAAGCACACAACTTCGTGTGACAAGGGTGTTTTTTCTTTCATTATTATCTCGCACTTTCGATGACCACTTGAGCTCAAATTTCCACAAGTTTGTTATTTTATGCATGTGTTGAGATATACCAAGTGAGAAGACTGGTATTTGACAATTACCAATAGTGTCCAGTGTCTTTAAAGGCTGGGTATACTTTTAGTCATCCTTAAAGATCAGTTTCCTCACTTGGTGCATCCAAATGTATGCATAAAATAACAAACCTGTGAAAAATTGGGCTCAATTGGTCATCGAAAGTGCAAGAAAATAAGGAAGGAAAAAAAATGGGGGAAAAAAACGTCGCTGCACAGAACTGTGGTGGTTTCAGATGCCTGATAAATGCTTTATGCCTGCACCCTTTCTCAGATTCAAGTTTTGTTGTTAAAAATTACCTTTTTCTCCAAAACTACACTACTTCAAAAGGATGTTGTTTCTAACAATGTTTTGTAGTTTTAACAGCTCTCCAGTGCTATTTACCAAGTTCACATTTATATGGTCTTTAATTTTGGGAGTACCGGTACTTACCAAAGATGTACCCTGCCTTTAAATCTAATAGTGACATGCATGCAAGCTACTTCCAAACTGTGACCACACGTTCAGTGATTTGTATTTTGTTAACAGATGTATGTGTATTGCATGTCATTTTTATATGTGATAGTCCCTTTCACCTTATTCATTGTATTGTACAGAATTGGTGTAAGTTTGGTGCACATATTTGGTTTATTTTTGGTGGAATGGGAAAAATGCTGTTTCTATGCATTGCACCAAAGAGCATCCAGAACCTCACATTTTCCCAGGGCCCTAAAGCGAGACCCGGACCAAACGCTGTAAGCGCTCACAATTAGTCTATTTTAAACCACCAATTAGTTTTTCCTTCTTTTTTTATGAAACTCCATTCTAAGCCTGATTGTGGAAGCGGTCTTTCTAAGGAACTTTGCCAGTTATTTGAGCGTACTTGTAAGTTTTGAGAACACCTGTAGAAAATATGCGCGACTAATTTCGCTGAAAAGATTTTCTTGATCAATAAGTAAGCATCAAATGCAGTGAAACTAAAGCTTTTCCTCCCATTTCACACAGACAGTTTAGTGTAGCATGTTTATGTGTCATTTTAAATACATTTTGGTGGATAATTAAAACTGCTTGAATTTTAACATTTTGGGCATGAATTCATTTCTGTAGAACATTTTGTATTAATTGTGTGTAAATAATGTATATGAAACATTTTTAAATATGATTTGTTTTGCTATCCTAGAAGAAATCTACCAGTAGAGACAGCCTGTTGCTCTCAAACTGCCTCTGTTTCTTAAAGGGTCTATGTACTTTTTGTACAATGTCTACAGATTTACACTAAACTTACACAGTTTGAAGATAGTGATAGTATAAAGCTTCCCTGAAAATATTAGTTGCCGAGGAGCTGTAGTTTTTGAGAAATGAGTAAAACAATGTCATGAATTCTTTTTTAGTGAGACGAAAATTATTTTAGCTTTTAAAAAATGATTTTCATGACATTGTTTTACTTATTTCTCAAAAACTACAGCACCTCAGCAACTAATGTTGTAAGGGAAGCTTTGTATTATCATTATCTTCAAACTGTGTAAGTTTAATGTAAATCTGTGGACATTGTGTTTTGTGTTTAAAAAAAAGTACCCACTTCCTTTAAGTGGATAGTGGAGCAAAACAATAAGACCCCCCAAAAATTCATTGTTTTGAAAAAATATCTAGTACTGGTAGTAAACCCACAAGAGGAACTTACTTGGTAAAATTTAATTGATTAACTGTGCAAGCACTCTACTAGGAACTAAGCCATTTAGCTCTACCCACACTCTAAAAACTAAAGAGTTGAATCCAACACTTGCGAGAGTTGGTGAGTGACAACACTTTGAAAGTGTTGAATCCAGCATTTGATATGTAAAGTATTTGGTCAAGAATTTAAGTGTCAGTTTAACGTTTAAAAAGCTGATCCAACAATTTTTACGAATTTTTTTTAAGGATTGTTGGAATCAACACTTAATTTGTTGAATTAACCCTTTCTGCGCTGGATCATACATTAAAAATGCTAGATTTAACAAACAAACTGCTGGATCCAACACTTTCAAAGTATGGTCACTCCTTGAGCTAATGTAAGTGTTGGATTCAACAACTCTTTAGTTTTTAGAGTGGATTTTCCAGATTGTACAGTAAACTTGGGCAATATGGCACTTACAAGTAAGACTGGCACCCCACGGAGAGGTCACCAACATAGGCCTAGATAACTCAGTTGGTAGAGAGTGCTGGCACTTTAATATGGAGGTCACAGGTTCAACTCCTGCTCTAGCAAATTTGTCTTTGTTCAACCCTAAGTTTTTAAGAAATGAAAAGTTCCTCCCTATTTGAAATTGAGCGACACACTTTTGTCCGTTTTACTCTTTGGATTATGAACCTCAAACAAAACTTTTGGGTAACAGACAAAAATATGTAGTCTATATTGTCCGTACAATTGTAGTTCAGAAAATTTGTATTGTATCAGTTGTTAATAATCTTCAAAAATAGTTTCCGCTTAAAGAAGTATTTCTATCAAATCTATTGCAGCAGCACAGTATTTTATCTTATGATGTATAACATTAATTTGTTGATAATAATAAGTACCAGAAACCTACCAAAATCCACACAGTTAATATTTAAACTGCCACCAAGTTATAAAAATAATCTCATGGACCCTTGTAATTGTTCCTCTCTTTGTTTTTCATACGCTTTAATAGCAGAATTCAAGAATCTCAAATTCATTTCTTGGGAGAAGATCTTATGCCAAGATGCCATTGTAGTCTTTGAAACATCTTATCAAAAGGCCTATGACATTTTTATAAGTCAATGAAACACCTCACCCAACCCATCGACTGTGAGAAAGCCTTTTGTTTTTCACCCCAAAGAGCTTTCCTCGGAGTAAAATCAGTGTTTTGGGTTTTTTTTTTCACTGAAGAGTCTCTCGAGGGGTCGGTACAGTGAATTAAAGTGGTGGGGTAGTTGGGCATATATTATAATGACAATCTTTGGAATTTGTTTTCAAAGTAAATGGGAATCAGGTTGGCTCAGTGGTTTCTTTCCCCGCCTTTCACCTCTGAAGGACCCCGGATCGAATTCCACCTCATATCGGAGCCTTGCATGTGGATTGGGTTTTCGGTCCCTAACTAATTGCTTGGGTTTTCTCCCATAATATGAAGAAATTATTAACTTGTTTCTCTTTCTTTCACGTACATACCTGAACATGGAACCGGTTTTCAATTTAATGTCAATGCATGGGATAATTCCTCGTGCTGTCGTCCTAGTGCCCTGTGTATTTTAGTGGATGCTTGTCTCATTGTCACATCTGGTTCATGTTTTTGTAATTTCTTCACCCAAAGTAAGTCTTTTATTTTTGTTTCTTTTTCTTCCAACAGCAAGCAGGCATCTACAGAGGAGGCTATGCACGCTACACGCCGTATTAAACAAAAGAACACAGCATTTCAAACTCAACAAAATAAACTGTGCTGCCAACTTTACTGTAAGAGATTCTGAACAACTCTTGTCAAATAATTTAAGAACATTTTAAAACTGCCTGTTATTTAACAATATGGATTTATGCACGTGCTGCACGGTGACCGCGACTCGATGCAGGGGGGGTACGGTAACCCAGTCATACAGGGTACCAGTCGTGCTCCTTCACTGGTTGCTTGACTTGTTAGTGTGTAGCATTCACATGAGAACGTGTGGGGGTACCAGTTGTTTCAACCAATGGGAAAATTCGTGCTGGACTTTTTTGTGTGCTACGATGGTGTTCTGAGTACCAGCTAACCAGCTATAATTCACTGGTTGTTGGTTGTGTGATCGGAAAAACTTTGAGTTGCTGAACTGAAAGGAAATAACTACAAGAGATGGAAACATTGCGGGAAGAACGATCGAGATAAAAACTACAATACTACGCAGAGGGATTGCAATCAGAATGTACCATCATGGTTTCAGTTAATGAAGAGTTGCAATATACGGGGAAGGATGCAAGCCTCTTTTTATTAATTTTAAGGCTAAGAAAATGAGCATTCAGCACCATGGAAGATGTCACATTAATCAGTGAAAGGTTGATGGAAAGGGTTCTTACTTGGGCAAGGATAGGTTCTTACTTGGGCGAAGCAATGAACACACTTTCTTAATAATGTATGCCAGAAGTGGACATTTAAAGACCAATTTAGAATGATTCAAAGACCATTCGGGAATCTTTTCCTATATTCGTTTGGTGAGAAATAGCAGAGAAAAGGAAAGGATGTAATGTTGGATGAGTAAATTGCCAAATTTGTGATAAAGACTCATAAAGAAATCATAAAGACAATCACACACTAATCGAAGCACATAAAGACAATCAAATTTATTCACTTCAATTTTAAAAAAATTGACAACTCAATGTCCAGTGTGCGTTCCTCTGCCAATTCAAACCTCTCTTTTACAATAATGAAACACTTCATCAATGAATGGCACAAAAAAAGAAGTTTTTTTGTTGTTTTTAAAGATGTACAAATATCAATTTTCTTTTATTGGCTAAGGACATCATGTTCACTTGAAACATCATCAGTTCCTCAAGAGAGTTTGTGTCACACAATTGTTCGTTCAGAGAAAAAGTTAATCAAGTGAACAACTCCTCTTTTAGTTGAGAGTAAAACTAAAATTTGTTGGTTCATGTTGGAAAAGAAACACTCGTAAGTGGATTCGAAACTGTCAAAACTTGTTGGTCCACCCAAAATTTGTCTGACACAAGTCACCATTGCATCAGAACTTTTTTTTAAATCAATTGAAGAAAGTTTTCCCATCTTTTTGAGCATCTTGTTACATCTCACACTGTAACACACCAAGCGTAACTCGACTATTTTTTGCCTAAACAAAAAAAAGATATTCACAAATAAACAAAAAGGCATTTTATAAATCAAACAATATTCTTGTAGTCAGTTTTTCAAATTAAGGCAGAGTAAATGAAATATTTTGGGACAAAAGAAAAGATGTGCTTGAACAATTTTATTATTAATGGAACAAGCGGAACTATACTGCACTCTTCCACATTATGTAAGTTAAACACAGGCTTATAGGCTTGTCATTTTTGTACATAAATTACCTTATTAATAGTGCTCTGATATTTAGGTATTACAACTTTTTAGTGGCAATATATTGCTAATCGCTAGATTGATCAGTTTATTTGCAACTCGGTATGAGGAATTTGTTCTGTTGTTTCGTAGCAGTGTGACCAAATCCGTCGTCCAGTCCTTTCTTCAAAACAAATCTTGCATGTAGTTCTTTATCAGATAGCTCTTTAAAAAAAAACCTTCATTTTATTCAGACACATTATTACACACGTGCTAAATGTGGTGCTATTAGGGTTTAATCAATGCTATGTTTACGAACACAAATAGATATTTAAACGTTGTGTGCTATACCTTTTAAAAAAGCAAGGAAGGAGATTAATCCGCAGTTGGGAGTTCAGTTGCAATAAGAGAGACACGGAACAGCAGTTGAGAGTGAACTAGCCAGGACACAGACCAGCAGTTGGTTGTTCAGTTAAACTGGCCACCCCAGTGAAAATTTCAGGGACTTTCATTCACTGATGATAATGTGAAATTCAAACCTTCAACCATGGGTCTGCTGGGAAGGGTTACTTAGTATAAATTCACCGAACCAAATTTGTAAAAATGTTTTTTTGTTAACCTACTCTCCTCCGAACTGTTGAGATGTCGGTCCTCGATCTGCTCCGAACTGTTGTGATGTTGATCCTCTGCTGAAACTTGAACACTCCCAGGCCCAATTCATAGAGCTGCTTATGCACAAAAAGTTACCCAAAGCACAACAAACTTATGCTTACCAGATAAAGGTTACCAGCCAAGAAGCCTCGTCACATGTACCATCTGTGACTGGTATCCTGCTCACTTTTTAGTTAGCAGAAGTGTTTAGTTAGCAGAAAATGTTTTGCTGTAAGCAGCTCCATGAAAAGTTGGCCAGATCTGGGCCAATTTTATAGAGCTACTTTAGCACAAGTAGCAAAGCAGAACAAAAGTATGCTTACCAGAATAGTTACTGGTGTCCTGCTTATTTCTGCTAAGCAGAAGTTTGTTAAGCAATTTCTTCTGCTTAAGCATTTCTATGAAATTGGGCCCTGACGTTGGTACTGCCACAGTAAGGAGTAGGTTACCATGGCAAGGGTGTAGTTGAGTTTGTTATAGCCGTTGTCATTTCACCGTTATTGTAGATCTGTCTTAACAACCGTAAAGCTAATTAACTTGCCCACAACTAACTTTATTAAAAAGTAAAGACACTTACAGGAGTCATTACGTATCTTCCGTCTTTTATTATTAATGTATAACTATTTATTTATTTCTGTAAAACAAGTAAAGATCTTATCCGGTTACATTGTACAGTTTGTCTTTTGCTGTATAGTCTTCAAATAGCACATTATTAAGAGAAAAAAACGTAAAAAATTGTAAAATAGAGAAAAGCAAAAAACATAAGACCCTTAATAATGAGACATTTATATTTATTGTTCAATATACTGAATTTATTGAAATAGTGTCTGTTATAGCCTGTTTAGATAAACAGAACTACTTGAGTGCAATGGTTTGCCAGACAAAAAACTTTTCTGCCCTTTTTGGCCAACCAAAGTGTTCTAATAATCGTCCGTGTATTGTTGGATGTCGGTCTTCTATCTGAACGACCATGTACAGTGTGCTGTTACCTCAAAACTGGGAGGGAAATGTTAGGTATCTGTTTTACCTATAACTATCTTTCTGTGAAATTGTTACATTTTAAGTAGTTTTGTCATTTTTTGCTTTCATTAGTGATGTTAATGGAAACTTCTTTTTAAAAACTTAAGGTAACTCTTTTGTTTTGTGTATTACTTTTTGTTCAGTATTAAAACCTGCACACCTTTATTTCTGGTAACATCTTCAAAGACTGGGCATCAACCACCCTACTTCCCACTACCACCAGAGTGTACTCACCCCCTCCTCCCTTCCCATAATTTCATGCGGTTTGTGGCAATAATACAAATGGTAATCTTAGTTTACATATTCTGACATTGAAGTATTATTGATTGTGTAAATTGATGAAAGTGACGCCTGTAGACGGCCAGTTCTGACAGAATTTGTAACTTTCGCCATCGATGAAAATGTGGCTGTGTAATTATTTCGACTTCCGAAATTTTATTGTTTGAGTAAAGTGCTTGGGGTTTAGGAAGATTTGTTTCAACTCGTTAATTTACTGGACATTAGTTTGTTTTTCTTTTTCTTTTATTTTTTTAACCTCTCTGGTTTCAAATTTTTGATCTCAACTTTTGTAAATTGCCAAAGTTCCTTCATCTCTGCTGACAGATTCCAATTGTTAAAAAAAACTCAAAATATTTTTGATCAACTCAAGTGGAGAAAAGACTTGACTTGGTACTTTTTGTTGTCAACTCTAAATCCAATATTTTGTTCACCTTAATGTCACCAAAACTAAGCCAAAACATAGTCTGATCCTTGTCTTGGTGATGAGAATCCAAACTCTCATTATCACTGTGTAAACAGGGAACCACACAAACAATAGCTCTCATCTTGGTTGCATTTTGTCAACCCTACACAGCTGAGCCCATCTCCCGCACCAGTCTTTGAATTTGTTTCAAATAATCTACAATCATATTTTGTGTGCTATTCGACAATCATGTTTTAAGTTTTAACTGGGGAAATGCCTTCACTTTTACAAGGCAGTATCATTTTGTTTTCTTCTTTGTTTTTAAATGTCAGTTATGACCAGCACACGATAATGTATATGTATGAAATATATGTCTTTTGTGTATTTAATTGTAACTTAATATATGCTGCTAAATTGCCAAAATGCCAGGATATGGCAATAGCAGCAAGTGTTAAATAAACAGTAAATGAACCCCAGTTGATTTTTTATTTTAAAGAAAAAATCACACCTAGAATATTTCTCAGAAACCATTTTAGCTCATGTCGAACTACCAACATTTCATATTGTTTTTTTTTTTTAAGACATTTAAAAAAACTCAAGTAAGATATTTTTTCTGAAGTGAAACCTTGAAGCATAATGTATCTTTGTTGAAAATCTTGTCAGTTTCTATGGTAATCATATAACAGCTAGGTGTGTATTTTTAATTATTGTGGGTTTTTATTTTAATCTAAACTGTTTTTAAGTTTATGTACCGTTTGTTATGCCACATGGAACAAAAAACAAGAGTTTAAATAAAGCAAACACACATTTGTTCAGACTTCTACTTTGGAGGAGTCAATGAATCCATTATTTAACTATTTTTCATGTGTGAATGAAACAGAACAAGAATTTCTGAGTTATATTTCTTTGATAAATGTTTCATTTTCAAATAATCTGTTTGGTACTGAGGAAAGAGTGTGACTGGTGTTCTCCCGACGTTCCTGGGCCTAGTTTCAGCCTGTAAACACTTCCTTTAGCACAGACAAATCCTAGGTTATTAGCCAAAATACCATACAGTTTACACTGTTCTGGCTGGTACCTCATTCATTTCTTGCTTAGCAAAGGACTTTCTGTATAACAAAGTTGTGTTAACTGGATTATCTGCTTTGACAAAAGTGTTGAAGATGAACCTGTTACCCTTCAGTTTGGTGTGCAGTCAGTTGAGCTTACTTGGGATTCAAACCTCAAACTGCCAGGATATTACATGGATGCTCCCCCACCTACCTGACGAGTTGCTCCTTAAGGAGCTCAAACAGTGTTATGGTGATACCATCAAGCAGGAGTCGAACCTTGATATCACCATAACACTGTTTGAACTCATTAAGAAGCAACTGATGCAGGATCTGAACCTTTGACCATAAAGTTGTTTTAAGAAAGCTCTACCACCTGAGCTATGCTCTCAAGCAGGAGTCAAACCTTGAGCCTTGGTATCCACCATACCACTGTTTGAGCTCCTTAAAGAGCAACTCCTGCAGGACTTTGACTTTGAAATTGTTTCATTGATGCTCTACCACCTGTTCTATGCTACATCAAGCAGGTGTCGAACCTTGAACACTGGTATAACCATAACACTGTTTGTGCTTCTTTGAACCTTTGACCATACTCTACCACCTGAGCTATCTTCTTGAGCTCGAGTCAAACCGTAAACCTCTGTATCAATAGTGCAGCCGTCACTCAGTGACGCTCAAGGCACTTTAACATACAGTATTTCCTGCAAGGTATGTGGGACTACGTTTGAGTTACGAGACTTACTCATTTTACATTGCACAAACTGAGATTGTTCTCTGATACAGGAGTCTAACCTGTTGTTTCATTTTAACTTTACTTGTCGTCATCTACTATATTTCGGCCTAGGGAAGGTTCAAAATGTCAGAGCAAACATCACACAGGTTGTGGAGAAACTTGACCACTAATTGTTACCAATTTCTTTTTTACAGATTCAGAATTTTCTAAGGAGTCGGCGTTCAAAAGAGGTTTTATAATTTATCTTGAAAATTCTACAAAGGAGCTGAATTTGCTCTGGAAGTACAGATCAAACAACTCCTGTAATAGAATTATCAAGTCTTTAATTTATAGGTTTCCGGATTAATTAAAAATTTAGGTTTATTTGTGTTTTGAGTTGTGCCTGGGTTCTTTGGCATCAAATGCATTGAATAAAAATACACCAAGTCTGAAAAGAAACTTTCTTTCGTGGATTGAGTTCTTATTATCTGTGTTTGTTCTCAAAGTTTATGTCTTAATAACAGTGATCCCATAGTCTACAAGCCCTTGCCCCCCCCCCCAAAAAAAAAAAACCCATAATATTTAAATGGTTGAGATAGGTTCACCAGATCAGAACAAGTGAGTATCAAAAGCCATTCATGAAGTGTTTGGACACTGACTTGTTAGTCAAAAGTTGGCACCTAAAAATATAGTTTGAATTCCTCAGACAATGGGTGCGTTCGTTTAGCTTCCCCAGGTCGACCTTGGTGTGTGGTGTTTTCTTTTTCCAGGACGAACGTGTGCAGATAATTACCCACGTTCGTCCTAGAAAGAAAAAAACCGCCACATACTGGGGTCGACCCAGGGAAGCTAAACGAACGCACCCTATGAATACAGTGCTATGTCACTAGGTTCCTAGTCTGTGGTCATGGGTTTTAGTCGTCCTGATAGCCGATACAATGGGTGCGTTCGTTTAGCTTCCCTGGGTCGACCCCGGTGTGTGGTGTTTTTTTCTCACCAAGACGAACGTGGGTAATTATCTGCACACGTTCGTCCTGGAAAAAAAAAAACACACACCGGGGTCGACCCAGGGAAGCTAAACGAACGCACCCATTATTGGCTGAAACAGTGCCCTCTGTGACAAACCCTACGTCATTAGCGAGTTAGAGCGTCTGATAACAAATCTGTGGGGAGTTCTGCGTGGCTGATGCAGAGAATTGAAATCAAGTCTATGTCACATGGTTCCTGGCAAGCTTTTGTGTGTAGCAACCTCACCATCATACTTTCATCTAGCCCCAGTGTAGCCTGTGATGCTACAGATCGTCGTTTTACTTAAGTTCAGGAATATTTTACTCAGCAATGAGACGCACCAAATTAATTGTAAAACTTTCTTTATTGTTCTTGATCCGCTGGTAGAATTACTTTATAATTACTGTGACGAATAAACTTTGATTTGACGATTGAGTTCTGATTGTATACAAGATTACTAATTAGTGTTGACGGTTGACTGGCGAAATAGAGGTGGCAATTAACTTACTGGATGGCGGTAGTTGGTGGTTGGTGTAGTCTAGTGATTGGTGATAGGTGATTTGGTGGATGGTGGTGGTTCAACTAAAATATATAAAGAGAAAATAACAAATTGCAATAAATACATGAACCAAGGCCATACTTTGACTTAATCTATATAATCAATTAGGACTATAATCAATGGCATCAATAACGCATACATGAACGTATAATACAGAGCAACGTGCCTACGTACATGTCATGTACAAACTTGTACACGAGTGTAATTTCCACTTGACAAAAAACCTTAGTTTTGCATAACAAAATACTTCCAAATTACTCAATATACTCAATAACAATGCTAAAATAAAATGAGAACACTCACTTTGCTGAGCTGCCTAGGTTTTGTGGCAACAGATGTCTCAAAAAATAATGGGTCTTGCCCTATATCTTGGCAATTTGCTGATGTCAATTGTACGACAAAAATAAATGTGATACAAAATCGCGCCCTCTATTGACTTTTGAAAAAGGCGAGGCGCTGCACAAAAAAAAGGTAAACAAAAAGAATATTCTGGCGGCTACATCCCGGCCCCTAATGACTGTATCCGGGAAACAGCATTACAAACAAAAGACCAACAGAATATTAGTCAAACATTCAATGTCCAAAATGTTCTTAGAGAGTCAGTCCAATCCTTGCTGGTTATGCGGTCTACATCTCTTCACCCTCTCGGAGGCACAGCTTATCTATGGGTCGGGTGTAAACTCCTGACTGTGTCTTCAACTGTACGGATCTGACCTTGCCGTCCTTGCCTTGGAAGGTTTCTCTCACAAGTCCTAGAGGCCATTGGTGTCTTGGGGTGTTTTCATGCATAACAAGCACCAGATCTCCAGATCGAACGTTGCGTTGAGGATGGAGCCATTTCTGCCTCTCCTGCAGCTGTGGAAGATACTCCTTGAGCCATCTCTGCCAAAATATGTCAGACAGATATTGTACTTGACGCCAACGTCTCCTGTAGATGTCTTGTTTCACAAATTTGCCTGGTGGTAGTTGAGGACCCGAACGAAGAAGCAGCAGGTGATTTGGGGTAAGTGGCATCGGGTCTCGCATATCGTCTGACAGCTTGGTGATGGGTCGTCCGTTAACTATCCCTTCGACAAGGCACATGAGTGTTTGGAGCCCTTCGTCATCGAGTGTCTGCTGATGAAGCAAGTTGTTGAGAATTGTTCGAACTGTTCTAATCTGCCGCTCCCAAACGCCTCCGAAGTGGCTGGCTGCAGGCGGATTGAAGATCCACTGAATCTCCTTTTGGCACAGAAAGCTGTCAATCTGATGTTGGTTCCATTCCTGGATGGCTTGACGGAGTTCTCGCATACCTCCAACAAAATTTGTTCCGTTGTCTGAACGAATCTCTACTGGCTTTCCCCGACGACTGATGAATCGCTGCATTGCGTTGATGAAGGAGTCCGTGTCCAAGCTATGGCTCACTTCAATGTGAATTGCCCTGGTGGCAAGACATGTAAAGATACAACCATATCTCTTTTGCATACTTCTAGCTCGCTTTACCATGAAAGGACCGAAGAAGTCTACTCCTACCATACTGAAAGGGGGCAGTTCCGGAGTCACTCTGTCTTTTGGCAAGTCTGCCATTTGTTGTGTCATCATAGGTGCCCTCTGCTTGCGACATGGGATGCATGAATTGATGACATTCTTCACAGCTGTACGTCCCTTGATGATCCAGAATTTCTGACGGATATCTGCAAGAGTACGTTCAATTCCAGAGTGACAAGCAATGGTATGGTAGTGCCTTATTATCAGGGTTGTCAGCGGATGTCTTGTTGGCAATATCCAAGGGTGCTTGATGTTGTCGGTGAAGGAAGCATTGGCTAGTCGTCCGCCAACTTGGATTATACCATCACCTGACCTTGTAGGGTTCAGCTTGCAGTAGCCACCGGATTTCAAAAGGGTGTCGTCAAAGTTGGCCTGCTGAACTCGTCTGATAATTTCTTTCTCAGCAGCTTGTATCTCTGTGACAGTCAAATACCGGGAAGGCTTGAAGTCCCAGTCTGTTTTCTTCACTCTGGCAAGAAGAATGGCTTTGGCACGGAGAATCCATGCGACTGCTCTTTTAAGTCGGTACCATGAGGAATATCTCTCCAATAGGGTGTCTACAGCCTCAGGTGTATTAGTGGTTGCCTCGACTGAGTAGACTTGTGTAACTGTCTTAAGCTCCATGTCTACGGGCAGAGTCATCTTGTCAAATTCAGGTTGATTGGGCCATTTATCTTCCTCGAGCTGAAGAAATTGTTGTCCATGAAGCCAACGTTTGCTGTCAATGAGCTGCTGTGCTTGAAGTCCTCTGGAGACATCGTCTGCTGGATTGGAGCTCGTATCAACATGCTTCCATTGCTGCGGTGTGGAATGCTCCAGTATCTTTGACACACGGTTGGCAACGAAGGTTTGGAATCTCTTTTCCTCATTTCTCAAATACTGCAACACAATCATGCTATCGCTCCAGTAGACTGTCTCCTGCAATGGTAGTGTAAGATGACGACGCATTGTTTCATCAAGCTTGACAGAAATGACTGCGGCAGCAAGTTCAAGGCGGGGAATTGTTGTTGTCTTCAGAGGTGCCAGCTTTGCTTTGGCCATGAGCAGCACACAATGTACCAAACCACTGGAATCCTGAAGTCGCAGGTAAGTAACAGCTCCAAAACCCCTTTCAGAAGCATCCGCAAAATGGTGTAACTGCGCTGAAGTGATGGTGTCGTAATTTAGTGGCTTGACACAACGTGGTATTGATATCTTCTGAAGGAGTGGTAAATCGGCCATCCACCGGATCCACTGCTCTTTGATGGAGTCTGGGATTGGATCGTCCCATCCAATTTTCATTCTGCACAATGTCTGGAAAAGTATTTTAGCAGTGAGTACAAACGGACTGGCATAACCTAGGGGGTCGTACACAGAACTCACTGTTCCCAGCAGTCCACGTCGTGTCAACGGCTTCTCTGTCACACTCACATTGAATGTAAAGGCATCAGACTCGATGTCCCATAGCACACCCAGTGCTCGCTCGGCAGGAAGTGTCTGGTCCAGGTCCAATGTTGGCACTCCCTTCGCTCGTTCAGATTCAGGAACTGACCTCAGGACTTCCCGGGAGTTACTAATCCACTTCGTGAGACGAAATCCACCGGAGGCCAAAACCTCACGAAGCTGTCTAACAAGGCTGATGGCTTCTTGCTCTGTAGCGACTGACTTGAGGCAATCATCGACGTAGAAGTTTTTGTCTATGGTGTCTATGGTGTTGGCGTCAAAACTCTCCATGTTGTCTTGTGCTGTACGCTTTAAGGCAAAGGTTGCACAGCTTGGTGACCAAATGCCTCCAAACAAGTGAGATGTCATACGAAACGTCTTAGTAGGAACCCCACTTATGTCGTTGTCGGTCCACCACAGGAAACGCAGAACGTCGCGGTCAGGCTTATTCACGTGCACCTGGTGAAACATTCCTTCAACATCTGCCATCAGGGCGATGGTCTCTTGCCGGAACTGAATCAACACTCCCACTAGCTTGTTTGTCATATCTGGGCCCTGATGAACCTTGTCGTTGAGTGACACACCTCGGTAACGAGCAGCACAGTCGAACACTATGCGCACCTTTCCTGGTTTGCGTGGGTGAAGGACCGGATGGTGTGGCAAATACCAAACTGCTCCATCTTCTCTGTTCAGATCCTGCTGGGGTACCTCCTCTGCATATCCTTTATTCATCAAATCTTGGATGCCTGCAATGTATTTCTCCTTCATGTCGGAGTCTCGGCCTAGTCGTCTCCCCAGCAGACGGAGTCTGTGTTCGGCCACTGCCTTGTTGTCAGGTAGTTGAGGTGGGCGCATCTTAAAGGGAATGTTCATGCTATAGTGTGCTCCATCTCGGCACAATGACTGCTCCCAGATAGAGATAACTTTCTTATCACTGATTGACATACCTCTCTCATCACCTCCAGTGCCGTCCAGTTTCCAGAACTTTTCTACTTGTTGCTGTAGACTTGTGTCTGTTTCAATGAAGAAAGAAGTTGAACGGCTTAGGGGTCCAGTCTCAAATGGGCCATTGAGAGTCCATCCCAATTTAGTGCGTGTCGCATAGGGTGTTCCAACGCCTCCTTCCAAGACTTCTTTCGGAATTAAAGCAGAGGGGTTGTCTTGGCCTATGAGCAAGTGTACATTGTTAGCATCTACATCTGGCAAGATTATATCGCTTAGGTGTGACCATTTGTTGATCTCCTTTTGATCTATCAAAGTGCTGATGCCCATCTGTAGTTTTGGCCTTGTCAAAACATGTGTCATGACAACCAGATTTTCATCACACATGTCAGTTACCTCAAGATGTACAATGCGAGTTTCAGTGAGGATATCGTGATTGTCTAAGGTTGTCAGCCTCATGGTGTCTGGTTTTCCATTAACTCCAAGCTCATTAATTAGCTTTTCTGAGCAGAAAGTCTGCGTTGATCCACTGTCAAGTAGAGCGTATGTCGTCACAAAGTTAGTAGCACTTCTGTGGCTTCGTACTTTCACTGGAACTATGGGTAGGGCTATCCTTCCACTTCCGGCCCCAGAAGTGTTGCAAGTTGCATTGGCTGAGGCAGTTGTTGGCACAGCATTGACGGTGACAGGAACAGCATTATTTATGAGCTGATCTCCTTGCTTCACAGGGTAAACACTTGTTGGTGTTGATGGGTTGCCCGTGCGGGTGAGATGTAAGAACTTGGTATGTTTCAAACCACATCCAGGAACAGTGCATACTGCATCTCTCGAACAATCTCGGGCTCTGTGTCCTGGTTGCAGACAGTTGACACACAGTCGCTTTGTTTGCACAAAATTCAGTCTGTCGGGGACTTTCAGGGATTTCCAGCTATCGCAGCCGAACAGACCATGTCCTCTTCCACAATACCAACAGGAGCGTGGAGGTGTATTACTTCTAGCACTCACTTCTGATGTTGCATTTGCATGCCAATCTGCATTTCGATATGTCCCCTTATCGTTAGTGCGTTGAGGGGAGGATGCTGTCTCTACTTGTGTCACAAAATTGGAGCGGGGTTTTGACACGGAAGTATCTTTGCGTTTGACATCCTTCATTGATTTGTCAGCCCGGTCTCTGCTCACGAGCTTGCTGTAGACTGGGTCATTTGCTTGTTGTGCTGAAATCTGCACGAAATTGACGACGTCATCTATAGTAGGGGACCTGGATTCAACAGTTTTAATATGGTAAACCTTTCTCAGCCATGCCTTGCGAACATCCCAGGGTAGCTTCTCCAACATCTGAGCCAAACTTCTGCTGTTGTTAAGCTCACACAATTTGTCCATGGTGTCTAGCGTCTCCCGGCAGTTTCTCAAGTCATCAGCAAAATCTAAAAGTGCCCTGCTGTCTCGAATATCAGGGCGATTAACGATCTTGTTGATCCATGCCTCCGCTATGTCATATTCATTTCCGAACCTTTCCTTCAGAAGCTTTCTTGCAAGAGCATAGCCCTCGGGTGGTGTCTTGACTGCACAGCACTGTATCAGTTTCTTCGCAGCACCAGTGCAGTATTGCTGGAGACGAGCCAACTTTGCAGCATCGCTAATTGTGTCCTTTTCTACAGCATTCTCGAATGCCCGGATGAACACCCAGTAACTTGCAGGATCTCCGTCAAAAGTCATAAGCTCAGTCTTTGGCAATTGGAGGGTCTCTACCAAGGACTGTTGTTGTACCTGCATGGCTTTCACGAGATGAGTGAAGTTGCTAGGTGTGTCTCCGACCGGTGTGCTAAGTGAGGGTATGGTGGTTGAACCCGAACTTGGAAAAGAATCATCTTGGTTTACTTTGGGAACTCGGTTTGGTGTCGTGTGGTGTGTGGTGACTGGCTGAACCAATGGTGTAGAATTCTTAACATCATAATCATTTTCAGCCTCAGCAAATGTTTTCTCTATAGCAGCAGCTCTCGCTAGCTTTGTCTCTAACTCGATCTGCCGCCGTCGCTGACGAAGCTTTAGCTCCTCCTCTTCCAGAGCCTGTCTTCTATTCTCTGTTGCAATTTCTGCTTGCAACGCAGCTTTCTCGGCTGATGCTCTGAGCCTAGCATTGGATGCTGATGATGCACCCGATGCAACGCTTGTTGCCCTTGAACTTCTGCTGCCAGCTTGGCTCAATGAATCCATGTACTCAAAGGTCGTCGCAATCTGGTCAGCAGAATTTGAAAGCTTGGTATCCATCTCCTGTCTCGCTTTACTGTCGGTACTCAAGGTAGTTGGCTATTAAATGATGAATTTCATACTTCATTGAAGTACAATTCAAAGTATCCTTGAAGCTCAAACTTAACTGATGCTGAAGGTCGGAAACTAATGTCGCAAAAGCACAAATTGAACTAATGTAGCCTGTGATGCTACAGATCGTCGTTTTACTTAAGTTCAGGAATATTTTACTCAGCAATGAGACGCACCAAATTAATTGTAAAACTTTCTTTATTGTTCTTGATCCGCTGGTAGAATTACTTTATAATTACTGTGACGAATAAACTTTGATTTGACGATTGAGTTCTGATTGTATACAAGATTACTAATTAGTGTTGACGGTTGACTGGCGAAATAGAGGTGGCAATTAACTTACTGGATGGCGGTAGTTGGTGGTTGGTGTAGTCTAGTGATTGGTGATAGGTGATTTGGTGGATGGTGGTGGTTCAACTAAAATATATAAAGAGAAAATAACAAATTGCAATAAATACATGAACCAAGGCCATACTTTGACTTAATCTATATAATCAATTAGGACTATAATCAATGGCATCAATAACGCATACATGAACGTATAATACAGAGCAACGTGCCTACGTACATGTCATGTACAAACTTGTACACGAGTGTAATTTCCACTTGACAAAAAACCTTAGTTTTGCATAACAAAATACTTCCAAATTACTCAATATACTCAATAACAATGCTAAAATAAAATGAGAACACTCACTTTGCTGAGCTGCCTAGGTTTTGTGGCAACAGATGTCTCAAAAAATAATGGGTCTTGCCCTATATCTTGGCAATTTGCTGATGTCAATTGTACGACAAAAATAAATGTGATACAAAATCGCGCCCTCTATTGACTTTTGAAAAAGGCGAGGCGCTGCACAAAAAAAAGGTAAACCAAAAGAATATTCTGGCGGCTACACCCAGCATAAATCGGTCCAATCGGATTGGACCGATTTAGGATACGGAGTGGATTGGACTGATTTATGCGGCTAAAGCCCGGTTCATACTTCCTGCGAATGCGAATGCGATACAAATGTTTGTTGACGTCACAAAATTTGCAACGAATAATTCGCAGCAGTTCACCTTTGAACAACTCACTTGCGAATATCGCTGCAAAAGGAGGGTTGTGACGTCAAATTCACAACACATTCGCTTCGCATGAAGTATGAACCGGGCTTAATGCACAACACTGTCTTTAATCTGAAGAATTCACATTTAACAATTAACTTGTGACTGAGCAAGTCATTGTACTATGTAATACTCAATCTAATTCACAAATCGGCTTATTTGAACTGTGAAGTGCCTTCAAAATTATTTTGTTTGAATAATCCTAATCCAGAATTGAGTTCTCTTTATCTTACAAAAGGATTATAACTTTCCGTATGGCGCCACCACTTTTTCACTCATTTTTACAAAAAGGGATATATCAATCAGGTAAATAAGTTCCTATATTATTTTATATCGAATGAAAAAGTGGTGGCGCCATACGGAAACTTTTCCAAAAGCCCTTTTCTGTCAACAAGTTAACAAATAAAACCAAATTACATGAGCGCACACACATGGTGCCAGAAGACAGCTCATTCAGTTGTGCATTCAGGTGCTTCATTCAGGCATGGCGAATCTTTTAAATGCGGAATGTTTTAATACGGAAGCTATTTCCTTGTTTTATGTTCTGTACAAGTGAAAAATAGTTTGTTAAAAGTACTTACTGGGGGAGGGAGGGGGGTTGGATAGTACCCTGTCTGTGCTCTTTAATTGGCATGGGTGTACATTTTGACCTAAACTGGTGTCCAGCATGCAACCACTTGACCATCAAACAAAGGGTCCCGCCATGTTGCAACTCTCTCATTACCGGTACTACACGGCTCTGGGTAAACTTTTCATGAAGCATGTAAGCGCAGCAACTAGCTAAACACAGAATAGTAGTGCTTAGCAGAAACAGGTCACCAAATTTTGTGGCTGGATCTATTTTTGTTAGACACTTACGGCCGTGTCCGAAACGGAGATTTCGGCTACAGCTACGGCTAGGGCGCGCGCGTCTGCTTTTCTTTAACACTGACAGATGCGCTGATCTAGCCGTAGCTGTAGCCGAAGTCGCCGTTTCGGACACGGCCTTAGTGTCATAAAGCAGTATTTTCTGCTATACAGCTTTATAAAATTGGGTCCAGGTTCATCATGCAGCTTTTTATATCCACACCATACAACCAACCTCTGTGTGAAAATATATATACAAATAATTTGGGTGAAATTCGGACCATACAACTTTAAATTTAGTACTTTGAAAAAAATCGCGGGAAAATCTCAAGGAAAGTTCCCAGAGTCCGGGTCTTGGGCATGCGCAAATCAGTTTGTCAATCCATGACTCATGACTCACGCACTGCCGATTTATCGCGTGCCAGCAGAACCACTGACCTATCTCAACCTTGTCCTTTTAAATAGACCATGAATTTCGTTCCCCCGTATTTATTTGTATGTACGAGGTTGTAAGGCGCCGGTTTGAGCTTTAGAGGGCGCCCAAAGTAATTTCCGTCTACAGTATTATGGCATACGACGTTGGGCTATGTGCGCTGTGTGCTTAAGAAATGCGTAGCGCCAAATTTGAGTAAAGTATTTTAGGGTTTTTCTGCGACATTTTTGCACTATTTTTGCTTTGACAGGCAAGTTAACATGGACGTAGTGGATACTCATGGGGAAGGGTTGAGGTAAGAAGTATAATTGTTGAAACTGTGATATTGATTGACCCTTTATTAAACAAAAAAGTATCAACGTTTGTGTGTCCCTAAAAAATAATACACACCAAATCATGCACACGTCGGCCGCGCTCTATTTACCCATGGAGGAATATTTACCATACCACATATCACGTCACATGTGGCGGTTACTCCTTGTTTTTCAAGTGAAATTTTCCCCAACTCTGTGGCCGGCTGAGGTTGTTTAGCCCATTAGCCCCACTATTTGTGGTTTGTTTCACTACCAACAAACCTCATAGCTCTAGTAAGGAGTAGTTAAGCCCCTAAGTAGTTTGTTTTTGTCAGGTTTGTTATTGTTTTTTAATTAAAATAAAATGATATGGCAAAAAACGTATGTCCATCTGTTGTTGATTGACCCTGTTGCTTACAAAAAAAAATATTGGACTGAATAACCATGGTACTACTACTATGGATATTATGAAGAACCTCCACATGGTGGTAGATTTGTAGAAAAATGTATTGATTGATGTTGACATGAAGTAAATGTATCTGAAATGAAAATGAAATGTTGAAAACATGTTCAGCAACCTAGTTAGTATGAACATGATTAAAAATTGATTTTTCTGTGAGTTTGTTTGTAATATCTCTCTAGCAAATTAAGTTTGCTAGTTCGTTGCGATAATGTAACCCCCCCCCCCCCCCACCAGACAGCCGCCAGTCCGGAGGGTTACGGGATTCTCTCGAGCGGCAGTGGACAATCTGGTCCATCACGTGTAATTTGGACAGCTAGTCACCAGATTTGCATCATTTTTACCACTTTCAAAATCATGACACAAATTCTAAGGGCACGAACTTAATCCTCAATGTCTAATGAACACTCACAACACCATTGAAAAAAATATTTTTTAAGAAACACGACAAAAACTTACCAGCTCCTGGAGCGAATACCCAGGTTTATATTTAGAACCTGTCGCATCACTTTGCAAACGCGTTATTTTTTTGTCACCAAGCGCTGAACTGCACGTACCAGCCTATTTGGATTGACGAACTGCTGAGCCATGGCCGTGTTGGACTAAACCATTCTGTGAAAGGGGTGTTACAAGGCAGTGCGTGTGCGCTGTTCGTTTACAATGCCCGCCGTTCACTCATAGTATGGGGCGCATGCACTGCAGTTCTGCCTTGTAACACCCCTTTCACAGAATGGTTTAGTTAAAAACTTATCGTTTAGCTACACATTTTATATATTTACGGTTTGTATAACTGTAACAAACTCTGGAAGAAGCACTGCAGCTGTCGATAATGTTAATGTAGCATTTTGAGAAACAATTCCCTTAATAGGAATGTGGTTTTCTAGAGGGATTTAAAAACATTTCAATTTGAGAAAGCAATTCTCAGATTGTGTATTCCATTTCAGCACCTTTTGCAATTAAATTGTCAATATAATTTTAATGTATAAAGCTGCATTTCAAATCCCTCCTTAGTCGCAGTCCTCTCTCCTCCAAATAAATCTACAAGTATACCCTCCCTCTCACCCGTTGCTTTTATGCCAGTTTTGGTCTCTGCGACGTACACACACAAATACAGATTTATAAAGGATTAAAACAATAAATGGCTACCAAAAAAACAAAAGATTTGCTTTGACTATAACTAATGAACAATTTATGGGTAACTACTTTAAACATTGATACCTCACCATGCATTGCCTCAAATCCCATACAATAAACAATTGTCATTGATGTTGTTTGTATAAACAGTGATTTTCATCATAAGCTTACCGCTAAGATTCTCCAGGATGAAGTGTTGCGTAATCTTCGGCCGATGTTTCCTCATCTTGGGGAGAATACCATCCGAGATATTGTCGCCCATCAGAGCGCGCTCCTGAATCAAACACTTGATCAGGTCAGTCTTACTAATAGCTGCGTCGATGTACTCCTTGACACCAGGGCAATTCAACAGGAGAACAGTCCCATCCCAAGGGACTACATCGATCTCACTCAATTCGAAGGTGTGTTGCTGTTTTTATTATTTTGATATAGAAAAGTTGATAAAAAGGTCTGGAATTTCATTCTTGTTGAACTGTGAGCAAAGTATCAGTGCTTGGGGAAGCAGGGAATTCTGTGCTTACGTCAAGCTTATTTCACATGTTAGAGGATCATTTTTGGCTTGTGTACGTGCGTATCCCACGTTACAAGACATTCTGCGCCTACACAGCTAGCACAGAAATGTTCTGGTGCTCAGATGGATTATGGATATGCAGGCCTGGAATTTCATCTTTTAGAGAGCAAGGCCATTTTCATTTTGAAAAGGGCACTTGCATTGGAAAATCTTAAAGTCTATGGGAATTGTTGAAAGGGCACCAAGGCCAAGACTAGGGTAACGGAGGCCATGGCATCCATGGGAATAATCTTTTGCACCTACAATAATATAAGCTAGTTTTATTATAGCGCAATTTACAACAATGTATCAATTCGCTTTTCAGTAGTGCCCCGGTCATTTGGCCAATAACGTTTCCGTAATCTTTATTAAACACAACAATACCAGCCTCTACCCTCGCTGGTACTGGTTTATTCCCCTTGGTAAAGAGAAGCAATTAAAGTGACGTGTCTTGCTCAAGGACACAGGAGTCTTGACCAGAATTTGAACACACACCTGATCTTGAATTCGATGCTGCCATGAAAGATTGCCAGCAGAAAAGTGTGTAATATTTTCTTTTGAATTATGTCTTCGTCACAGATTGTTCAGGTGTTGTCAAACTCAACTTTGCCATCAACACCCTTGATGATACACCTGCCGGAAACGTCTCCATTGTCGATCTCATAACAGATGAATCGTCTATGAATTCTTCAAACAACCCCCCAGTGAATTCAATCTCCAGCAACAGCCCAAATGCACTGATCTCAGAACCTTCTCCTCAAAGAACAAACATTTCCGATATCTCGATAGAGAGCGTCTCTGGTGATCTCCAACAAAGTCCTAAAGATGGTTGCCTCATTTCTCCTAACGCCGTCTCCACGCCGGTTAGATTTCAGCCGGCTACCTTCAAAACTACTCCTATAGGAGGCAGGAATGTACACCCCTCGGTTGCTAAGACACCTAACATGAGGTCGGCAGACGATCATTACGATGGCCAGCATCATCGGGCAAAGAGTTCCAAGGCCCCCTCAACAATGTCAAGATGCCCATGTGATGACTGCAAGACGAATCCATCCTCACACGGGCATCACCACTCATCTTTAAGTCATAATGGAGACGGAGAAAGACATCATTCGACACCCGGAGTAGGTGGGCATTCCTCGCCATCGATCTTCACCTCAACTCATGCCTCAAGTTCCATCGGTAGCGAGAGTAAACCACCGTTGCAGTCATCAGGAACATCTCACCTTGGTAGTGGCATCTCAACCAGTGCGTCCATGAATAGTACAACCACAGGCAACACCAGAGTCACCTCTGGTACAAGCACGGCTGAGTCGCCGACTGACTCTAAAAGACCACCAGTCCGGATATCGTCTCCTGAAGGGGACCTTATGAAAGCTAGACTTAACAGGTAGGACTTAATTCATTCATGTGATTTAAAATAAATAAATAAAACAGTCTCTACAGAATTCTTAAAAAGACAGCAAGTGGACAATTTAAACAAGTAAAATACATCAAGAATTAAAAAGACAGTGGAATCTGACGAATTGTTGAGGATAACACAAAAAATAAAATAAAAATTCAACCTTTCTGATTAAAACTTTTATTTACCAAGGAACAAGGAGCTATTTACAAGATTGAGAAGAATGATGGTTTAAATTTTTCACATGTCTAATCTGACTTTCAAAGGTCAAACAAAATCACCGCATCTTATCCGAATTGTTGACTCGAGTGATGTGACCTGGACTCTAGTTTGATTCAAGTCGCTTATTTTTTGAGGTGTGACTTGACTTACAAGTAACTTTTAGCATTGGCTGTTTTTACTTGACTTGGACTTGCTTTAAAAAAAAACTTGTTACCAATGCAAGTCAGAAGCTACTCAAACGTCTCCATAAACTATTACAATTTGCACATTGCTGGTCAGATACTTTTCTCGACTGGCATGTGGCTTCAACTTCCAATTTCGAGTCTGATCTGCCCTCTCTAACTCATGCCCAGCACCTTGATGCGCGTAGCTGCGATCAATGAGGAGGCTGGGCATGAGCATGGTCTGCCCTGACGGAGATCATTTAAGGGTTTGAAATTAGCTCAACCTTGTTCCAGTTGTTTTTCATGCATAACTATATAACCTTTAATCCTTCTTTTGTCTCTTCGTTTTTCCAGTTTGAATGAAGCAATATTGAAGCTTTCCAAGATGAGCAAGAACCCTCGTAAAATTCAGCCTAGACTAGGGACCTCATCCCCTGTCACTACAACGTCAGTGCCTGTTACTGGTAATACCACAGCTATACCAGGCTTCCAAAAGGCTTCTACATTTGCTTCAAGCCAAGTCACTAAGCAGCCGGAAACTGCTCAGGTCAATAGCAACAGCAATAATGTATCAATCTATAATAAACAGGATGTGAACAGGACTGGTATCCTAAACCCAGGAACGGCCAGCACCATCAGTCCAACGAACCCTGGTTTGATCCGAGAGAAGAAGCCTAGATATCCAACAAGTTCAAGTACCACTGGACCTCTTCCATCAACCCCCAACTCACTCAGCTCTACAGGTATTCACAGGATGTATAAATCCCCATCCTCAACCTCCTTCCCAAACCGAAATCAAAGTGCTTCTCAATTGAGACCCACATTCGAGCAACCACGTTTTCCATTAAGGCAACCCATTAAGTTCGGTCAAATGGCATCAGTGGGTGCACCAGCAAGCAATCAGAATCCAGGAATTCATCATCGTTATCATCAGGGACAGACTGCCTTTGCAACACCAGTTTCAACAAACTCACAGTCTTTATCTAAGCCAGCTACTGTGGGTAGTAGGCTTGATTCAGAGCCAAGAACTACAGTGCCTTCTGTACAAACTTTTCATAAGCCAGCGACAGTTGGCCAAGTAAGCAGACAAAAGACATCCCCTAATCAGGCTCCTCTGGATAGACCTGATTCAGGACCAAGATCTACAGCACCTTCTGTTCGACCTGCTGTGCACTTTTGCCAAAGAGCATCTGCAAGTACATCTGTGTACAATGCCTCCGAACCCATGCCAACAGTAAAGGTACTTCCTGCCACCAGCTCCCATCCTTCCCCTGGCCTAAAAAATCAACAGCAACACTATGCACAGGCTCACACTTCTTCTTCTGCCACCAAGGAGCAGGAACCAAGTTCATCTCAAACGCCTGCTTCTAGGCATGTTCCCCAGCCCCAGGTACTTAATACATGGCCAAATAGAACGGAGCAGCTCATCATGCCCAAGCCCCCAGTCAAAGCCCAACCAGCCATGACGCAGCAACAACAGTGGCAGCCTCCATTCCCAGCCCAAGCCCAACCAACGGCAACCGTGCCACTGCCTCTAGACCAAGCTTCGCCAGCCATGGTACATCAACTGCAAGTTGGATTCCAAGTCCCACCAGCCATGACTCAGCCAACCATGGAACATCAACTGCAAGCCCAAGCCCCACCAGCCTTGCCAGCTCAGCCCCTAGCCCCACCAGCTCAGCCAGCTGTTGTGCATCAACCACCAACCCAACCCCAGGCCCCTCCAGCCATGGTTCAGCCAGCCATGGAGCGTCGACTGCAAGCCCAAGCCCCACCAGCCTTGCCAGCTCAGCCCCTAGCCCCACCAGCTCAGCCAGCTGTTGTGCATCAACCACCAACCCGACCCCAGGCCCCTCCAGCCATGGTTCAGCCAGCCATGGAGCGTCAACCACCAGCCCAAGCCCTAGCACCACCAGCTCAGCCAGCTGTGGTGCATCAACCACAAGCCAGACCCCAGGCCCCTCCAGTCATGGTTCAGCCAGCCATGGAGCATCAACCACCACCACCACCAGCCCCAGCCCAACCACTTGCAGCCCAGGCCCAACCAGAACCAGCCCAGGTCCAACCACCACCAGCTCAGCCAGCTAGGATACATCAAGCTCCACCAGTCCAAGCCCCGCCAGTTCCGGTTCAGCCAGCTATGGTGCATCAACCACCAGCCATGGTGGATCAGCCTCAGATTCCAGTCACTGTCCACAACTTTGACCTGATGGCAGCAGAGGTGGTAAGTTTAGAAATCAAAAATTAAAAAAATCTTTAAACATTTAAAAGATGGAAGTTTGCATTGGCGATAAAGAATATTCAGTTATACCCTGGACAGTTTCGCTAATCCTATTGGTGGAGAGCGTATCACGTGGGGGTGTTCCAAAAGTTGATAAAGACCAGCTGGAGCTGTTAATGACCGGCTGGCTTCCACTCAGGCCTTTTCGCATTGCCCAGCCCTGCCGGTTTTAAACCACCGTTTAAGAAGTCGTCACTACCTTTTTATTCCCTTATTAATTTAGGTTTTACCCATATACACCGGTGTGTGTTAGCACTGTATACTCAGTACTTTCCCTAGTTCTGTTGAAAAACATCACAGGCATATTACTTGGATGGGATTCAAACCCTCGACCTCTGCAATTCTAGAGCAGTGTCATTCCAACTAGACCGCCGAGATTGCCCGGGCAGCTAGAGGCAGTTTGAATCTTTACATTGCATCAGTTCTGTACTATAATTTGTACACAAATCTATTACCTTGTTTTGCAGATGACAATGTTCCCAGATGTCGAGCCAGGATACGTCTTGACAAAACTGAGGGAGTTTCAAGACCATCCTACACCTAACCATTTGATGTGTAATCACCTACTGGAGGATGCAAACTACCCCAAGGTCAAAAAGCCAGATGTACACAAGACACCCAGCACAAATGAAAAGATATCTAAGGTCAGCATTCTTAAAGACACTGGACACTATTGGTAATTGTCAAAGACCAGTCTTCTCACTTGGTTTATCTCAACATATGCGTATTAATAACAAACCTGTGAAAAATTTAGCTCAATTGGTAATCAAAGATGCAAGATAATAATGAAAGAAAAAACACCATTGTCACACTAAAGTTGTGTGCTTTCAGATGCTTGATTTCGAGGCCTCATATCAAATTCGTGGAAAATTACGTCTTTGTTCAGAGGGAGCCGTTTCTCACGATGTTTTATACTATCAACCTCTCCCCATTACTCGTTACCAAGTAAGGTTTTATGCTCATATTTATCTTGAGTAGTTACCAATAGTGTCCACTGCCTTTAAAGGGAAGGTACACGTTCGGTAACTACTGAAAACAAATATTAACTTACAAACTGACTTGGTAACGAGCATTGGAGAGCTGTTGATAGTATAAAAGATTGTGGGAAACTACTTCCTCTGAAGTAAAGCAGTTTTTGAGAAAGAGGTAATTTCTCACTCAAATAATAAAAGACTTCTAGCCAGAAGTCTTTTTTTCCTATCTGAAAGCACACACATTCGTCCAACAAGGGTGTTTTTTCTTTCATCATTTTCTCGCAACTTCGATGACCGATTGAGCCCAAATTTTCACTGGCTTGTTATTTTATGCTTATGACGGGATACAGCAAGTGAGAAGACTGGTCTTTGACAATTACCATGGTGTCCAGTGTCTTTAAAGGAACACCTTGCCTTGGATCTGGCGAGTTGGTTTAACTTTGGAAACCGTTTGTTAGAAAGATGGTTTAAAAGTAGAAATATAATAATCTACATAAATTTGCCTCAAAATTGCAGTTTTTGTTTGTTGTGAAGTAACATGGTACTCTAACTCAGCCCTGATACTTCATCTTTTAAGGGGCAAGGCTATTTTACCTTGACTTTTTGTAAAAATTTAGGGCACCAAGGCAATTATCAAAAATGTCAAAGGGCATCAAGGCAATCATAAAAAGTTGCGAAAAATAAAAACTCTGAGTTGAATTTTTGAAGAACATCGATGTCACAATAAAACCATGACTTAAACCAAGTAATTCATTATGTTTTTTTACCCACATCAGCCATGTGTGTTAGCACTGTATACTCGGTATTTACCCGAGTTCTGTGGGAAAAATCACAGGCATATTACTGGGGTTGGATTCGAACCCACGACCTTTGCAATTTTAGAGCAGTGTCATACCAACTAGACCACCGAGATTGCCTATTTCATGAAGATGACAACCATGAAATTCATTCTCAAAAATATATCTTTCAAAATAATGTCGTTTGTGATCACCATGAATCGGCCGAGGACCCCGGCTGTAGGCCACGGCTGATAACCATCCATGGGTTGCAGAAATCTCAGACTTGTCTCTCATTACATGACAAATGGTAAACTAATGATGGTCGCCAGTATCGATCTCTCTTAATTCTTTTTTGTACAACAAAACGTCTAGGAGAGAGATTGCACAATAATCAGAAAAAGGAGATGAAAATCATGAATTCCAGTACCAATTGTCCTTTAAAAGGACTTACGTCTGGAAAAAGGATTATGCAATGATCAGAAAAAAGGGAGATTCAAATCATGAATTCCAGTACCCATTGGTATGTTGCAAAGAACAAAAAGACAAAGGTCTGGAAAAGGGATGGCACATTAATCAGAAAAAGGAAGATGACAATCATGAATTCCTTTAAAAGGACTTAGGTCTGGAAAAAGGATTATGCAATCAGGAAAAGGGAGATTCCCAGCATGAGTTCCAGTACTCTTTGTCCTGATGAGTGCCTGCATTGCAACGCATCGTGTTCCCTTCTTTTTCTCTTTTTAAGAATTTGAATAATCTCCAACATACAAATTTTCTGTGTTGTTTCAGGGCAGAGGAGATTACATAAAGGACTACTATAAGCTAAAGACATTTACCCCGTATCAAGATGTGATGTTTCACCTTCAGACTGTCTTCACAATGGTGAGTGGTTAAGTTCTCGTTAAGGTCTCAACTCCTCGTCTTCAAATGTCTCCAACACACAGCTTCACAATGGACCTTATGCATTGACGTCATCCAGCCCCCATCTTAGAGGTAAAGCGGTGATGAAACTGTCAAAAGGCTCAGATTTGTACTCGCAGCGGACAGGATTGGCCAATGAACAACCTCCTTTTGACCTCTAGGTGAGGGCGCCCTACTGAAATGAGGTCACGTGCATAAGGTCTATACCTTGACCGCTGTATCCAGCTCCACTTATCTGGATGATCTAGTCTTCGATCCTGCTGTGATGGTACACTGCTGTCGGAACAAGCTCTTTTAAGGTTATTTGAGCGGGCCTTTTAAAGGCAGTTGACACTATTGGTAATTACTTGGTAACGAGTAATAGGGAGCTGTTATAGTATAAAACATTGTGAGAAACAGCTCCCTCTGAAGTTAAGTAATTTTCGGAAAGAGGTAATTTTCCACGAATTTGATTTTGTTGGTAATTACTTGGTAACGAGTAATAGGGAGCTGTTGATAGTATAAAACATTGTGAGAAACAGCTCCCTCTGAAGTTAAGTAATTTTCGAGAAAGAGGTAATTTTCCACGAATTTGATTTTGAGTTTTTAGAATTTTCGGATTTAGAACTTGAGGTCTCGAAATCAAGCATTTGAAAGTATCTTTCATTATTATCTCTCAACTTTGACAACCAATTGAGCTCAAATTTTCACAGGTTTGTTATTTTGTGCATATGTTGAGATATACCAAGTGAGAAGACTTGACAATTACAACTAGTGTCCAGTGTCTTTAAGCTTTTTTGTTTTTCATTGCCTCTTTATGATGAGCGCCATGATCTAGATGGAATGGTGCTATAGAAGTCCATCAGACTAAGGGAGTACTTGGGACAACGAATATAATTTAATATTATAAAAAATAATATAATATCCGAAAAAATTCTTTATTTTGTTTAAAAATACAGTTGTCCTTGGACTCAATACGACATGTGCTCAGTCTTCACTTTCATCACTACGCGCCTACACGAGTTTGTCTGGAAGAGATTTTACTTACAAACGAGGCGATACGAAACATCTTGACACGACCAAAGAACGTTGCAAATGATCAACGTAAAGTCAAGGTGAAGATCACAACAAAAGGTAAGTGCATTCAAAACATTTGAAGTTGTTCAGTTGACTGGCACTTGTCTTGGGCCAGTTTGATAATGCTGTTCAGAAGAACATACAGCTCAGCAATTTTCTCTGCTAAGCAAAAATTGAGTGGGGCACCAGTCACAACAATGTAAACTTAATGCAATTTTGGCTGGTAACCTATTCCTATTAAAGCAATACTATTTTGTGCTTAGGCCAGTGCTCAAATTTAATGGCTCTGCTTACTGTACGCAACAAATCGGCGCTTACTGAAAACAGGTAATGCAGCACTTAATTGTATCACACGATTTATCAGGAAATTTTTGCTTGTGTGCGCCACTGCTTGCATACTCCACGTTCAGGGCATTCTTAGCTTACACAGCTAGCGCAGAAATAAATGCAAAGTGCAAAAAGTGCAAAATTTGGCGGTAAGCATAGCCATGAAATTGGTTTCTTTATTGGGTTCTATCCATGACGCACAAGGACAAGTGCCTTCAAATTTGCATTAAGGATGAAGAATATTATGAAAGTGTGTCAGTTTGACATCTGTAATGCGCAAGAACAAGAAGCGTAAAGACAGCGGACACTATTGATAATTACGCAAAATACCTATTAGCATAAAACCTTACTTGGTATCGAGTAATGGGGAGCTGTTGATGGAATAAAACTTTGTGAGAAACGGCTCCCTCTGAAGTAACGTAGTTTTCGAGAAAGAAGTAATTTTCCGCGAATTTGATTTAGAGTCCTCAGAATTAGATTTGTGGTCTCGAAATCAGGCATCTGAAAACACACAACTTCGTGTGACAAGGGTGTTTTGTTTTTTTGTTTTTTCATAGTTCTCTCGCAACTTCGACGACTAATTGAGTTTAAATATGCACAGGTTCGTTATTTTGTGCATATGTTGAAATACACCAAGTGAGAAGCTTGGTCTTTGACAATTACCAAAAGTGTCCAGTGTCTTTTAACCTCTGTATTGTTTTTATTCTCTTCCAGACAGAGAGGGGAAGCCAGTGAAGAATCACATTACCATTCAGGTATTAAAAGGACGGAGAAACGTGGGTAGCGGAAGGGTGGCAGATCGAGATCTTCAGAAAGAAATCGAGTATTATAAGGAGTATACTAAGAACAGCGCTGTGGTGAGTAACTAGAGGAATGGTCGTGAGTGGTGGGTTCAATTTCAAATTGAGTTGTTAACGTAAGTGTTATTTAAGGAGATACAATGTGGTCCGTTAATATGGCGATTTCATGTTATTATTGTTTGTTATTTTTTCATTGCTAATTTGTGACTCACAAGGGTAATTTCAAAGTTGTGTGACCTGCTTTTTCAGCTAAAAGAATTCAGGAAAACTTCTTGGTATTCAGTGCATATACACATTGGTGTAAGGGTAAAGGCATACAATATTCTTTAAAGCCATTGGACACTTTCAGTACAGGAAAGAAAAAAAAGTTCACAGATTTACAAATGACTTACAGGGTTTACAGAAGGTAATGGTGAAAGACTTCTCTTGAAATATTGTTCCATGAAATGCTTTACTTTTTGAGAAAACAATATCAATTCTCAATATCGAGAATCACAGATTTATAGTAAACACATGTCATGACACGGCGAAACGCGCGGAAACAAGGGTGGGTTTTCCCGTTATTTTCTCCCGACTCCGATGACCGATTGAGCCTAAATTTTCACAGGTTTGTTATTTTATATAGAAGATGTGATACACGAAGTGTGGGCCTTGGACAATACTGTTTACCAAAAGTGTCCAATGCCTAAACCCTTTAATTCGTTGCTGTATCTGCTGCTATAAAGAAGGATTTGTACTGCCTCTAGCTAAGGGGCGATCTTGGTGGTTAAGTTGATAAGACATCTTCTCTGGAACGGCAAAGATTGAAGGTTCAAATCCCGCCTGAGTAATATGCCTTACATCAGTGTAATGGTGAAACGTAATTGTATTCTTTATCCATGCTGCAATTTTTTAAATTGTTGCTTTTTCTTTGAAACCTTTTGATTGTTGTTGCTTTTAAAATGTGTTTTAATGTAGTATATTTATCCATAAATTAATGCTAGCATTTATACAGTGGTATTTGTACATAATACTTTTATACTTAGTTTCTAGAGTCAGGTTTGTGGCGGCACTGCATGGTGATCTACATGTATTGGCCCTGGGATGAATCGGATGGCTTTGAGAAGAGCCATTTTGTTGTATTTGACTTTTGTCATTTGTTATTTTTGTATTTATTCGTGTATTTTATTCATGTCTTGTGTGTTTGATTTCTGAGGATTTTTCCTAATTTCAGAATTCTCTGAAAACAACCTAGAGAAAGAAGTAACTATTCACAAATTTGATTTCGAGACCTCAGATTTAGAATTTGAGGTCTCGAAATCAAGCATCTGAACGCACACAACTTCGTGTGACAAGGGTGTTTATTCTTTCATTATTATCTCTCAACTTTGACGACCGATTGAGCTCAAATTTTCACAGGTTTGTTATTTTATGCATATGTTGAGATACAGCAAGTGAGAAGACTGGTCTTTGACAATTACCAATAGTGTCTAGTGTCTTTAATTGTACCAACTGGGAGATTCTTGGTCCAGAGTAAAGGGAACCCAGGTCTGCAAGCCATTTACAGGAATGTTTCCGTCAGTCAAATCTCATCCCTCGTACCAGTAGCAGGTTTTTAATGTATACTGTTTCTTATATGATTTATTTCAGGAGAAGGATTTGATGTTTGCGCTAAGCATGAATGAGAATGAGTATGAAACGGTAAGTACATTGGAACATGTGGACACTAAGCCTTTTTGAGCGATGGTGGACACTATACGGTTGCTTTGGTTTGGGTGTGTACAGACAAATTTACCCAAATACAATAGTGTCAAAGTATTGTGTCCACCTTATCTCAAAATGGCTTACTGTCAGTTCAGGATTTGACCTTTACTTTGACTTTTTGGGTTCAGCGGAAGTAGGTCAGATCTCCCAGCCCATTTACAGCCGCTATGGGCATTGTGGGACAAGCCGCTTGTGGCTGCTTAGTCTTTCAGGGAGTTTAGGGATTGGTAGATCAGACAACTTATTGGTCAACAAATTTCTGCAAGGTTATTTGTGTTTGTTTTACTTATTTTTCTTTCCTTATTTGAACAATTTTCACAGTAAAAGTATCTTTACTTGCCTTCTACCTCTAAGACCCTGGTTCGATTCTCACCTGGGGCACATACTATGTGGATTTGGTTTTCAACCCCATATACCTAACTGCTAATTGGTTTTCCCCTCGTCTTAAACTAAAACTCCCTTCTTTGTCATCTCTCCATTGGTTCTAAGCTAGTAACGTTTTTCTAACAGTTCTTTTGGTGAGGTTTAAAGTAGCACCATGTCTCAATCTCTCTGTTCTGAAAAGAGTTGTCAACCACTGGTTCTTTTTAGAACCAACACCACCCAAAAGAGATTTACACATGGTGCTACGTCAAACCTCATCTTAATCTACTCCCACCATGCAAAGTTCCAAATCCTACTGAGCGTTCCTGGCTTCATAACCAGAATGAATGACTGACATGAAATGTAATAAATTTTTGGGATTGGATTTGTTGATAGGAGGGTCAGTTGATCGAGTGTGGATGCTGCTACGCCGAAGTACCCTTTGAAAATATGGTGCAATGCCTGGATGGGCATCTCTTCTGCTCAACGTGTCTTCAGAGTTACGCCCAGCAAGCCGTATACGGACAGGGCAAGGCGCTGTTGATGTGCATGACGGACGGCTGTGACAGTTCCTATCCAAGAGGTACTAGTTAGGGTACTAGTTTAGGTACTTGTTGAGGTGCTAGTAACATTACTAGTTTAGGTACTTGTTGAAGTACTAGTTAGGGTACTAGTTTAGGTACTTGTTGAGGTACTAGTTAGGGTACTAGTTTAGGTACTTGTTGAGGTACTAGCTAGGGTACTAGTTTAGGTACTTGTTGAGGTACTAGTTAGGGTACTAGTTTAGGTACTTGTTGAGGTACTAGTAACATTACTAGTTTAGGTACTTGTTGAGGTACTAGTTAGGGTACTAGTTTAGGTACTTGTTGAGGTACTAGTTAGGGTACTAGTTTAGGTACTTGTTGAAGTACTAGTTAGGGTACTAGTTTAGGTACTTGTTGAAGTACTAGTTAGGGTACTAGTTTAGGTACTTGTTGAGGTACTAGTTAGGGTACTAGTTTAGGTACTTGTTGAGGTACTACAGTCGACTCCCGTTATTACGAGCTCGCATGTTACGAGGTTCCGGTTGATACGAGGTTTTTTGCCGGTCCCGAACGGCCCCATGCGTGTTTCAATGCATTAAAATACTGATTATACGAGCACGGTAGTAGCGAGAACACGGTTATAACGAGGTAATTTGGGAGACCCATTACGAGCAAAACATTGTTTAAAACCCTTCTATAACGAGAACAATTCAAAAACCAACAAAGGAAATACCTGTACAGCTGGTAAAGTCGATATTTGTGGCTTTTTTTTAAGACATACAATAGAGGTGTTAAGTGGACGCTACCGCTAGCAACACTAATCCGAAATCGGGAGTCACGAGTCAGCAAGCAAGGTTGTTAATTCCAAACTCCGGACAATGGTGGGATTAGGAGGTTTGCATGGTTCAAACATTGGAGAAATCTTAAGAAAAGATACTGATCCACTGAGTTTATAAGCGCATTATAAATTTTCAGAAGAAAAAAAACACCCGCAACTTACAATCAAAACTAGTTGCGTGATCAATATTATTGAATGCAAAAGCAAGATTTTACCTGGTATCCCACATTGGCAATGAACCATCTAACATGACAGTGTTTACCAATGAAAATCAAGATTCTATTTTTTGTTGCTGCGACGAGTGTATTGCACATGCACACACATGCACAGAACATCTTCCCTGGTATCTCGCGTTAGCAATGAACCTTCTATTATTACACTAGTGGTTACCAATGAAAATCCTTCTTTTATTTTATTTACTGAAAATTTTCACAGCATGTGCAGTATGCATTGCAGCAGTGAGATTTCCCCTGGTGTCTCGCAGCAGCAATGAACCATCCAGCGTTAAACAGGTGGTTACCAATGAAAACCAAGACTTATTTATTGCATTGGCAATAAACTGCCGGCGACCAAAGTTTTGTAAGAGAAACTTCCCAAAACATGAACGCAAGTTAAAATCGTACACTTTTTATCAATCTTGTAAAATATAAATTGATTTTAAAATTGAATTTAAAACTAAACCAACTTAGTTAAAACAGTTTTATAGTCCCCGCGTTGTGCTTGTTTGTGCAGTACATCGCACATACTACTCTATGCACACAGTAGTACATGTATAGTCAATTGCAGCTCTGCCATGCATCTGTGTGTACACACGTGCGGCCATTATGTCATGTACATGTATATGCAAGTACACGTGTTTTGTGCATGCACAATGATGACGTATGTATCTATATTTAGCGCGCTGCGTTTAAGACGAGATTCGGATAATACGAGGAAAATGGGCCAGTCCGGCGAACCTCGTTATAACGGGAGTCGACTGTAGTTAGGGTACTAGTTTAGGTACTTGTTGAGGTACTAGCTAGGGTACTAGTTTAGGTACTTGTTGAGGTACTTGTAAGGTACTATTTGTTTATTTATTTATTTATTTCATCAAAACCTCAAAAAATGGAGAAGATAAAAAGATTTATAAAAATTGCATCAAAAATACTATAAGGGACATAAACACGCCAATTAAGAAACAGGATAAACCTGACACTCTCGGACGACCCCCAGACAATCCTGACAAAGTAAGAAACAGAGGGATTGTCGGAACGATCTGAGTAGCAGACCGAGAGTATCAAGGTCATCTCATTCAAGAAACTGATTACGAAACAAAACTGTTTTTACACTATCACAAATACCATGGTTGACAGAGTTTACACACTTAAGTTTGAGAATATAGTTTGGGACTCGTCAAGTCTCTTTCCTTTCTTTTTACACCTAGTCAGCCTGACGATGACTAGAGCAGGCTAGTCAAAATGTTGACACCAATTAAAGGGTATATGTACTTTTTCTTAACAAAAAACACAGTGTCCACAGATTTACATTAAACTTACACAGTTTGAAGATTATGATAGAAGAATGCTCCCCTTGAAATTTTACTTACTTTTTTTTTTGAGAAATGAGTAAAAGTAATAATTTATTTTCCTCTCAGTTTTAGCATGTAAAAACGTATTAACCAGTTATGCTATGGTTTTGGTATACTATCATACATGTAACTGGTCAAGGGGATTTTACATGCTAACATAATTTTGGTCTCATGAGACTGTGTGCATTTCCTTGTGTAACATTGTCTTTAGAATGAATGTCACAAAACCAGGAAGCTGTTTCTTCACTAACAAATGAATTGTAATATATTTTCTTTCTCCAATCCTCTGAATGGTATTCTCAGTTCAATTAGAGAAGTGCCTGAAGTCCAAAGATCTAGTGAAGTACGATGAACGTGTACAAGAGGAGTGTATCCAACTGGCTGACATAGAGGGCTTCGTTAAATGTCCGAGCTGTGACTTTGGGGCCCTCTTGGACCCGGGAGATAAGGTCTTCAAGTGCCAGAAAAGCGATTGCATGAAGGTACTTTTTTCCCCTTTTTTTTTTCATGAGTAGAATTAATCTTTTTACTTTCTGTTTATCTTGATGGTATCCTTTCTTCTTGTTCAATGATAAGTTGCTTATTCCACCTGTTATGTATTTTCAAGTTTGTAATGTTATTAATTGTAAAATTGTTGTAATTCAGCATTTGTGCTGCGAGGACAGTTGCTTCAATAAACCATTTTATCTATAGACGGATTGCACTAAGCGTCATCAACCGCCATATTTGATGATAAGCAATGCAAATGTACTTTCAAGCACTACCCACAGCTCTTAGCCACGCGTGCACATTTCATCAAATATGGCGGACGAAGACGCTTAGTGCAATCCTATTTATCTATCTACCTCTTTATGGGGGTTTTGCCTAAGCTATTCTAGGGTAATCCTAGGATAGTTTTGCTTTTTTCCTAATCCTGCCTTAGATTCACTTTCAGTTGCATAACTGTTTACTTAATTGTTTGTTCGAGGAAGGTTCAAGCCTTTCCCTTAACTATCCTCAAAATAAAGAAGCCGTCAGAGCAAACTGTTTAAAATGTTGAGCATATCTTATATAGCGCCTGTATCTACCTAACAGGGTACTCAAGGCGCTGAGTATATATTATACAAACTTTCAGAAAGATAGGTATTGAAGTGATGAATTCTGAGACCCAACTATGTAGCACCGTATAAGGGTTTACGGCACATACAGCAGCCACAGCCAGGAACACTGGGGCGAAACCCCTTCTCTTTTCGATAAGTGCACTGGGTTCTTTTACATGCGTTCGCAACACATGGGTCCAACGGCTTTATGTCCCATCGGCATGGGATTCAAACCCACACTCTGCTGATCAGAAACACCAGAGTTTGAATTCGGTGCTCTTAACCGCTCGGTCATGACACTTCCACAAACCTGACTTACTTAGAATTTTCCACCATGCATAACCTTATGTCTTATCAAAGCAACCATATTAATTGCTGAATATTCATGTTCTCTGGATATCTTTTTAGGAGTCTTGTCGACTTTGCGGTGGGGATTGGGCGGAACACTTCGGGAAAAGATGCGAGGAGATTGAGCAGAAGAATGAGACCAGCCTCAGACTCTCTTAGTAAGATGATCCTTTACATCTCTTGATCTTATTTATTTTATTTTATTTTATTTTATTCAACATCCAACAGCGCAACCATCAATTATAGGGCGGATAAAAATATTAAAAAGTAGCAATAAGAAAGTTAACAAAACATAAAAATACACACATGGCAAGAGGGTAAAAACCCTAAAAAAAAACATACAAAAAACATGCAAGATCCAAAATGGACTAGGGTGGCATGATGAGTAAGGGGGAGGGCTGGAGCACTTGCTTGACTTGGACTTTGAAGGCAGAGATGGATTGGTGGAAAATGACGATGGAAGGGTTGGTTTGAGTGATTGAATTAAACAAGGAGGTTGGTGTATGAATCCCTTATGATATTAATGAACGATGTTATTTCAGATTTTCTTTGTTGATGTAGCATAAAATCCAACCTATTGATAAGAATTTATTGGAGAACGTTGAAATCAAATGAATGGATTTTTTTTGTTTCAGTGAGGAGCGAATGTCTCAGGCTCAGATCAGAACGTGCAATCGATGTAAGACGGGAATCATGAAGGACCAAGGCTGTAACAAGGTAGGTTTTCTAAAATCACGGCACAATTTCATAAGACTCTGCTTACCATAAGCAAATAATCAGCGCTTGCTAAAATCAATCATTTCTATTAAATTTTGTGATAATGGTAATGCTGTCTAACCTTTATAAGGTTACTGTATGTTTGCGAATATTATATAGTTTGCATGATGTGTGTGGAAAAAGATTTAAGAACTGAACTGAACTGTATTTTAACTTGACCAGTTTTGTGATGTTCTTATTATTTTTTAATTATTATTATTATTATTATTATTATTATTATTATTATTATTATTATTATTATTATTATTATTATTATTATTATTATAATTATTATTATTTCGTTGTTTTTTAGTTCTTTGAACAATACAATAATTATAAAAACAAGTAGAGGCCGTCTAGGGGAAGACAAAAGTAATAAAACTGTCAGCAAAAAAGATGTGCCCTCTCACACCTTGCTCGCAAAACAATTTATAAACTATACATACCACAAAAATCTAAAATTGTAGTGAAAAAAAGAAAAGAAAAAAAAAGACGGCAAGTAAAACCAATAGTCAAACGATATGAACAAGAAGTATCATACAAAAACTAATGCCCCTATTCTTCACTTACAGATGACGTGTCGTTGTGGAAGCAAGATGTGTTATATCTGTCGTCAGCCCAACATTGATTACAGTCACTTCTGTGCCCATGTACGGAACCCCGGCGAGGGATGTTCCAAATGTGTAAAGTGCTCTCTGTGGACTGATCCTGTGGTATGCTCAATCTTTGATTCTCAATCTGTAAAGTTTTAATTTAGGAAAATATAAAGTCTGTCAAACTTGTTGTAGGAATCGATGTGATTGTCTTCATTGTTTGGGAGCTGTCATCCATTGCAGCTGCTATATAACAATTGGAAATTTATTTATTTATTTATTACTATTGTTTTTTTTCCCTGGAGGAGGTATTTTATTCAAGCTACTTTATTATACAAAACTACACAAGCTACTGGTAAAAACAACTACTTTTGGAATGATACGCAAAGAGATTGGGAAATATGCATACGTGCTAATATTTATGACTGTGGTTTTATGACTTTCATCCTGTTTAATATCTTCTTGGCTTTTTACTCACCTCTTCATCACCATAGTTTCCCTTTCTTCCTTATTTGACATGGTGTATTCAGTCTAGTGCCTTTTTAACAGTCTTATTGTCTTAACTGCTTTGTAGAGTCGCACATTCTCTCATTTTGCTTCACACCACCTCAATCAGGGAATCAGACTCTCTTTGAACATTCAAGAAGTGTATCAAACATTATCTGTAACCAATCTAATGTGCTGCGTTCTTGATGTAGTGGCGCTTTACAAATGCCTTATGTATGTATGTATGTATGTATGTATGTATGTATGTATGTATGTATGTATGTATGTATGTATGTGTGTATGTATGTACTGTTTAAGTTTGTTGTAATCTTCAAATGATTTTTAAATTGTATTGATGTAGATTTTGACGCATTTCAATCTTCTGATTGTGAAGTCTTTTCTGTATTTTGAAATAATGAATAAACCCTTTTTCTATCATCTATTTGGATATATTTTTGTAGGAGGATGATAAAAGAGCTGTCAAGGAGTTGGAGAAGGAATTACAAATAGAAAAAGGGAAGATGAATCAAGGTAAGGAGGTCGGAACCCATTGTAAATATTTAAATTTTTCAATTCCGAGTTCTGCAAATAACTTCAACTTTTACAAATTTATTAAATTTTTACAAATTTTCGGTGTGATTTGTCAGGAGTTTTTCCTTGGCCCAATTTCGTAGAGCTGCTAAAGCAGAAAATATTGCTGAACAGTTTTCCGCTGAGCAGAAATGAGCAGGATACCAGTCAAACATTTTAGATGAAAAATGGTATTTTGCCTGGTAACCCTGTTCTGGTAAGCAAAATTTTGTGCTTAAGCAGCTCTATGAAATCGGCCTTGTTTGTACTGATAGGTTTTCAATTAAGTTCCAGATGTATTGATTGTGTTACTCAGTTTTAGCACCTGCTCAAGCTTGCACGCCAACACGTGTATGGCTATGAACTCAGAATGCCCTTTAGTCAACAGTTCTTTCACAACTCCAGCTATGTCTTCATCAGCTGTTAGATACCTTATTGTAGTAATATTTTTATGAATTGTTTGAAACTATTGTTTAAATAAATTATGAATTATGTGAAAATTAATCAAACAAGATGCCTTTGCCATGTGATCTGCTATATTGTATTTAATTGCATCCAATATTTGTATATTATACACAACATATAATAGAGTCATGTGTGAGAACATGTTTTGGGAATTGAAATATTGATTTGTCAGCAATGGTTTAGGTTTACCCATACTGTTGTTGGTATTGTTATGCTCTCAAAACCTATATTGCACGGCTAATATCACTACCTGCGTCTTGTGTGTCCTATGTCACGCGCCAAGTTTGCTTGAAGATAAATACGTTATCACAAATATAGCACGTCTGTGTCCCATATCCAACTCAGCCTTCGTCCTCATTGGATATGGGACGCAGAAGCGCTATATTTTTCCGTATTCCACTCTAGCTTATATTGGATGCGAAACAATCAAAGAGAAAAGTACATATAATTGCCCAGGTAGTGTTGGCAGAGTAAGGTTCGAGTACCGGAGCAAGACCAATTTTGCTTCGTCCTTTGGGATTGGATGTAAAGCTGTAGGTCCCATGTGTTGTGTAAAGCATTAGAACCCTGTGCACTTATTGTTAGCAGTGGTATCTGTGGCATGGTTGGCCACAGATTGCACTTCATCGCCTTTTAAATTGTTCAATGGTTCTTTTTAAATTTTTATATATTTGGTTTTTGTAATATGTGGTGTAGCCTGAGGTTTTGGAATTTGAATTTGAGGCCAAGTGGTTTTTTTTTTCAGTCAACTTTTAAAATTTTGGACAGATGCCTCTGGCTTTTGTTTTTTGTTTTTGTTTAAATATTTTGTGAATGTGTGTTGTTTGTACGTGTTTTTATTAATGTGTCATAAATAATATTTTAAGGATAATATTAATCAAAAATGTAATTTAAGCAGTTGACAAATTCAAGAAAATTATCAAAACCTATTTCAACATTAGTAAGTTTATTGCATTACAGGTGGCTTCCATTTAATTTTTTTCAATTAATTGTTCATTTATTTTATTTATTTTCCTGTACTTAGTGTTTTTGTAAGCGCTGTGATTTAGTGTATTAAGTAGAGCTGTGATTTAGTGTATTAAGTAGAGCGTATTTTAATGCCGTTTATTGTTATTATTATGATTATTATTATTAATGATATAATTAGGATTCATATTTCAATTAAGCTCAACATACCAGTCTTAAAATAGTTCACAATTATTACAATAATTATAGATCGCTATAAAAACATTGCACTTTATTTATTATCACTTATTTTTTTCCTACACAGCCAAAGAATCTCGAGACCTGTCAACTCCAATCGATCTAGACGGACCGGAGGCAAAAAGGCAGCGAGTCGTCTGACCTCATCTTGAGACGAGATCGTTGTCTTCTTACCATAAAAATGCCTTCAGTTTAGTCCAGTATAACTTGCCAATATCGCAGTGTCAGGGACGGTTTGACATTTGTATTTGAGAAGTGCAAGATCGTTCTGATTTGCCAGGGTTAATAATCAAACATTTTGTTTGCTTACGACCAGCCAGTCAAATATTCTTGACTGTTGTTGTTGTTTACATTCCTGTATTCCTGTATTTTTTCACTTTTTTGTTTTTTTACACATACATAAATCCTCCCATGGTGTGACCACTCAATACCACACTGTGTGGTTTATATGAATAGTGGATTGTCTATACCAGTCTGTAAACTATGCCAGCCTAGAATATGACATTGTTTGGTGAATGCATCTACTCAGTAAGTAGTCAACCCTCCCACTGTTAGACCACTCAAGATCATACACTGCGGTGTTGAATGATGAACTATGCCAGCCTGGAATATGACATTGTTTGGTGAATGCATCTACTCAGTAAATAGTCAACCCTCCCACTGTTAGACCACTCAAGATCATACACTGCGGTGTTGAATGATAAACTATGCCAGCCTGGAATATGACATTGTTTTGTGAGTGCATCTTCTCAGTAAATAGTCAACCCTCCCACTGTTAGACCACTCAACATCATACACTGTGGTGTTGAATGATAAACTATGCCAGCCTGGAATATGACATTGTTTGTTGAGTGCATCTTCTCAGTAAACAGTTAACCCTCCCACTGTTAGACCACTCAACATCATCCACTGTGGTGTTGAATGATAAACTATGCCAGCCTGGAATATGACATTGTTTGGTTAGTGCATCTTCTCAGTAAACAGTTAACCCTCCAAATGTCAGACCATAAGCCTTTTTGAGATATGGCGGACACAATGCTACAACACTGTGAAGTTGTGGTAAATTTGTGCGTATTGACCATAGAAATAGAACGTATGTTATTCAGTGAAGTGCGCATTTTAGGCAACGCGGCGTTTACACATAAACCTAATGACCACCAACATGGTGAGCGTGGCATCAGTCGCGGCGTGTGACCCACGTATCACGTCCGCCATACCTCAAAAAGGCTTATTCAGTTTCTTCCATTGTGGTTTAGAACGATATATAAACTATGCCAGCTTGCAATGCGATATCATGTGGTAAGCGCATCTACCCAGGACATACACAGTTGTTTCTGTGCATGTTTGTGCAAACCATCCCCACCTATTAAGTGGAATGGTTTTAACTGTGCGGTCAAACCGTTTAGGAAAAGTTGCAAAGAGTTGAGAGCATTGCATTGTTAGAAATCCAGTACATGGATTTCAGTTTGCAGTATACACTATGAAAGTATAATTCACCAATGCTACAAAAGGCGGCCTTATCAGAAATGGCTCTGACAGGAACTAAAAATAAGCCCTTTTGGAATGATTCCTGGAGTGTAGCCTTTTGAGAACACGAGTGGAAACTATAGGAGTGCACTATTTGGTTTTGGTGTGACGAAATGCACGCACCCAAACCAAGAATGCCTTGTCAATCACTATATAAAAATTACTTATTGTAGGTTACACACACTACCCAGCAATTTACCTGCTCATGTTTTCATGTTGTTGTGTTTACTGTTAAATTGGTAAATCAACTAGATTTCTTAAGATGGTTGGTGGTAGTGCCAACTTCAATTATAGTGTTCATGTCTTCAAGTTCGACCACAAGTACCTGTGATGAAAGTGTGTGATTTTTGGAAACCAGAGGCTCGCAAGGCCTGCATAGTGTTTCACCAATAATTAAGTGAGAAATTTGGGTAAATGTCACTATCAGTGTTGTACCCTCTAAGCAACAAACTTTGGTTTGTTTTTGTGGGGGAAAACACATGTGTAACAGTACTGATAATAATAGATTATGCAAATCAATATTTCTTCCATTTATGACTGGCTGTGGTTTCCCTGGTTCTGTTTATGGCTGAGAAGCTCAAAATCAAAATGTAATTAAAATTGAGTCAAAGCGGCACGTCTACTTAGACACTTTACAGAAACTCTATTTTTTTTTTTGCAGAAATGAGTCTTAAATGTACAGAAATGTTAAGCTTTGACAGTTGCAGATTATCGCGATGTTTTTTTTTTGGTTGGTTTCATTTATACAAGAAACTATCTTTCTTGATCTGTTTAAGTTTCCTTGTGTTCCTGGCAGGAAGGACCTTACAAAAGGGTCTCCAGCAATGTAAGCAATTAATGAGCAAAGTTGTTTCAAGAAAACTAATCGTAAAAGTGGGAATATTTCTCAGCAATTCCTAATCATTCTGCAAGCCTAGAATTGGCTTTTGATGCCCATACTTTTGGCCTTGGTGCCCCCTTCAACAGATTACCATGGCCTGTTCTTAACACTCTCCCATAGACTAAGCACACCAAATATATAGGAGAACTAAAAAATACTGAGACATCTTATCAACAGCATTGTTTCCTTTGAGACATAAAAGTTCAGTTTTCCTTTTTGTTCACTGTCCTTGTTTTGCCTTTCCAACCATTACTCAATCAAAAGATGCCGATAATCCACTTCTCAGTCGGTCTGCTGAATCCCTCTTTATTCTTGGGTTTCTGGACCATTGAAATACAAAAACCACTGTACAAACATTTGTGCCTAAGGGCAGTCTCGTCTTTCTTTTCTAGATGTACAAGTTGCGTGTTCGGAGATGCATGTGGCATCTGCACCAGCTGTGTTGGGTTTAGTATCAAGTTGCTGTAAAAAGCATTGTGTGTAATCGCAGATTCTTTACTAGTAGAGAATCTGCGATGTAATCAAGCAGTTGAAGCCTAGAAACCTGCACCATATACATTATTGCCATGTTCTTGTTAGGGTCCAGCAGACCGTAATAATTTATTTTATATCAATTCGGATAAAAGGCGCTATTCCATCAAAATCACTGTACATATAATAGAAATAAACATGGACTAGGGTTCACCTCTGTGTGTCTTAAGAGCATGGACTAGCGTTCACCTCTGTGTGTCTTAAGAGCTTGACAAAAAAAATGGAGAAAGATTTACAGACTCACTAAGGATGAAGATCCTTACCAATTGGTCCAGCTACACTGAATGCTTTTTGATGCGGAACTGTATTTGTACATGGAACATTGAAAGAATTGATACATTTTGTTTTTTCTTTTGCGTTGTTTATGAAACTTATCCAGTGAGTAAGTTTTTGTTTTGTTGTTTTTAGATTTCACAAATAAGGTTTAGATTTTACTTTTATTTGTATAAAAAAAAAACCTGTTGCTTAAGTAATTTATTTGCTGGGTCCAGTTAGAGCTGCGGAAGCTTGACAAGTAGCGAAGCACAAATCTCTTTTGCTTGCCAGAATAAGGTTACCAGCCAAAATACCATATCACACATACCGTCTTTGACTGGTTTCCTGCTTAGTTTTGCTCAGTAGAAGATTATTAGTAAGTGTGCAAACATTTCTGTTTGAGCAGCTCCACGAAATTGGGAACCAATGCGTGCAATTAACAGCATTATAAACCGATGTAGCAAAAACATCTTTAACAATTTTGGAATAAGTAGTAAATTTGTTACCTTTTAATGGTGGTGTAACTTGTGACATCACAAGTGCCACATAGTCTGAACTTCCGGATCCTGCTGGCACAACATGAAGGTTTGCACTAACATTGTGTTCATGAGTAGGAGTTGAAACTTTGCAATGTTGAAATACACTGCAGGAAGGTTTGGGGTAACATCATGTACATAAAAAGTCTATGTAGGAGTTGGTTCTCAAGAGAACCGTTGGTGTAAGAACTCAACTGTTCGATCAGTTTGCTCGGATCGTCTTCAGGAGAGAAATATATATATATTTATATATTTTGATTGTTCTTTGCGTTTATATGCCAGGAAGTACTGTTGCTTCCAGAATCTGTCAAAGAAACCGTGCCTTATCTTTTATTGTTTGTTCCTTGTTCATGCGTGACTCGTCATAATATAGCGCGCCACCAAGAGTTTTGCCCTGGAGAGGTTACATTTCAAATTTAGCAGGCAAAATGCACGCAGAAATGTGAATTTCATGAATTACTTGGTCTTCCAAATGAAGAGCTGTACATTTTTAATCCAGGGGTGAACCGGACTACCAAGTTAAACAATTGAAGCTTTACATGCGTTAGAAATTAACAAGTGCAGGAGAGACAAGTATGTTATTATTATCTGATGTCATTTTCTGTTCATCAGGAGGACAACACCATGGGTTTCTTGTTTTTTTCTTCGTCTTTTTTGATAACAATTTCTTTCAAGGAGTGGTTTCATCAGGATTATCTCCTGAGGAGCATAAGTTAATTGTTGGTTTGTTTTTTTTGCAGTCATGGTGAACTACAAACTTGTAGCATTTTCAAAAATGATTCACTACAAAATATGGCTTCTCTAGTGTGAAACTTTTGGTTGCGCTCTTTGTGTTCCCCCCCCCCCCAAACTTTTGTTTGTTTAACATTGTACAGATTTCTCACCATATAGTTCTTGAAGAAGAAGATGATGCTTAAATAACGGTTCTTGTGCTGGTTACCAGCCATGGATGTAGCAAGATGTAACATGGTAACTTGTCTGACAACCTTAATCTGTTGAGCATAATGTTGTTTTTTGGGTGTTTTTTTTTTTGCATAACAGTTTTAAGAAATTTAGCCAACATTTCATTCTACAGCATTCTTGCTTCTTGTAAAACAACTCGAAGAAATTAAATGTAAATATGTATAAATTAGTATTTTATTATCATATATTATCGTATAAACAAGTTTAAGAGTAAATGCAAATAGGATCAGAAATTCCTCATTCCTTATCAAAGCCAAATTACTTGTTGTTAAGTGTTGAATGGTGTACAATTTCAACCATACAGCAGGGCCAGATTACCCAAAAGGGCCTATGTAAGAAATCTTTAAAAAATACAAAAATACAACTGAGAAAGTACTTACGCACACATACAACACACACCACACACACAGCAAATTGAACAGCAATGTACTATGAACTTAAAACACTGGAGCCTAGGTTCTGCGGAACACTGGTGCCTATGGCCAGATAGTACAGTACACTTGTACTTGGAGCCTATGGAACACTGAAGCCTAGGACCCACAAATCACTACCTCTGCCCCTGCTCTGCATTTTAATACAGAGCCTTTCAAAAAACTGTGGGCTGCGACAAAAAAATGATGTTCGTTATGATAAAGTATAATATTCTTAACAATTAATTGTTCGAATCTGAAAGCTCACTGATTGTAAAGTTCATACTAGCACCAATCCATTAGAAAATTCTTTCTGTTTGAAATACTGAGAAAATAGAATTAGCTGTTGCAAACAACTTACCAACCAAATGGACCGAGAGTATAAATGCAAAAAATAGTTAATGGCCTGACGTTTCGACCCTAGCAGAGTCTTTCTCGAAGGCTAAAAAGTAGGATTTGAAACTTTACAAGGTGCGAGTATAATCAGGTAAGGTTTGTACAGTAGTTGGTTGCACCATGGAGTGTAGCACCTTGTCAAAATCTCTTATGAGTAGTGTTGGTTGCACCATGGAGTGTAGCACCTTGTCAAAATCTCTTATGAGTAGTGTTGGTTCCGAGAAGAACCAGCAATTGACAATAATTTGTTAATGAAGGATTGTCACTGCTTATTATTACATTGATCAAAGAAAACGTTCCTTTTAAGTTTAAATGCTGCAGTTAAATCAAACAACTCTCTCATATTATTCATAAAATATTATCAATAAAAGAACCGAGACAGGAGTTCGTTGAATTTCAAATTGCAGTTGAGCGTCTTTTATTTATCTGGCTTATTAAGATTAACATTAACAGCTTTACATGCACCCAGTTCAGTTCGACACAAACACTATCAATACATTTCCTTCATAAGTCTCAGTTTTATTACATTTTTACAGTTGGGACTCCACCTAAAGGGCCAACCCACAAAAGACTTAAGGTCGCTCACACATTCAACGATTGGGACCTGTTCTAAAGTGCACAAGTTTGTCCTTTTCACATGTTAACAGAAAAGCAAGTAGGACCAAAGTGGTCCCAAAGGTATTTTAATATGCATGAGACTTGCACAGACTATAGTCAATGCGTGATCAGCTAAACTCCATCTCGGACTTGAGGATTGTGTGGCTGGAATACAAGACAGTTCTCTTGTATAACCACCCATGGGATTTCAGTATTTTTTATCAAGTAATTGAATTTTTCAAACTCATGCAGGCATACTAGATTTTGTAAAGGTCAAATCTCTTCACAACGCCATTTTCTTCAATACATTAGACAGGTCAATAATAAGCTCAACAAGTCACTTACAATTTAGTGCAATATACATTTTATAAGGCAATTAATACAAATATAATCATAAATAGATCTCCTATAAATTACTTTAGTTCTTTTTTAATTTCTAAATAGTTTCATTTCTGTCTTCACAAAATTAATCTAAATCTGCTATATTGCACATCAATTTCTCTCTTTTTTGCTTCCTTTTCAAAAAATTCTTTGCAAAATATTTTCTTATACAATACAGATCAAGCTGATGCAAAAAACAACAACAAATTAACGACATGTTAAACTGGGCAAAATTTCATGGCTCTGCTTTCCGCCAAATTCTGCGCTTGCGATCACTATTCTTCACTAATCTGTGCAATTGCCGAATTTCTGCACTACGTACACGCATGCACATGCACTTGCACAAGCAAAAGTTCACCACTTTTTGCTAATCTATGCAGGCGTCAAATTTCTGCGCTGGCTGTGTAAGCAAAGAACGCCTAGTAATTCCCTGCAAACCTGTGAAATAGCCCGTTAGTGCGTGTTTTGCTGCTTCCGTTAGTGCAGGTTTTTTTGCTTATGGTAAGCAGAGCCATGAAATTTGGCCCTTGTAGGCCAAATAATGTACATGCTGTAAACAAAATGTAAATAAAAAGACAGTAAACAAGTGGCATAATATGCAAAATATGAGCATAAATCTTACAACAGTAGAAAATTACATTACAAATAAGAAACGTCAGTATTAATGCTTGGTGTATATATTTTGAAATCATTGTTTTGAACTGAAAAAAACAAACCATGAGATTATGTACAACTATTATAGGTTGTGATAGTTTTCATCACACTTTCCCAAATCTTTCCAAAAAATACAGGCATTTGACTAGATTTCTGAGCAGTCAAACCATTGTTTTATTGCATTAAATAGGTCTTAACAATAATACTGTTCTATTAAGCCACTTAAAGCAAAAGGCAAACGTTGGTTAGTGTCAAAGACCAAACCCAAACTTTGTGTGATCCAACAATACATGAAATGACAAACCTGTGAAAGTTTAAGCTGAATCGATCAATGGAGTCACAAGAAAATGGTGAACAAAGACTTTACTGTTTCAAACATGGGATTTGGGAATCATGAGACTAAACGTTTTTACAGTGACATTTCTCAAAAACAACATTTTAGGTTGCCACCATGACCGTCTTTATACCATAAGTGATGTGCAAAACTGTGAACGAAATATTTACTCTTACTAATTATTTGCATTGACCAATAACGACCCTGAATGCACATACATTATATTTGTTTAAAACTCTGTGGAGATATTTTTTCAAATCCTACTGAGATATTTTTTTTGTTATTTCCTTTGTCACTGTACATAACATCCTCCCAGCTACACAAATTTCTTTAGGACACACATATTAACGTACCATTTACTGCAACATGACTTTTTGTGTGTTTTAAAAGGCCCTGTCACACAAGGCAACTTTTACGGGCAACTTGGAAGCAACCAACTGCAGTGCATGCTGCAGGACCCCTTGGGTAGCAAATAAGTATGTTTTCAAACAATGTCTTACGAACCCCAAGACACATTTGAACATTAAAATGTGAATGCTTTTTTTCTTTGAGATTGACTGAAACTGGTTGCCTGTAAATTGCTTGGTGTGATATGGGCCTAGCATTGGTTGCAGCAACATGCATGAGTTGCCACACCTACATGGGCACAGTGATGTGTTGGGCGGGGCCTAATGGAACTGCTCAAACACAGTCATCGGGACGGAAAAACGGTGACAAAAAAAGACAACCGTGATAGTGGAAACATTTAAATTGAGATGTGTGTTATTGTGTCTCCAGAATGTCAAGGGATAGTTAATAGGCCTACTGAGTGATTTTTAACTATATTTTGTGCATCAAAACTAGAGTTCTTGAACTCAGGCAACAAATTAATAAATTATTGTGCATCAAAAATTAAGATTTTTTTAAATAACAGATTTGATTTCTGTTTTTCATGTGAAACGGCGTAGAATCTTGTCTTCAGTTGAATTGTTATCACAAACAATAAATCAAAAGCAAAGCAAAAATACTGTAGATTTTGTTTTCATCCCAGCAATATAGACAAATTAAACTTTGAATTGGGATGAATAAAAATGGTGATTCAGATTTGAATAATGTAATAACTTGTTTAGTTATTGTGCCATACGCATTCATTCAAAATTGTGTATGGACACATGCTCTGTAGCTTACTTTGTTATTCTATGCAAACGGTTGCACAGAATCATGCGATGTAGCAACTCTGTCATTAGTCAAATGTTAGCAGTAAATTATAGCAGGTTATTGTACTAGACAGTGTTTTAATCTAGTTTATAATTTCGTGTAAGAAATAAACGTAAAATCGTTGGTCGAGATAGAATACCAAAAATATACACTATACAATTAATGAATAATACAGCACTCATACCTAAACTGCACTAACACTGAATATAAATTAAAACACCAAGCTTTAGGCGTACAAAAGAACTTATAAAATACTGAAATTAAAAGCAATACTTTACTTTTCAGCAACAAGGCCACAACGATTTGGAAAACTTGTGTTTCTTTAATTATCTTGCGTCGGCACTTACAAGAAGCACACAAGAAGCACAATGATCAAAATGTCTTTGTGTAGATCAAATTATAAGATTAAAACATTCATTTATTTTTATGCAATGTTCTGAAGCAATGCAGTATTTGCAGTTTTAACATATATTTTTTTTTGGGGGTGGGGGGGAGGGGGTGTTAACGCAGTCTTTACATCAATAATTAAAACCAACGTAGCAGTCAGGCCCATTTTGTTTGTTGATTCTAAGCAGTTCGATTACATCTGCAAGCAGGGACCCCAACCAAGATGGCCGCAGCATGGTTTATTTAGACTGGGTTGTTGTCAAATATGTTGCTCGTCATGATGGGTATTGGGAGGTCGTCCATGTTGGGCAGCACAAACACTTTCTGTAAGACCAAAGAATACACATAACACGGTTTAAGGCATTTTAAAGGTAGGGGTATCTCCAAAAGTGAATGACCATGAAAACTTACTTGAATAGGAAGCACTGCAGCTGGTGACGCAATTCCCTTCACAAAGGGATGTTTTTGGTTTTTTTTATGCACGTCGCCAGACACACAAAGCCTGAAGGCCACTTCAAGGTGTGGGACACATTTGTTTTTTTCGAGAGGCCGTTGCCACCTACTCCTAGGGCTGAAACAGGATTGCCCCTTTTACGGATGTAGGCTTGGGTATCATCAGTCAAAAGCCTGGCCGGTAGAGTAGAAAGCACTACCTCCCAAATTTTACGTAGCAATTGTCACAACCAGGATTCGAACACACACTCTGCTGGTCAAACACCAGAGCTTGAATCCGTTAATCTAAACCACTCGGCCATGACACGCCATGACCTCTATGTGGTTTTAGAGAGACGGATTCTAAAAACATTTCAATCTGAGAAACGTATCTGCCTAAAATGTTTCTCAGATTGTGTATTCAAGTTACGGATTATTCTTCATTCTGAGAGCGCCATGAGCACCAATGGCATCACTCTGTGACAGATTTGAGCGCTATATAAGAAGCCAATACTATTTAGAGGACAATATGACGACACACAAAATTGTTAAGGGGCCGTCTGCAAAAGTAACACAAAAACAAACTGCTTGACATTGTCTCTTAGAGAACTCGCAGAGTCTGAGGAGCTATTTAACAAAAAATAATAATAATTTACTCGGACAATTAAGGATTATTTTATGAACATATAAGAAATACTGCATTACCTGGAACTCCAGCTCTAGTTTCTTCTCGATGTAATCAGTAATAGGAGTCAGGGTGACCTGTCGAGCACCAAGCTTTGGTTTAGCTGAAAGCCACAGGTGTGGTTTGTCCCTGAACCCAAACCTGTTCAATAAACACACAAGGAATAAAAGAAAAAAGAAATACCAACTAAGGTCAATCGATGAAGATGCTTAACACTAAAACTTTGGCCATGTCAGAAGAAGCCATTTACAAGCTTAATTTGAATAATGTCTGGTATAATGACTTAATAATATAACAATAAGCTGCCATTTATAGAGCACTTTTTCCAGAGGTTGCCAAGTGCTAGGATGTGTCCAATACAGATCAGATATCAAAATCGAAGATGGCCAAAGATAAAAATCACTGTCGGTGAAAAAAGTTGGCCTTCTTTGAATGATTCAAGTGAGTTTGCAATTTCTGCAGCTATCAGTAAGTGAACTCCACAGTGCCAGACTCGCATTGGAAAAAAATCAGTCTCCTGCAGTCAGTGTTTTCCGATGCTCAAAGAGAATGTTGCGTGAGGAAAAACGGTAGCTTGTGACTTGGTTGATGTTGCTGAAGCCTGTCACTAGATTTCAGCACGAGTGCCTTGAACACAGTAGATTTGTATCAACTCAATTAGTGAAAGGCCTTAGTTAAATGTGGTAGATTCTAGCATAATTTAATGAACCAATTCCATGGGTCAAAAGTGAGCAAGGCATGCTGGGAAAAAATGCTGCAGCCAGATCGAAAATCCCTGGGAACGAGGTTGGACTTATATGTGATTTGAGGCATTGCATGGTGAGGTATCAATATATATTTGGTTTGCGGTAACACCATGTGTGTATCTACTTTCCAGGTAGAGTTTGTTCTTTAAAAAACTGTCTTGCTATATTCTGTGGAGTAGATTTGCGGATTTTTTTGGAGACTTTTAAGTCCTGAAAAGAACTGTCCTGCTTTTTTACTACTACCTTGGTGGAAGGTAGAAAATCCGCCGGGACTACTACTAAAGCTTATAGGGTCGTAACTAACGCGGAGACAGATCTTAAATTGGTCTAAACATTACGACAAGGTTGGACTTACCAGAATCTATCCGTTGGAGGTGGCGGAATGTTCACACACAACCTTCCTCTGAGTTGCTTTACTTCCAGCGTGAGTTCAACTGGCGTATTGGACACCTCGTCAATTGCTTTCTTGATGTACTTCATTTGTGTAGCGCTCTGGAAATACTTGGAGCTGGCAATTTTGTTGACAAGGCGCATGATTTTCCCTGAGCCTTTTGAGCTGTTGAATTGGGAGAGGAATAAAAGCTTGTCATTTTGGGTAGATAGGGAAAACCGTTTCTGCTAAACATGATTTGTCTGTGCTTATGAGAAATATTAAGCTCATTAACTTCATGAAAGCATAACAGTTTAAGGCCAGTAATCCATTGTCCTTCAGAGCGTCGTGACCGAGCGGATAAGAACACCAGACTCAAGCTCTGGTGTTTCTTCTGATCAGCAGAGCATGAGTTCGAGCCCCAGTCATGACACCTATAATCTTTAACAGAAAGACCCCTAACCGTTATTGCATCGTCCTTCGGATCGGACGTAAAGCCGTGTGTTGTGTAATGCACGTAAAAGAACCCAGTGCACTTATCGTATTAAAAGAGAAGGGGTTCTCCCCGGTGTTCATGGTTTGATTGGCAGCATATTGTGCCACATCAACTTGTAAACCATTACATGGTGGTATGTAAGGGAAAATAGGTCTCATACTTCAAAATGTAGCTCCACATACCTTGCAGCAACAATTATTACAACATTGCCTTCAGACTCACTAAATACGAAAACAGCACAGAAAAATAGGAATGACAGCAACTGAACAGCGTACTTTTACTGGTGGGTATAAACCAATATCAATAAATACCCCAGACAGTTTCGCTATTTCTATTAGTGTAGAGTGCATCACGTGGGGGTGTTTAAACGGTTGATAATGACCAGCTGGAGCTGTTTATAACCAGCTGGCTTTTGCGAGTTGGGCGCGCAAGCGCATGTACGCCAACTTAACTTACCCGGAACGCAATTCAAAGCCATTAGCAACATCGCGTAATGTGTGTGTACACGCGCATATTCACACCACCCGACGCACACCAAACATTTTCGCAAAAGATTTTTAAAATTTGCAAACTTCGCCAAATCGCAAAGGAAACAAATGGCAGATTGTCTTAAACTGGCTAGGGCCTTTATCACACACGGCAACGAACCTGCCGGTTTTAAAACAGCCATTCAAGACCTCGTTTTATTCCCTTAATATTAGTTACTTACGAGTCTGATTCGGTAGTTGGGAGAGTTACTTCTGGTGAGATGAAAGCTTCATCGGTTTCCTCATCGGACGACTCTGCACTATCCTCCTCTTCACTGTCTAATGCTGCTAAGGAAGCACTCCTGAACATAACCCAAGAAATCACAGCAAGAATATATTACCACACACATTAGTCATGGAACTCTGGTTGCTTAAATGTTGGCGCTCAGGTGAAGTGCTATTTCGTATTTTATTGATTTACTAACCTACATTCCGGTGGATTTGTTGATTGAAGACTATTTTTTCAGTCAATTTTGTACTCCACATACCATTTTGTAATTTGTCAATAATAAGTGTTCTTTTACTGTTTTTTGTTTCTTCTTTCTTTTTTCAAGCAATTAAAAAAAAATTCTGCATTTAATTTTTAGCCTTGCGCACCTTTACTTTTTTTCTTTTTTCCTGTACTTTTGACTAGCTTTCCTTTTATCTTTTTGACTTAATGTACAAAATGTCTTTAATTCAGCCTTCGGCTGCCATGGAATATTTTTAATGAATGAACCACCAGTAATGAATGAATGAATATTCATGACATATTATTTGTCCTTTCTTCCAAGGACAAAGACCTAGGCTACATGTGTGTAATTTGCATATGACACTTCTCTCAGCACAAACAAATTAGCAAGGAACAAAGCTTTGGGGCTTACAAGAAAAATGTAACCAGCCAAGATACCATGTCGTAGAATGAGGTTGCACCAGCATGTAAACCCGCAGGTCACAGGTCTAAATCCCACTCAAGTCAGTTTGTCTTTGATCACCAAAAAATGGATAATGACCCAGTTAGATTCTATTGTGTTTTTTTTTAAAATTATTTATTGTTGTTAAAAATGTGAACAAAATGGGATGTAAGTGCATGTTTGGGATTTTACTCAAATGAATGTATAAATAAATAGTGAAGTAAAATGCATTATGAAAAAAAATTGTCTGCTAAAATTATAATGTTCCATGGACCTCTATCATCATGTAAACAACTAGTGTTTGATCCCATTCTAAACCATTGTATTCAAATCGAGGCTGGAAGGGAAACAAGTTAATGACCTCTTTTTCTGGTTCAATGACATTCTTAGTGCTCATGTTATGTACAGTGTATTTGATTAATGGCATACTGCAATGAAGACTTGCAAAATAATCCTTGCTTTAAAAGAAAATTGCACTTGATTACTGGTATCATCGACGTATCTGCATTTTTGTAATCAATGAAATTTGGCAGTTCTGAAATTATACATCCCCCCCCCCCCTCGCAACATAAAGTTGAAGCTTTGCATATTGGTAAATAAATAAATACAAAAACAATTTTGTTGATCAATGAGATTGCAATAGTTCATGAACGCTCTCGAAGTGGAAACTTGTAGAGATTGGTGACCGAAAGGGCAGAATTCCGCAGTTAAACAGAGCATGAAATTTAGTCTGGCTCAACTGCTACAGATATCAATATGTGTTCTCCATTAATTGTCGTCCGTCTTCTGAGATTTCATGTCATAATATACATGTACACGTAATACATAGTTTGAACACCACACATGTACTACATGTAGCTCCATTACTCAATGTGCTATTATCATAGTATTACAAATCAGACAAACTCCTTGACTCCTTGGCGGACTCAAATGAGAAAAACCGGCAGCGTGTGACGCGTAGACAAAGCAAAAATTAAAATTAATAACGATCTGTATTGATTAGCCAGAATGATTGACAGATGATTTTTGAAATGATATTATGTGAAGCTTTATGATGATAGCCTGATTAATACCTTGGCTTCTCATACTCATAGCCTGGTATCAGCCTCTTCGCTTCATCTAGTTGAGATTGGCGTCTGGATTTTCTGTTTTTGAATTGGTGAGTGAATCAGTTTAAAAGAAAGGAAGGGTCTGGTAAACATTTTGGTAAATTGATGTCACTTAACAGAGGACTAGCTTTAGAGGAAAAAGAAGTTTATTTATTTGTTAGTTTATTTGTTTGTGAATCCTGATTGTAAGATACAAAAGTCTAGACTCAAACTCAGACACTGTCAACGATTTTTGCTTATTGCTTTAAAAAAACAAAACCCCTTAAAGACACTGGACACTATTGGTAATTGTCAAAGATCAGTCTTCTCACTTGGTGTATCTCAACATATGCATAAAATAACAAACCTGTGAAAATTTGAGCTCAATTGGGCATCGAAGTTGCGAGATAATAATGAAAGAAAAAACACCCTTGTCACACGAAGTTGCGTGCTTTCAGATGCTTGATTTCGAGACCTCAAATTCTAAACTTAAGGTCTCGAAATCAAATTCGTGGAAAATTACTTCTTTTCGAAAACTACGTTACTTCAGAGGGAGTTGTTTCTCACAATGTTTTATATCACCAACAGCTCCCCATTACTCTTTACCAAGTAAGGTTTTATGCTAATAATTATTTTGAGTAATTACCAACGGTGTCCACTGCCTTTAACTTCCCCTGAAATTAAAGTCAGGGCTTCAGGTTTTGGGGACCGACGAACAAAACTCTGCATTCATTACTTCTCATTCATGTTAGAGTTCACTTCCGTTAACCATGACAAGTAAATGGCATTGTATTTCATATTTCAAATATTCCTGTACTGTATTGAAGCCACCGTCTAATTCATGATTCCAGTAAACAGGAAGTTATGATTTGAGCTACACCTGCTTTCAACTTTGCCTGTGAATGTATCTGATATCTAAATGTATGGGTTTGGAACTGTCTTTGGATGTTCGGCTCATACTCATTTATCCTTTTTCAAAGTCATTTTTGTTTCTTATAATTTTTGTTATAGGTATTTTTGACTGGTGGTCTAGGGACCATGTAACATTGCACTATTCAAATTGAACAGTAGCTAACAGAAGTTACATCCAGTGCAGCTTGGCTAACTGCCTGTAAAAATTGCTATGTGTAATAAGATCGGGCCTAGCAAAATAATCCTTTTTTTTAAAGACAATTGCACTTTATAACTGCTATTATCAAAGTACCTTCATTGTTGTAGTCTAAAATTTGGCAATCAAGTTCTTTCACATCTAAAACTGAAGTTTCTTCATTGTCTTCTAATAATAATAATAATGAAAGCATTTATATAGCGCCCCACAATATACAAAGAAAGACAAAAAAGTTTGTGTGATGTTTACATTAGGCTGCTTTGCCGACTAATTCAGATTCAGATTCAATTCAGCAGGGCCCAATTTCATAGAGCTGCTTAGCACAAAAATTTGCTTAGCATGGAATGTCTTTCTTGATAAAAACAGGATTACCAACCAAATTTCCATTTGTTGTATATTGCTTGTTACATGTATTCAGCTGTTGTTTGCTTCCTGAAAACCACTTGGACATTTGGTTGGTAATCCTGTTTTTATCAAAGCAAATAATTTCATGCTCAGCAAATTTTTGTGCTTAGCAGCTCTATGAAATTGGGCCCAGGTTACTGAGAGAACCTGCCCCATATCCTCTAATAACCCTAACTCCCTCAATCCAACTTTTCCCAACCAAGAAACTGACCTGTCTTTGGTTTCTTTCTTCAATGGTGTCAAGTCCGTCATCTCCCGGTCGAACTTCTCCCCTTTCCCCAACCTCCAGAGGTTGACCTTTGTCTCCATGGAAACCATACACGATCCACTGTATGCTATGTCCAGATCGACCCACAGTCCGCGACTGTCCATACGTGGCTTGGAGACTCGACGGAGCTGCGGAGCGTTGACTCCCAGGTCGATTCCGGTGATCTTTAACTCCTCAATGAAGTAGGGTACCTGAGTGATAAATTATTCCAAAGTATTCATCATCACCCTCGAATACCTTATGCATTGACGTCATCCAGCCGCCATCTTAGAGGTAAAATGATGACGAAACAATCAAAATTGTCATGATATGACATCTAGTGCATTTAGGTCTATTGTATTCATCTCTATCTAGCATCGCCAGGCGTGGAGTGGCCAAAACTCTTGCAAGTCCTTGCATTTAAAAGTGTTGAAGTTGATGGAAAACGTTTGAAAGGGGCACCAGGACGTATAGACATCTTAGATGTTCAGAGTCAGAGTCAAAACAAATTTGGTGCCACGTTTATTATTCGCTAGAGAATGTTAAAGGAGGGTTTTTACCCAAAGGAAATTTAACTATCCTTTTGTTCAACCATTTTTTTTTTATCTGATGCAAACAAACAAGCTCTGACCTTTAGTTTGCTCAGCTTCTTCTGAAGCTTCGTCTTCACCACTTCCGCCCAACTCTCCTCCCTCAAGAAGTCCCAGAACACCCTCGCAACAAAAGCGTTCACCCAGTCCACAGGAGGACCCCCTGGTCCATTAGCATCCCCCTTGGGCTGACGCTTTGCAGGGCTGGCGTAGGTGACATTCCCCGCTTTGACGTTGACCACCTGCGTAACGGCTTCTTTTGCGTCTTTCTCCTTTGGCATAAATTTCGTCATGAAGCGGTAGAAGTCGATTCCGCCTTTTACGGCAGCAGTATCCTCTGGGTCGGAACGATTAAGATGCTGGGCGACGCCCTCTTTGGTCTTCTCGTTCCCGATCAGAAACACCTCTCTATTCAGAGTTTGGATCGGGCGTCGGCCGTGATCCAACTTGTCGTACTTGGAGGCAATGTCAAACTTCCAGAACCATTCCTCTTTGTCACGACTAGTTCTTGTAAAGAGATAGAGGATGCGATCATGGCATTCCTCTTTCTGGATGTAGTCGAACCCCAGGGATTTGGCGTCAAAATCGTCAGTTCTTTCTGGGGCTTCCTTGCGTTCGACCAAGAAGCCCTTCTTAGGTAGCTCAATGCAGATGGGGTATTTCTTGCTCCAGAGACGTTTCTTAACAAGTCCACTTGGTAACAGATAAACCTTGAGGGGAGAAAATGAGGAGGTGAAGAATGAGATTGGAAAGAAGACAATTACAGACTGATTATTATTAAGAATGTATTTTATCTTTAGCTCTTTGTAGACATGAGTAATGATTCAGTTCACAAGAAGGGATTATAAGTGTTCCTGGCATGGTTGACAGTCTTGAACTCTCTCTCTCTGCTTCGTTTACTTGGTAATAGATTGTATTCTTTAAAGGCTTGTCTACTTTTTGGAATTATGAATCATGCTAAATTATGTTCAGCTCTTGGCTGCAATCCTTGATAAAGCAATAAGAAATAAAATGGGGGAAATGCGCTTAAGCTTTTGTACAGTAGCCCCATGGGCTAGTTTAACTGTGCATTTTACTTGCTTATATGTAGTGTCATAAACAGATAAATGTATCTTTCTGATGTATCCATAGTACTAGCTCGACGCAGATTTGATTAGACATAGGGTTTACCCTGAACTTTCATTTAATGACATGGCCAGCAGGACCAGTTCGTTTGTCATTTCACTGGTCTGTCAGCTTTTTCACTGGTCCATAATACATACGAAATATGGATACTTTTTAACACTGAACTAGCAAGCCAGACTACTTGGAGAGTATTGTGACGGGTTCTTGGTTGTTTTAACTGACTTTGGGCCAGAGGACCTCTGTTAAAGCAGAGGACACTTCCAGGCTTATTTCAGGGGGAGCCCTGTAACAGACCAACAAAGATGGTAACTCAAAGAAAATTACTCATTCCCGTTGACGCAAAGAGTTTCTATTTGTAACAACAATTGATCAGGGCCCAATTTCATAGAGCTGCTAAGCACAAAAATTTGCTTAGCATGAAATTTCTCCCCTGATAAAAACAGGATTACCAACCAAAATTTCCACATGATTTTTAGGATAATCAAACAACAGCTGAATACCAGTAACAAGCAATATGCAACAAACAGAAATTTGGTTAGTAATCCTGTTTTTACAAAGGAAGAAATTTCATGCTAAGCAAATTTTTGTGCTTAGCAGCTCTATGAAATTGGGCCCTGGTCGCACACAAACTTTTTTATCACAGATATTTATCACTTAGTTTGTTTAAGGAGCTGATATGAATGGGTCAACACCAGTGTCTGCCTAGATACCAACCCTCAGGCTAATGCATGTATGTGGTAGTGGATTATAGATGGTAGTGACATAGGAATTAGCGTTATAAGTAGTACCGTGTCCTATAAGCAGTATCTTGCCCTAAAAGCACACGGCTCAAATTGTACACGGACCACAAGCCGGAGACCAGTGATTTTTAGCATAGGGCCAGTAAATTCACACAGCTCACTGTGTTTCAGTCACTGTATGGACATTCCTTTGTTCTGTAGTCTTTAAGGAAAATCTTACTCTTCGCATTGTAAAGAAAAAATACTGTGTGGACATGTGTAAGTCCACATAGTGTTTTAAGTCCCTATATTATGTAGACTTTTCTTAGTTCCATAATTCATATGTAGCAGTGTTTTTTTCATTTGAATATGAACACCTCCCCATGTTAAACAAAAACGAAACTAATGTTGAAATGTTTATTTTTGAGTCTGTAAATATCTTTAGCAGTGCATTGTTTATAGTTCAGTACCCTGCTTTTCAATGCTGTTTCCCTTCTGGTTGTTGTTTTACTGTTTTTAGAAAAGGCATGTCAATATTGTACGTAGTTGATGTGTTATATGGGGAGCAAGGTACTTCCGTTGTTGGTATTTAGTAAATAGAAGTCCCATAGCAATCTGTGTTTAATCTGTTTAAAAAAATACACTTGACAAAAATTTGTGATACGCACAGCCTCTATAAATAGGATATTGAGTCATTCTAAAACCCTTTTAAAACTACCCTTAACAACAATTTATGTGACTTATTATAAAGCAGGGGAAAACGGCCACTCAAACTTTGTTTCTTTTTTACACGCAGCACAGTAGGGTTCTTTAAAGGCAGCACACAAGCAAAAATGGACACTCATTTGTTAGCTCTATCATTCCTTTATCAGACATTTATGCTTTGTTTTTGAAAGGGCAAGAGCACCAGGACATTTGTTAAAGGGCACCCTATGAGCAAATTGTAAATTTATACTTCAGCATTTAAAGGCACCAAGGCAATAACCAGGGGGCATGGAGACAATCGCTTCAGTTGCAACCCTGAAGTATCAGGCCAACTGTATTACCTTTAAAAATAACAATTTTGTTCTGTTTGAGCTTTTTGAATAAAATTGGTGAATTTCTATCATCTGATTGTCATGAAAACCACTGAACAGAAGAATTTTATTTTAACGAACTCAATCCACCTGCTCTACGCTCAGACAAGTCTAGCTAGCGTTGCCGAGTTCACAAGTCTTGTGGATGAAACGTTAACTAGAGTTCACTGCATGGAAAGAGGCCTTTTAAAGTTACGTGTTGCGAGTAACAAGGCGTTAACGTGTCAAGAAACTCAACATGACTGGATTCAATGCAGCGTTAATGGCCGTGGCTTACGGAGAAATAGTACAATGGCAGCTTGTGCCTAGTAATATGCTGAACTGGGAGTCAAGTGAGAAAATTGCATCAAAGCTCACTAAATAGGCAATAAATCGATGCACCAAGGCTCATGAATATTTGGGGGCCCTTAATCTTATTTTTATTTTTTGTCTTGCTTTGAAGCTTTACAGCTTGATTTCTTCACCAACAACAAAACAAACCATTATATTTATTTATTTCTTTATTTATTTTTATTAGGTTTTTTTTTATTGGGGGATAAATTATGACAGATTTAGGGGTCATTAGTTTAAGTAAATGTTCAAACACATTGAATCAAATTTTGTAACCTGGGAGTTTTGAATCTCAACTTGGGGTATTTGGGGTAGAGTAGGTCATGAACAAATTTGTTTCAAACTTTTGAATTTTCCAAAAGCAATTCAAAAGTCAGATTTCAAGATAATTTGATTGAATTCAACCTGTATGAGTGGTTAGAAGATGCTAGCCAATCTAATATTAGATTGGTCCAATTATGGTCCATGCTTCAACTGTTTGTAACATATTGCAAACAAGTTTGGGTAGAAGTTAGTAGCCAATCAAATACCAAGCTTCATGACCACTCATGCATATTCATTGAAAATTGTACAATTATAAAATGGTACATTACCTTGCTATCTCTCATATCATAGTGCCTTTGATGAACATATTCAACTTTGTGTACTGTTGGTTCGTTGTACATAGCACGACGGGGAATGTTGTGCTTTGGTCTTGAAAGCCTCAACGAGTAGCCGTCCAAGCGGACAAAGACCGACTGGGTCTGGTTGGTGTGGTAGTTGTCAGGGTCATAGGTCATAGGTAGCTCGTTCATCCATCCCTGTGAAATTACGGAGAGAAGAAACATTAGAAATGAGAATGGGGAGTTTGCGTTTTAGTCAAAACCCAAACTCATGCCCATGCAATATGGTGCTTATTTTCTAGTCTTAAAAGGAACCAAACTGTTTTCTTTCTCAACAATTATTTATCAATATTTATTAAAGACATGGGCAGTAAAAACCACTGAATTGTGGTCTTCAATTTACAATTTGGCAGTTAATACAGAAAAAAGGTAGTTAAACAATTTAAAAGCAGAAAACATTAAAACGACACAAACTAAAGCAATTAAGACCAAGAATGGCACACAAACATAAAAATCACAGAACAGTCCCTCCTTTCCAAAAGATTTTGTGCTCTATGTAGGCTATCTTCATTGTGTGTTTGAGGGGGGAGGGGGGGGGTGTTCATTCTGTACAAGTTAAAACTAATGTGTTGAGGTAAGGCAAAATTGGGGGATACCCTCTGCCCCATTGTCGGGGCATATTTAAAAGAAGAAAACAAATTATTTTGGCTGTGGCTTAGGACAAGACCGTGTTTGAAGCCTGGTACAAAATTTTACATAATAAAATGAACCTTGAGCGTGGCCAACGACGAAGCTCAAGCAGTGGTTTCATATAATGAAAGTATGGGAACACTTTGGGGGAGGGGGGGGGGGGGTTGGTGGGGACACACACCCTCTGTCCCATTGAGTCAGGTCTGGTACTGAAACCCCAGACATCCCGGTGTGCCCCCCCCCCCTTCTTTATTATCATCATTTAAACTAGTCCAGATTAATGACTGCATGTACTAAGACTATTATAGATGTAGAGTCTCATGGCCGCAATTAGTTAGTTTACGTAACTCATGTTAGGAGATGATAAACCAATGTTTGTATGACGGATTACCAAGCAGGGCCCAATTACAAAGAGTTGATTAAGCAGAAAATATTGCTTAAAAAGTTTCTGCTAAGCAAAAATGAGCAGAATACCAGTCAGAAATTGTACATGTAACATGGTAGTTTGGCTAGTAACCTTAATTCTGGTAAGCAAAAGGTTATTGTGCTTAAGCTACTTTTTGTGCTTAAGCAGCTCTATGAAATCGGACCAAGGTTTCGACCTCAAAACGCCAGCGTCAGACTTCCCATCGATTTCTCACTCTCAATGCATGGACGCAATGTACATTCAATCCCAAATGAACTGAACAATTTTTCAGTCTCCCCACTATGTAATGTTCACATCCTTGGTAACATAACATTAAATAGATGTATCATTCATTGTACATGTAACCTCCTTCAATAGTACATTGTATGTAAATGTTCAGACTGCACACATGTCGACGGTGGACATTATGCGCAGTATCATTAAAAGCAAATGTAATATAGACTCTCTGATAAAGTGTTTAATTGATGCAGTAATTAGTGTCAATTAATGCTTTATTGATTCCGTTATACAGACATGATTATTACATGGCGTGCAGAAAAGATTTATCTCTAATATCCACCTGAACCAGGGCCAATTTCATAGCGCTGCTTAATGGTAAGGCAAATTTTTTAGGCCAGCTACAATATATATAGCAGAAAGATTTGTTTGAGCTTTTAAAAGCGTATTTCATAGGTTAGCTGGACAATTTAGACAGCCAGCATGCATGTTCATAATTAGTTTATATTATAAACTTTCATACAGTAAAACGTCGGAAGGTTAGCGCATGGCTTTTCAGGACAGGTGCTAACGGTTAGCAGCGCAATGAAATGGAAATTGCATAGTAAGCACAAAATTAGTTGTTTAAAAGCTGCGCTATGAAATTGGGCCCATCAGCTCTTTGAATTTGGCCCAGCCCAGAACAGAGCCAGATAAATCCAACATAATATTCACCTATCACGTTTAGTATGTGAATGAATCGTGAATCATGTCCTATTATTTATTCAGAAATGGGGTTAATCTAATACCATCTGCAGACAGTGGGAATCACATTGCTGAATCGGATTAGATAGGGTAGCACTAGACAACTGAAATAGACAAATGAAGGAATTCCTGAAACAACAAATACTATGCACATAATGCAATATGTACAAACTAGTAATATTTTGTCTTTTAACTTTACCAAGGAAATCATTGGAATTAGACTGAATTCCTAGGTCAAAATTCCAGTTGAACCTAGTTAAACTGGGTTTAACTGGAACTAGTTGAAAACCAGTTGATAAACTAGTTAAACACAGTTAATACCAGTTGGTTTAATATGGAAAATGGACAGAAACCTACTGGTTTATAATTTCAACCTAGTTGAACTCAGTTAAACCTAGTCCAAACCAGTTGGTTAATATGGAAAATGGACGAGTTTGGTCACTATCCAGTTGAACCAGTTGACACCAGTTAACTAGGTTCAACTAGAATTTTGACCTGGGTTGAAGCCCAATTTCACGCTCTGTGTACTGCAGAATTCCATGTGTCAAAGGTTTGCACATAATTTCTGGCGAGAGTGAAGATAGCTTAGTAGTGGGCAGTAATGTAACCAGATGGGTGGATGAGGGTTGAAACTCCCCTCTTGCCTCCAAATGAGATTGTTAGAAATACACTAGTATGAATGGTTCGATACATTAAAAAAGCCCCTCAATTTATGTCTTTGCCCCTGCCTCAATCCCTCCCCATACCAGTAGAAATGTCTGGTCAAGCCACTGGTAACTGCTAGCCGTGATATTAGCCATAATTCTGAAAACTGCAGACAGCTTTTTGTCTTTTAAATTAAAAATCAGTATTTTTAGAATATTTAAATTAATTTTGTTGACTTCTCGAGTCAAGATTTTTGTTCCTAGAAGCACTTAACCACGCTTCAAATCTCAGTAGGCTAGTGCAGCAACGTGTACTTCCTGTTACCAAAGGCCGTGTCACATGGGATGATTTGTAGGGAAGTTCTAGGTAGTTTCCAAGAAGATACATTCAGAGTCAATTTTCATAAATATCATTTCCTCTGGAACAATCAAGGTCACGCCATGCAAGTTTGAAGCAAGCAACTCCACTGCATTCAAAATGAAACCATTGGTTCTACAGCGAGTTAGTTTCTCACTGATTTGAAGTTTTGTATGGTGGCAGTATGAATTGGTAAGGTTTGCAGTAGCACTATGTGTAAATCTCTTTTAAATAGTAATAATAATAATATCGAAGTCTTATATAGCGCACGTATCTACCAAATAAGGTACTCAAGACACTGAGTACAAACTTTCAGAAAGATAGGTAATTGCAGTGATGAATTTTGAGACCCAATTATTTAGCACCTTATAAGGGTTTACAAGGTGCTACAGCAGCCACAGCCAGGAACACCGGAGTGAACCCCTTCTCTTTTCGAAAAGTGCACTGGGTTCTTTTACATGCGTTACACAACACATGGGACCAACGGCTTTATGCCCCATCCGAAGGACGAAGCAATGGTTAAGTGTCTTGCTTAAGGACACAGGTGTCACGGCTGGGGATTCGAACCCACACTCTGCTGATCAGAAACACCAGAGTTTGAATTCGGTGCTCTTAACCGCTCGGCCACGACACTTCCACTTCCAAATAGTGCTGGTTCTGAAAAGAACCGTTGGTTGACAACTCAATGTTTCAATTATTATGCTCTGAGTGTCTTCAGGAGGATGCTGTACTCTGTTGCTGGATGCTGCTTATGTAGATGATCACAGCATACTGATCGAAACATTGAGTTGTCAACCACTGGTTCTTTTCAGAACCAACATTACTCAAAAGAGATATACATGGCGCTACCGCAAACCTCCCCTAATTAACTGCATCTTACTGTCTCAGAGAAAATGATCTGATTGTCTTCAGGAGGATGCTGGACTCTGTTGCTGGATGCTGCTTATGTAGATGATCAGAGCATACTGATCGCCACATTGATTTTCTTCTCGGAGATTGTCTATAACTGGTTCCTGTAAACTGCCTTGTGTGTGACATGGCCTTAAAATTACCGTTTGAAAAATGGCTCTTAATCAAAGTGTTCCTTATGAACGGAGTAGAGTTGACTGCTGCAGAGGTGGTAACATTAAAAAGCATTCTTCAAATACGCACAGCTAGAGCTGAAATTTGGCACAATAACCTTGAAATCGCACAATTCTGCGGCACACAGAGCTGTGAAACTGGCCCAGTTTATACAATGCTGCCAGACAATGGATAAGCACCAATTATGCACAGTAAAGATGCGGACAATGAAACAAGAAGAGCGGCTTAAAGTGCACACCATACAGAGCAGTCTAACTAAAGGGAATGTCTTGCCACATTGGCGTGATTATGTGAACATGCTCCGTTACGCTTATTTTGCCAAATACTGTAAAAGGTCAAATTTTCCAGAACTAGGTTGCCTGATTGATCCAATTGGGTTATATTAATTCCAATCAATGCATACAGTATATGAGTTACTCTTGAAATGTATACTACATGTTAATCTGTACGAATGCAATCCGGATAAGAGGCAAGTTTGAAAGAGCTGACAAATTTGAGTAAAAGAGCAAATGGTTGTGTTTTCCTCATTCTTAAAGGCACTGAACATGTTTGGTAATTGTCAAAGACCAGTCTTCTCACTTGGTGTATCCCAACATAAGCATAAAGTAACAAACCCCGACCCTGCCGGTTTTAAACGACCGTTGCTACCCTTTACTTCCCTTAGTTTTAGTATTACTTAAATACTTTTATCCTTGTTTTGTTTTGAATAAGCCATCCCGACCTACAAGCTTTTGCTTTTATGGAACATGCCTCCATACAATTTCAGTCTCTGCTAACTAAGTTGTTTGTTTTGATTTATAATATATGAAAATAAATGTTGATTGATCGATTAAAAAATTAACAGATGAACAAGTTTTACGATGTGCCACGTTTGACTTATATCAAAAGTTGATAGTTCTCCATAAAATATCAGATTAAATTATTTTTTCCCTTGAGTTATGTACATACTGTGCCTGCCAGAACGTCCATGCTCTGTGGCTCTTTTGTTTAAAAAGGGATGTCATGGGGTTACATGGTCTCCATACAGGTTGCTCACATCTTTATATTTTGGAACTCGTTTAACCAAAGCTTCCAGCAAACTGATCAATCGAGTAGTATCTCTGAATTTAATCTTGGCCACTTTAGCTAATCCCACCCGAAATCGTGGCCCTGTGTAAAATTCTATTTCTCCCAGACGGAAAAAAAAACAAAACTTATTTCCACATATTGAAGCTTCCGGCAGCAGATCAAATGAGTAGAATCTCTGAACACCACCACTGAATGTTAATCTTGGCCACTTCAGCTAATCCCATCCGACATCATGGCCCTGTGTCAAATTCCTTACTCAAACACAAAAAAAACTCTTTCCACATATTGATACGTCTTGGCTTTTCCTAGATCAGGGTGAATTACAAATGTCACCCTACACCCCTACTCATCCTCCAAGAGCCCCCCCCCCCTACTCTCTCTCTCTCTCACTCAGCTGGAGGGCTCTGACATTTACATAGCGTATCCTAATTATCCAAGCATTACGGTCCCCCTGCTGATACGAAGACTACCTTTGTTTATACTGTATTTAAACTGACTGCTTGTTCGGAGACTAGAATTAAGGTTAATTGCTCTGATGGCCTCGCGCCTAAATATTGTATGACTTTGGGAAAGCAATTAAAAGAAGTGGCACATGACATGTTGAGCATGTGTATACTCTGCTAATAATATTTAGAAAGGGAGTTTTAATTCATGGGTAATCTTTATGAGTGATCGCTATAGATAGAATTTTACGCTCTGCAACAAGGATGGATTTCAGAGACAAAAGATGAGAAGAGAAAAAACATGTTTCATTTTTTGATTTACATGAATATTGTATGACTTTGAGAAAGCAATTAAAATAAGTGGCAAACATTACATTTTTTTTTAGGGAATCAATTAATGGGCTATAGATAGGATTTTACGTTCTGCAACAATGTTGGATTTCGTGGAACAAAAAAAGATGACAGAAAAATGATGCACGTTTATTTTATTGTTTAACATTACTAGAGACACAACCAGAACACATAAATTGTCTTCTTTGTTGTTTTGTATTATAAGCTCAGGAAGAAATTCAGCTATCATAACAGGGATGTTTGATGCATTAATCTTCAAAAACAAAACCTTTTGATTCCTTACTTAATTCCATTACAAATTTTGTGGATGGCTAATTTCAATACAAAACAAAACAAAAGGGGCGATTGACGATTGCCCCAACAGTATTATTATACAATATTTCTTTAATTTCAGTAACAGTCGCAACTGACTCTCTCTAGTGCATCCACTAGGGGCGGAAAAAAAAGCTTTAGGAAAAAAATAAATATAGTATATTTTGCTTGCAAGAATGTGCAAGTTTACAATTTCAACAACTTTCTTTTCACTCAAAGACGAAAAACCGCCTCGGTAGATGAAAAGGTCTTGCGAGAATATTTTGTTTATTCAACCCAGGAGAATTCTGAATCAACATTTCGTGTATGCACAGATTGTCACCACAGAGAGGAAAATGTACAGTGGCTCTTGAACGTGCAGGCATGCATGAAGATGGATAGACAAACTCGACCGCATCTTCAAGGCATTCTAAGGAATGTCTTGGGAGTATCTGCCTTAAAGTGGTGTAAATACTGATCAGTTGTGGAGAAAACTAAAGAAAACTTACTTTGGAACCTTCTGATAGTGTTTTTATTTTATTTGTGATGAACTTCAGGAAAAAGACTGTGACCTTTTACTTTTTTGGAAATAGTTTGTTGGTAGGTGAGGTGAGAATACAAGAAATAATGTGACCATGCATTTTGTCATAATGTGCTAGCTATATAAGGCTTGGTCGAGGCTGTCAGCCAACGGGGTGTCTTGGCCGAGTGGACAAGAGCACCGAACTCAAGCTCTGTTGCTTCTGTTCAGCAGAGTGTGGGTTCGAATTCCGGTCACGACACTTGTGTCCCTGAGCAAAACACAAGAGATGGTTCTTGTGATTGGTTTAGCCGAGTAGCGCATGTATTGCGCACAGGCTGTATACTCCCCAGGGAGCTGAGATGGTTTAAGGAATGATTTAAGGCCCAGTGACCAGGGGTAATAATGTCGGAAGCGCTTTGAGACACCCCTCGGGCGTGAAAAGCGCCATTCAAAAAACGGTCTATTATTACTATTATTTTGAATTCATGCACTTTTAGCGGTTGGCTTCAGAAAAACAGGCGATGCATACAGAAAACAGTCAGTGGTTGCGAAAAGACCTGCAGATCCCATAACAATGGATCAACCGCAAGACAGCATTCTAGTCCATTAAATTTTCACAACCAAACTTTTCATACCAGTAATATAATCTAGTCTACAAAAGTATCAATTCACAAAACAAAATCATGCAGAATGAAAATGAAGTAAATCACCTGTGACTTGGCGCCATCCTCATCGGCAAATAGCTGCGTGACAGATGAATGAAGATGACATGCAAAAAAAGAGAAAAATGGGAGGAAAAATAGTGGAGGTGAGAGCATGAAATGTCAAATGTGCACATAACTGAGAAAATGTCAACAAGTAATAAACCACAAGAGAAACAAGGGCCCAATTTCATGGCTCTGCTTACCGTCAGCAAAAAATCAGCGCGTACGGAAGCAGGGATTCTGCGCTTACGTCAAGCTACGTACTCAAAGTTACAAGGCATTCTACAAGGCAGAGATTCTTTGCTTGTTGTGCAAGCGAAAAATGCTCACGGTAAGCGCAGAGTTTGGCGGTTAGCAGAGCCATGAAATTGGGCACTGACTATGGGTAAACAAAAATTATAATTTGGGCTTAAACAAAGAACAATTTACCGGACCGGGACTTGAACCAACGACCTCCAGATTAATGTTCTGGGGCTCTACCAACTGAACTACTCAGCCCTATGTGGTCTCCCTATGAGTTAATATCTTTGTTGTGACTGGCACCCCCGAACACAGATATTGACGAATAGGAAGACCGCTAACAAAGAGCTGCATAGCTCAGCCAGTAGAGCGGCATACATTATTCCAGTGGGTGTTGGTCCAAGTCCCTCTAAACTAAATTTTTCTGGGTTAAAACCCACATAACAATGATAACTGAGAAATGATGAATCAATTTCATAGAGTGAGCAGTAAAACCACAATTCACTGTTTGAAAATAATTTGCCAAGCAAAAAAAGTAGCCTGAAAATTTGACGTCATGACTTTACTTTTAGGCTTGTCAATGACGCAAAATACCAACTTTTCGAACCATCATGCATGAGTAAAGGATGGATATGGACCTTTGACCTTTAAGCTGGTTTCCTCAATGGGGCATTCGATACCAGCTTTCCCCCAAATTATACACGTTTAAGATTGTCTAGCTGCGCAAACAAGATGACCATAATTTGGCTTTTTTGCATATGAAAATTTTGACTCAATTGGTAATTGAAGTTGCAAGAGAAAAATGAAAGAAAAAACGCCCTTGTTGCACAAATTTGTGTGCTTTCAGATGCCTACAAGTAATAGTGATAAAATGCTTCAGAGAAGTCCTTTAATATTTGAGAGGGAAATTACCCCTTTCTCAAAATACCAATGCCTTTAAAGCCATTGGACACTTTCGGAACAGAAAAAAGAAAACAAAAAAAAACAGATTTACAAATTTCTTACAGGGTTTACAGAAGGTAATGGTGACAGACTTGTCTTGAAATATTATTCCATGAAATGCTTTACTTTTTGAGAAAACATTAATATCAATTCTCGATATCGAGAATTACAGATTTATTTTAACCACATGTCATGACACGGCAAAACGTGCAGAAACAAGGGTGGGTGTTCCCGTTATTTTCTCCCGACTCCAATGACCGTTTTAGCCTAAATTTGTAATTTCATATATAAGTTGTGATACACGACGTGTGGGCCTTACATGATAATGTTTACCGAAAGTGTCCAATGGCTTTAAGGCTTATTAAAATACAAGAGACACAAAGTTTGGCAAAGTGTCACAAACTTAGAAAAGATTCACTAAAGGGTTAGCTCTCAAACTTGACATTGGGCTGATGCCAAAAGACATTATGATACGAAAATGTCACACACACTGAACCATGCACCACATTTTACAGAAGGAGTGAATTATTTCAGACGAAACGATATTCTGGAAAAGCTGAGTAAATTTTCCCTAATAACCTGTAACTCTTATTAATGGCTTTGACACCAGAAAAACCAACTGTGATTTAGTGTGGAAATCCACAAGACTACCGGACTTGTGCAGTCGTAAGTTCACTTGCCCAACAATAAAACTCAGGCTTTTAAAAATCTAAAAGTCTTAAAAGTCTAAAAGTCTTAAGATTTTGAAATCTTTTTTTCATGGCCATATATATGTATAAATGACGAAGTACATGATTTGACATTATGACACTATGAGGAGGGGGGGGGGGGGGGGTGGGGGGGTCAATCCGAAACCTACATGTACATGTGTATGAGTGATAAAATATAGTTCATTTCAGTAATGACGTGACGTTTTAATCAGTGTTCAAATGTGTCATGGTCGAGCAGTTTAGAGCACTGGATTTTTAAGCTCTTGTGTTTCTGATCAGCTGAGTATGGGTTCGAATCCAGGTCTTGGCACATGTGTCCTTGGGCAATACACTTTACTGTAATTGCTTTGTCCTTTGGACGGGACATAAAGGCTGAGGTCATGTGTACTACTCGGTACTGGTAGAACACGTAACACTTATTGAGGAAGAGTAGAACTGGTTCACAAATCAAGCACTGAGCATGCAAGTTAAAGGCAGTGGACACTATTGGTAATTACTCAAAATAATTAAGCATAAAAACTTACTTGGTAACAAGCAATGGCGAGCTGTTGATAGTATAAAACATTGTGAGAAACGGCTCCCTCTGAAAGTAACGTAGTTTTCGAGGAAAGAAGTAATTTCAAACTAAAACTATTTGAATTTGATTTCGAGACCACATAATTAGATTTTGAGGTCCCGAAATCAAGCATCTGAAAGCACACAACTTTGTGTGACAAGGGTGTTTTTTTCTTCCATAATTAGCTCGCAGACCAATTGAGTTCAAATTTTCACAGGTTTGCTATTTTGTGCATATGTTGAGATACAACAAGTGAGAAGACTGGTCTTTGACAACTACCAATAGTGTCCAATGTCTTTATAGTGACTAAGTTCACTTACGAGGCATCCTTGGTTTTATTACAAGAAATATATCATAAAAACAATAATAATCCTTAAGTTCTGAAACGCAGTCGTCTGATACAACCGAGGACAAAATCAGACAAAATCAGACAAAATCTTACAGAAATTCTAACTGGGACAATAAAGGACAATGTACACACTTCACTTGTTAACATTTTCGCGTGTTGACTAAATATCATTTTCCAGTGCAGTACCTACATGCAAGATCTCCCGATGAACAACAAAATTTCATTATTTTGAATTTTTTAAGAACAGACAGAAAATAAATTTGACTGTTTGTGAAATTGATTTTATCAGAGCGCATTTGAACATATTTTGCTTACTGTTACCGGCGCTATAAAAACTACTATAATTGATTGATATTGTGTACATTGAAAACAAGATTTATAAATTGCTTTAACTCTTAAAAAAGTAAAATTTTAATGATGTAATTCAAAGCCCTCTTTTTTAGAAAAACAGTCTCAATTTATGTTGCTAAAATATTTCTTTGAAGTACGGCCATTAAAATAGAAACGCTATCATTAAACTACTGAAACAGACCACTATTAAAAAACATCAATGCTGCACGACTCAAGCTAAACCTCGATCAATATCATCACATCATTCACGAGTTTCATGGGGGGTTTTCTGTCTTCCCTACAGGCTTCGGCTACATAGGGTAAACCACGGCTCCAAAAATACACGAAGGCAATTATTTCCATCCCAATGGCCAGTGGGTTTAGTACTTAGCAATAATCCCACGGGTCACCAGTGCTGTGATCTGAACTTTGGGCCATATTCTTTATCTCAGTACATTTGTAATTGCTATTTTGGGAGGACGAGGCGATTGTCATTTTGACTGTAGGTATTCGTTAAGCTCAACATCTGCATATGAAGTATGACTTTTCCATCTAATCACAGGGCCCAATTTCATATAACTGTAAAAGCAGAAAATTATGCTGGGTAAATTTCTTTGCTATAAAGCAAGAAGGGTGGGTTCGTTTAGCTTCACTGGGTCAACCCCTGTGTGCTAATCCAAGTGGCGTAATTTATTTTTTCAAGGACAAACGTGGGCACTGATAATTACCCCATATTCGTACTTGAAAAGTCGCCAATTTTTTTTCAGGCCGAACGTGTGCAGATATTTACCCACGTTCCACCTGGAAAAAAAAATACCCATCATCACGTGACCCTTCTCGTGGTGACGTCAGAGCACCTCGGGACAGCCCCAAGTGACCCTATCCACAAGCGGGTCACTTGGGGCTAGCCAGGTGGAACGTGGGTAAATACATGTATCTGCACACGTTCGTCCTGAAAAAAAATAGGTGACTTTTCCAAAACGAGCGTGAGGTAATTATCAGTGCCCACGTTCGTCCTGGAAAAAATAAAATACGCCACTTGGATGAGCACACCGGGGTCGACCCAAGGAAGCTAATCGAACGCACCCACAGTGTTGTAGCCATTACAGATGGTGCTGTGATTAGTAATAGTGAAAGAAAAAAAACATTTGCCTCTGGAAATACAACCAGCAGAACATGCGGCTGCCATTCTGCAGGGTCAACATTTTGATTCTGCACAATAGCGGACCTTATTCTTGCATGAAATAAAAAAAATTAAAAACTTATTTCACACACAAAGATATAGGAATCCCTATATTCTCCTTTTTAAATAATCTTTCCAGCCATATTTATTTTATAACTAACGCCTTTTGTAGGTAGACCAAAGCGCCAAATCTAAAGGCAGTGTGCTCCTTTAACAAATTATTTTCACATGATTGTTACTGCACAGGCAGAGTGCAGACACCCGTTTAACGAGCAGCAATTTTATGTGTCAATGGACTACCAGAGAGTCTAGTGGTGTTTAAACAAAAATACTGGTCTTTTTATTTATCATGCATTTTCTTTAAAAAATAGTGACAAAGTGTAACATTTTTGGCATTTATACACGGCCAATTCAATCTGAAAAATTGTCCACTGATTTGAATAATTTTGTTCACAGAACTCGAGAAAGTCCCGAGTATACAGTGCTGTAATACACATCAAATGTATTGTGTTAAAAAAACAAATTATATTCTTTTTGCAAAACTAACATCTATCCCATCCTCCAAACTAGCTATCATGTAAAAATTGTAATTTTAAATCTTGACAATCTTTATGACTGCCCAGAATGTGTGTATTTCATGAAAAAAAGAACTTTTACTCAAATCAATTAAATGCGCTCCAAGGCACTTGCAAAGAAATATGTATAATAGATCCGTTACTTGAACTGAAGGTTGCTAGCAATTTTACAAAGAAAAGAGAAAGTGTGCGATTATGTATATAAAGTATGTAAAATTTTACCACAGAGGAAATCTATTTTCTATTTGTTCTCTGCATTCAAACAACCTTCACATGAGAATATAACGACGTTACTGAAATGCAAAGCTGCAAAATTGGAAATTAAATTGTACCATTGCTAGACTTTATCCAGTTATACTTCAAATCAACTGAGTCAAGAGAGCTGCGAAGCCAACTCAAGCAGGAATACCAGTCACAGATTGTGCGAATGACGTGACATGGTAATTTGGCTGGTACCCTTATTCTGGTAAGCATCAATATTATGTTGTGCTTAGCTGCATTATAAATAGCTCTATGAAATTGGAACCTAGTAGTCAGAATTTTTTTTCATTCAATATATTGCTGGATGATTTCATATACAGTACTAAGACAGATTTTTGGATTTTCTTTGCTATTTCCCAAAAATTGTTCAAATTCAACACCGTTACGGTGCTGGATCCAAAACAAGAGTTATATCGCTAGCTCTTGAAAAAATATCAAATGTTCAGACAGCGTACTAAGTTAGACCCGAACCGGTTTAACTTCTACGAGCAGCAGGGGGTGGTCGTAAAAATAAAAAACCCTTGCGTTCAGACAGCACTGCGTTAACGATATCTTTGGTTTTAAGAGGTCAAAGCAAACGCGACCCCGTTACTCTAACATCCTGTTTATTGGCCTGTTCATTGGTTACCGTGTGTTTACGTAATGATTACGGAGGTCGTTGAGAACTACTGAGTGATTTGATTTCCTGTTTATTGAGACAGACAAGGCAAGAAAAGAGGAAGTTGAGAACGAATAAGCAATTTTTATCAAAATGAAACCAAACTTATGAAAGCGTTGCTTATAAAAACCCTCTTTGACACCATATTGTACGCACACGCTTAGCACCATGACACTGTAAAGTGTTGCCAGTGATCCGTTTTAAACAGCATGGTGGGGGTGAACACAATCCCTTTCAAATGGTCTGAACTATCAAATATTAGAGCCCCAACAACAGACCCAATAAACCCAATCCCAACTATCTGTCAAAGGCATGGGTCCAATTTCATGGCTTTGCTTACCGCCCAATTCTCCGCACATGATCACTATTTCTGCTTACTGTGCAAGCACTGAATGTCTACGTTAGCTGTGTTAGCAAAGAATGCCTAGTTACATGGAGTAGGCATGCATACAAGAAAGTTTGCTAACCCGTGAAATATACACGATGTAAGCACAGAATTCCCTAAGCGCTGATTCTTTGCTGTAATGGTAAGCAAAGCCATGAAATTTATTACAGTCAGAAGTGGCCGTTAGCGATGAGAGCTAAGAGATTTATGCGATTCTTGCGGGCATTCTTACAGTCTGTGCGATCATTGAACAAATTATTTTTAGTCAAAGAATGAACCCAGAGTATTTTTAAAGTTTCCATGCTATTTGGCTAGGTCTCAATAGGAAACTTGATTTCTTAAAGGTTTTTTTAAAGGCAGTGGACACTATTGGTAACTGTCAAAGACTAGCCTTCACAGTTGGTGTATCTTAACATGCATATAACATAACAAACCTGTGAAAGTTTGAGCTCAATCGGTCATCGAACTTGCGAGATAATAATGAAAGAAAAAAACACCTTTGTCACATGAAGTTGTATGCGTTTAGATGGTTGATTTCGAGACCTCAAGTTCTAAATCTGAGGTCTCGAAATCAAACTCGTGGAAAATTACTTCTTTCTCGAAAACTATGGCACTTCAGACGGAGTCGTTTCTCGCAATGTTTTATACCATCAACCTCTCCCCATTACTCTTCACCAAGAAAGGTTTTATGCTAATAATTATTTTGAGCAATAACCAATAGTGTCCACTGCCTTTAAACAACTTTTTAGCAGAGTAAACACTTGTTTACAAACAGTCTGTTGACCTTAGTCTGCTGCTTTCATCCACAGTTTCTATACAATAGGTCATTTTCAGCATATTTAAAATAAAAATATTGGATTACCTATTAGAGCCCATCCCTTGTTATTGAACCACATAATTATGTGTATTATTAATCAATTTTTTCTGATTTTGTTAGAGCCGCCATATGTTTGGAATTTGACTATAATATTTAATAGTCTTGTATGGAACATCTGGTGTTTTGTCATCCAGTGATTTGCTAGCTCAGACCTTATAGCATGAAGGGCAACTATAGCTACATGTATGAACACATTACAATTATGGGACATTTCAGACAGCCTTCATTGGAATGAGTTTACTTTGTACATAAAACCCTCCTGTGCAGGAGAAAAAATATGCCTGTGATTTTTTTTCACAGAACTCGGGTTAAGTACCGAGTATACAGTGCTAACACACATCGATATACGTGTAATTATATGGGTGACAACCAAAATTAATATTATTTATATACATGTAAGCAGTTTCCACAAACAACTAAAATTATGACGATAAAAATGTCATTGCATCCACAGTTTGTGGGGTCCTGCTAATGTTGCTTATTCCCTTTTCTAAAGAATTCACTTGTAGGGGTCCAAGTTTAACAAATAATTTTCTTGTGGGGTCCCTTGTTCCATTATCTCAAAGACCCTACAAGGGTGCTCCCACAAGCCCAAACTTTCTAATGTACACAAATTATGATCTAGCTAAATAGGGGAGCGTCGGGGCATAGCGTTTTCATTACACGTTTGGCCCCAAGTTTTGGACTGCAGCCCACATTAGCTGCAAGCCTGATCCTAGTGTACTAAGGCTTAAAGAAAGTACAAAAAGTTTTAAAAATTGTCATGCAACACTCCAGCCAGTAGATCCAAACATGTATTTAATTGGTGTGAAAAAAACTTGTGTCATCCAGCAAGTTTGCCGCAATGTGATTGGGTTTAAATCTGACAACGGTACACAGGCTCTTGGTTTGGGGTCTAAGGATGCAGTGCATGGGAAAAAATGAAATAGAGAAACACACGATCAATTCTAGAATACAGTTAATCATCCTTTGGGAGGCTAGTCATCGTTTACTTTTGTGCATTGTTGAGTCCTATGAAGCAAACTGGGTGAGAGAATATAAATAAAGTGTCATCTTTTGGAAAATCATTTAAAACAAGAAAGCTGGTGGTAGCACTTAAAGGCAGTGGACACTATTGGTAGTTACTCAAAATAATTATCAGCATAAAACCTCACTTGGTAATGAGTAATGGGGAGAGGTTGATAGTATAAAACATTGTGAGAAACGGCTCCCTCTGAAGTGACATAGTTATCGAGAAAGAAGTAATTTTCCTAGAATTTGATTTCGAGATCTCAAGTTTAGAATTTGAGGTCTCGAAATCAAGCATCTGAAAGCACACAGCTTCGTGTGACAAGGGTGTTTTTTCTTTCATAGTTATCTCGCAACTCCGATGACCAATCAAGCTCAAATTTTCACAAGTTTGTTATTTTATGCATATGTTGAGATACACCGAGTGAGAAGACTGGTCTTTGACAATTACCAATAGTGTCCACTGTCTTTAAACTAATTATACAAAACTGCACTAGATTTTATGTTTTAGTTATTAAAGTCCAGTTTATACTTCCCGCGAATACAAATGCGATAGGAACTTTAAAAACAGGTTAAATGTGCCAAACTCCTGGGAAACATTCACTGCGAAAACAGCCCTGTGACGTCAAAATTTGTGTCACATTCGCAATCACAAAAGGTATGTTAGACTACCACAACTATGTTTGATTATAGAAAATCATTGAGTTTCTGAAAGGCCTCATGATAGAAAGAAGAGATTTTCTCACCTTCTGCATAACCTTCTTCTGTTCCTTGGATCGTAGGAGAGAGGGCGATTGAGCAACTCCTGGAATCACCAGCGGTACACTGTCCTCATCGTCCCAAAGGCGATCAACTTCCTCTCTGCTATACCTGGAACGACTCGGCTTGGTCAGCCACATGAACAGCAGCATGAAGAAAAACATCAGCAACATACCAGAGAAGACATCCAGAAGGTAGAGATAGACTGGGAATCGGAAATTATAAACAAACACACTGAAGGAGAAAAGGGAGAGAAAGATGAGCGTCGCTGTGGTCGTCAGCTCATCATCTACCGCTGCAGACCCTGAAGTTGCCTGAGTTTCTACGGCTGCTTGAGGGACTTCATCTTTGATTGTTGGAGTGGATGGACTTTTCTGGAGTTCAGGGTCCAAGACTAACTCTGGCTTCCCTTCAGGACTGTCTAGCGTGGACCTTGAGCTTTGCGTAGAAGCAGATATTTCCTTCTCGTCTTCTTCAGTGTCATCTTTGGATGTTGCAAGAAGCCCTGAGAGACTTAGACTCACATCCTTAGGAGTTGGTTTTCGTTGTCTTAGTCGCGGGCTTCCGGACGAGACGGGTCTGGGGATGACTGGTTCGTCGGGGAGCTCTGACGGAGCGGGGACTGTGTAGTAACAAGGGTCAATGTCCAAGGTTTCTTCAGATTGTTCTTTGCTTTTGAATGACGCACTGCTATCAAGACTTTTGGCTCTGTGATGACTTGCGAGACTTTGTTTATTTCTGTACTCTGCCTCTTCTTCTAACGCTTGTTTCTCAAGTTGTTCTTCCATCACTTTGTCTAAGAAGCTAAGAGGGTCTGTTGTGGCCTCCTCGCAGTCAGTCGGGAGAACCGACACCTCTTGGTCATCCTTCAAAATGGCGTTGGGGACTTTCATCAAACCACTTTTTGTTCTCACTGGCTTACCAAGTTTCCCATCCCCTAAGTCTGTGGCTATTGCTCCTTTCTTCTTGTCGACTCCGTTTGAATGTGACGCCAATGGTTGGGTTTTGAGCTCCTGCTCTTTACATCTGTCAAGTGTTTTATTCACAGCTTGAGCGTCTTTCCCTCTCTTGTAACTTTCATCTAAGGAGTTTCTGAGCTGTTGCTTGTTAGACTTAGCCTCAGTCCTGGCAAGAGATGGAGCTCCGTCAAGGGATAGAGATTTAGAGAGCTGAGGCCCGCTGTTTGTTGGTGCCTTTGTCGTTATAAAAGAGATCCCTTTATTGGCATCTTCGTTTAACTCATCATCGTCACTTCCCATCAGAGGGTTGTAACGGAAAGAGATTGCTGTAGATTGGAGAGGACGTTTTTTTGACCCAAGGTTGGGGGCAGGCGGTCGTGGGGGTTTCGTCTTTTTGTCAGCCATTTCACTTGCTCTCTTCTTTTTCTGTAGAGAACAATAAAACCCCATGAAATATTAAAATTCACATTATAAGCTATCCCACTTTAAGTAACATTCCTAAAGACCTTCTGTAAAAGACTGATCAGTTATGAACCTGTTAACTTTAACTTTCTTTACTAGGGTTGAGGGATTGCTGACAAACAAAATCTAAAACTTGCCTCTAACTTTATTATGATTGTAACGATGTTGGCATTTCAACTTACAAGTTTACTCAACAATACAGAGGTGAATCAAAGAGCAGGTTTTCTTTGTATCTGAAGAAAATGACACTAACTTTTTCCAGTCTGAATTCAGATTTTTAATCCCTGTACTTTTCTGTAAACCTGAGCGACACACATGTATGCACTGTACTCTGGCATAACTCCATTTCACTGTGGATGCCGAGTGCAAATACTACATGCTACAGCAGTGCTACTGCATTGCGCATTACACAGCAACATTGCACAATAGTATGGTAGTATAAAGTTCAATCAGCAGAGCATGGAGGAAGCAGAGCAAGCAATTGGCATACATCCCCTAAAATACATTATCATTATGAGACAAAAATATCGTCACTGATGTCGATTTCTTTCTCACAAACTGTTTTGACTAATTAAAAGAGTAGTTTGACTAATTAAAAAAGTAAATTTATTCTAAATAAATCTATCTAAAAACATTAAAAACAACAATTGTGTCCATCCCGGATCTGTGTTTATGCATCTAAAAGCAATTAGCATAAAATAGACTGAAACTTGAAAGAGAGAATGCCACAGAATAGAATAACATACTTTATATAACACCCAAGCAGATCCTTGCCATTTGATTGGAGGATTGTCCGTCACGTGATTGCAAATAAAAGTACCATTGCACGCTGAGTCACTCATCGTGCTTTTTCGTTCCATCCGAAAAGTACCATTGCACGCTGGCAGCGTGCAATGGTACTTTTCGGATGGAACGAAAAAGCTGAGTAAAAACATCACTACGTGCGCGTGTCTTTGGTAACGCAGCAGTGTTACTGCAAGGCATTAGTAAAATTACTAGCATTCGGCTTCTACAATTAAAAATTGCAGGCCTACGCTTTGTTTGTTTTGAAAGTTGTATCTTTCAATCAAAATGACAAAGATCTACTTGGATGTTATATAAAACAAATAATGAATGTTTTTCATTCGTGCAATGGTGCGAATATGTTCATTCGTTGAAAGCTGGAGTGTTCCATTCAACTCGGCTCCGCCTCGTTGAATAGAACATTCCATCTTTCAACTCTTGAACATATTCGCACCATTGCACTCATAAACATTCATTATGTGTATACTATTTTGTCTACTCCAGTGTACAGTCAAACGTTTATTTGTGATGGAGCCTTTTGTGATTGTTTCTTTGTGTACGTGCTATGCCTATGTTGACCAGTCAACCGAACCATGACTGAACTGTTAAAGTTATTGTACAAGTTTAGGTTTAAACAACAACACCACAGATCAGCTGACAATATGAACAAGTCATTCTTCTTACGACGTTACAAACAAAACAAAACAATTCATCGTCAACATACCGTCAGAAGTCCCCAGAATAATTACAATCTCGAGACGTCCATTTTGGAGATACCTTGTTTAAGATTTGATTTGGAGACGTCGGTGTAGTCTTTGATCAGCTCAACAGAATGCTGTAAAAAAAGATAACACTGGATTTCGCTACGAGAACCGAGCGACCCCGATCATCACATCGTCGCCCGATGGTTGATTAAAAATAAACAGTGCGGTGACCTTACCGTGTTTACATGTTGCCAATAACTTCCTTTTTTGTTAAAATAATATTGCTTTAAAAACAATTATTTAACACCTTTTTTCCGTTGAAAAAAATGGCGATTAAAATTGTATATATTTTATTTAAATTTTAGTTGTATATATTTTATTAGTGTATTTATTGTTGACATGTTATATCATAAGAAAATTGCCATACTGAAAGAGAGTGAGTTAAGGTCACAGTTGCGTCATTTTAATGCATTATTCATAAGGGAGATCCCAGAGCTGCGTTTTCGGAATGTATTCGCAAATAAATGTGACAACATCAAGTAGTCGATACTGAAACCGAATAACCAAGTGCGTATGAAACAGCCCAGTGCACGGGATTTTTTTGTGTTCTTAATTCTTTACAATTGCCAAAGTTTTCAGCAAGTACCGCTGAGTAGCTTTGAAGTCGTTTTGCATTGGGCATTCGACATACTTCTTTCCCTCTTATTTTCATAAGCAGCGGCGGGGGTCACTTATAGTTGAAGGAGGGGGGGGCATCTAGTCTGTCACAAAAGCATACTTTATTCAAAATGTGCAGAAAATGCTCTTCCCTGGTCAATTTACATAAATAACAAATAAAACAATATCCCCTCAAACCATTGAGGCTCAAATAAAACGATTTCATGATAATGTATGCCAGCTCCCCCACATCTCTGTTCCACACTGCCCACGTTTTTTTTTTTTTTTTTTTTTTTTTGGGGGGGGGGGGGGTTGGGGGGGTCTACTTGTTTCACATTCACCTCACTCTAAAGTTGCTCAACTACAATTCTTGAGGTGCGCAAAAAACCTGATTGGATAATAATGTTGCCCAAAAGTTTACAAAACATTCAAGGAAATCTAATAAGTAGGAAACGGTTTTACCCCGAAAGTTTACTATAAACCTCCTTTGTTAGGGTTTTCCAGTAGAAAATGTCAAATAACACTTGTATGCGTCTCCTAAAGTTTTATAAAACAAGAGTCCCGCCCCGCCCCCAAAAAACAAAAAGTGCAGAAACCGAGAGTCGAATAATTTTAGCTGGAACTGGAATCGATTTCGTCAGAGGCTGCACACAAAAAATATCCACATTAGAAAAATCAACAAGACCACCGTTTTGCACAAACACCCTCTCTTGTTGACTGTTTCCGTCTGAACTCTTTTTAACCAGAAGCTTATTATCCGAATGTTGAGAGGAAAATCAAAAAGACAAGATGTGGATGGAGATAGGATCACTTTTTAGAAAGGTTTGGCTGTGGTTGATTTTGTTGATGCCGTTTGTGCACACCACCGTTGCAGACGATGCACCGAGCAATCCACAACAAAAGGTAATGAATTGAAATGGGTTGGTCAACTCGACCGATTGGTAAAAAATAAATGTGTTTGTTCTTTTGTGAGATTTTAAATGAAACATTGCATACTTTTGTATGCACTTAACAGTGTTACCTTTTTTTATTTTTTAAATAGGATCGATCATTCACATCAGAATCAGATTAATTTGGTTAATTTAACTTGGTTAATTTAAATGATTGTTTCATTATCATTCGCTCGTGTGTTTGGAATTGGCCATCTTTTTGACAGCATGAGGGCGCTCTTAATTACTTCCGGGGGTAAAATAAGTTATCACACAACCAGCGCAAGAATGCGGAAAAATACAGCGCTTCTGGGGACGCAGATGCTCTATATTTGTTCGTATTCCACAAGCGCACCTGTAATAACAAATTTATCTTCCAGTCTCACGTGCAACGCTCAAAGTTTAAAATTTCAGAATGTTATTTCGCTACGAACAGCATGTAAGTTACCCTCCTCCCACTGGCGGAGCCGGAGGGTTACGAAGCATGCTCGAATTGTAAAGGGCGAAATGGTCAAACACATACAATTTTGACAGCTAGTCAACAGATTTGCTCTATTTCTACCACTTTCAAAAATCATGGCACGAATTCTATGAACACGAACTTAATCCTCAATGTCTAATGAATAACACTCAAAACACCATTGAGAAAACATTTTGAAAAAAAGAACAAAAACTTACGATCCCAGAGCGAAACGGTCACAAATGTCCTAGGTTGATATGTCGCATCGCCATGCTCACTAAGCGCTGAACCGCAGGTGCCAGCCAATTGAGTTGACGACCTGCCGAGCTGCGGCCAAGTTGGACTAAACCATTCTGTAAAAGGAGTGTTATAAGGCAGTGCGTGTGCGCCGTTTACTGTGCCCGCTGTTCACTCATATGATATAGCACACTGCCTTGTAACACCCCTTTTACAGAATGGTTAGTCCAACTCGGCCGCGGTTGGCAGTTCGTCAATCCAATTGGTTGGTACCTGCGGTTCAGAGCTTGGTGACCAAAAAATAAAGCGTTGAACATATCGGGAAGTCACAAATTGGCAATAGAACCTACTGTTTCGCTCCGGGATCTGGTATTAGTTTTTGTCCTTTTTCTTCAACATATTTTCTCAATTGTGTTTTTGAGTGTTATTCATTAGACATTGAGGATTAAGTGGTAAAAATTGAGCAAATCTGCTGACTAGACCATTTCGCCCTTTATACAATTCGAGCATGCTTCGTAAACCCTCCAGCCCCGCCGTCGGGAGGAGGGTTACGCTATCGCAATTAGCACGCACACAAAATTTAGAGTGTAATTTTTTGCATTGTCCGTATACGGAGCCTGACGCATTGACACTCACAATACCCACTGTGCAATAAAAACAGAGGAAGTAGGCCCTAGTATATAAAACAGAGGAAGTAATGTTTTTATCCCCCCTCCAGTTCGAGCACCTGATTGGTGGATTAGCGCGTACTGGAAGATAATCATTCATACACAAACAGATTGGAACACATTACACCACAGACATCTAATCCATCACGGACAATAAGACTTTTAAACGAGCTGTTATAATCCACCTCTCTAAAGCAAATTGAAACTACGGCGCAACAAAAGTGACTGAACGTCTATTAATTTGTGCAGGGCAAATCGCGTATTGACCCCTTGCACGCGCGTAACACGCGGCGACTGATGCCACGCTCACCATGTTGGTGGTCAATATGTTTATGTATAAATGCTGCGTCCGCCTAAAATACGCACATGTTGACATTGACCACAAAAATGGCGCAATCTGATGATGACGTCAGGTGAATTGGGTCAATACCCCCGGAAGTGATAAACAGTACTATTTATAGTGCCCTCGTGCGGTCAAAAATAAGGCACATTGATTTGAATTTAATATGATATTTTGATATGATTATTTGAACTAATGTGGAGGGAAAATATGTGGAGTCACATCGCCCAGCCTGTGTAAGTGTTTTCTCATAACCAATAGGCTCTTTGAAGTGGCTCTTGGAAATGCAATACGGACACCGCGCTGCGCGTCCCAGTTTTACCCCTTGTGTACGTTGTCTTTTGCCGCTCAACCTGCTCGCAGCCAGCGTACATAATTGACTGGAAGAAATTTGTAAACAAACAACTACAATACGCATGCATACGTATTTATATAAGACTAGTTGGGCTTTTTACTTTACACAGTTCATTGTTTTCAACAGGAATTTTTCCCACCAAGTTTTTTGATGTTTTGATCGTCAAATTTAGCCAATCCGAAGCTGATGAACAGCAAATAGCATTCAGATGTTACAATAAAGGGTTCCTTTTAGCAACTTATTTTAAGGATATTTAGGGTAAAAAATAAACGATATATTTTTGTTATTTCAGGCGTCGAATCAGGGTCGACTCAGCATTCCATACGAGAGAGAGTTCTTAGAGGGGCTCCTCTTGGTCTCAACATTGGACGGTAGCGTGCATGCAGTCGGCCAGAAATCCGGCAACAACTTATGGACAATTAAAGAAGGTTGTCTTTTTGCCTTTATTTTAAACCGTCTTTAAGATTATTAATAATAATAATAATAATAATAATAATAATAATAGACCGTTTTTTATATAGCGCTTTTCACGCCCGAGGGGTGTCTCAAAGCGCTTCCGACATTATTACCCCTGGTCACTGGGCCTTAAATCATTCCTTAAACCATCTCAGCTCTCTGGGGAGTATACAGCCTGTGCGCAATATATGCGCTACTCGGCTAAACCAATCACAAGAACCATCTCTGCCCTCACAGGTACCCATTTACCCCTGGGTGGAGAGAAGCAATTGTAGTTAAGTGTCTTGCTCAGGGACACAAGTGTCACGACCGGGATTCGAACCCACACTCTGCTGAACAGAAGCATCAGAGCTTGAGTTCGGTGCTCTTATCCACTCGGCCACGACACCCCAGATTATGGTCGAGTCTGACAAAGCTGCTCTACCCATTGCAACACCCTTAGCAACAACCTCTGTCATTTCTAATGTAAAGGGCATTGATACGTCGTATGCACCTTATAAATAAGAACGGGTTATAATTACTCTCCAGCTGCTCAGAACCCTGCCCCTCCCCAAATTAGGTCCAAAACGTGCACAAATGAAAGGTTCAAAACAAGAAAATCCCCTCCCCTCCCCCTCCAAAGAAAGCAGTTCTTACTGGAATTATTCTGGGTTCTACTGGAATATTTCAAGGGGCCCCAAGTAGGCCTAGCCCTAAGGCAGTAACAAAGGGCATGGAGACAATGAGCCATTAGCAAGTTACTCAATACAAGGTCACAAGTTACTACATGTAGTTTGAATTGGGGGGGGGGGGGTAGGTTTTTGTTCAAAAGCAACCTTCAGATTCAGATGAGCAAACCCAGGTACCATTGTGGCATACACACTCATTCAATATGGTGTATGGGTGTTCACTGTCTCCTAAGTTAAATAAATATCTATGCAAAAGCTTGCCCAGAATTATGTGACAAATGTAGCAGCTGTCTCTATAGTCTGTGGAACTCAAAATTATGCAGTAGATTTGGATGAAGCAAGCCATTGTATTACCAGACATTATTCATAGCTAATATGTTATTTTAGTCAAAACACATTAAAAAGAAGAGAGTACCCCTAGTAAAATCAGTAGGAATAAGAAGGGAATAACAATAATATAGTATAATATTAATAGATGTTACTGAGTACTGAGTATACAGTGCTAACACACATCGGTGTATGGGTAAAAACCAAAAATTAATAATAATATAGTAATTATGGCCAGGTCCGTCACGCAGTGACACTCATGACGCTTTAACAATATTACCCCTGGTCACTGGGCCTTAAATCATTCCTTAAACCATCTCAGCTCCTTGGGGAGTATACAGCCTTGTGCAACAAATGCGCTACTCGGCTAAATCAATCACAAGAACCATCTCTGCCCTCACAGGTACCCATTTACCCCCAGTTGGAGCGAAGCAAGTACATGTATAGTGAATTGTTTTGCTCAGGGACACAAGTGTCATGACCGACATTCGAACCCACACTCTGCTGAACAGTAGCAATCGTTAAACCACACACTGTCACTCCCAACCCATCTATACACACATACCCTCACCCCAACATCCAGAACCCCCAATCCCTGGGAGCTTAAGTGCAAAGAATTTTACATGCAACAAATTTGTGTCAGTCCCACTTTGTCAGTTGGTTTTAACCAACCAGAAAATCAAAATTTTTTAACTGTAATTTGACAGTTTGGACAGACCAGAAAGTACAGTAAGCGTACCTTTATCTGAAAAATTATATCCAGTAGTTTGAATGTTAAAATATGCAGCTGTAGCTGTGTTTACTTATTATTTGTACTAAAAGTGAGCAGCTACATTAAGTAAACCCTGGTAAAATAGTCATCAAACAAAATATGTCATCCAACAAAATATGTTCACTTGGATTTGAAGGTCCTGTCAACAGATGTGATGTTGAGTTTTGTCATTGTTTTAATACAGTTTGTGTTTGGTTTGTTACATTTCTGTGATTGCCAATTTGCAAACATTAGGCTATTGATTTTCTGAATACACAAATTCCACTGAGACATCAGGCTGTTCAATACCATTGTCGTGCTCGGCACTAATATTCACAGGGGGATATAATACAGTCAGGAGGGGACATTTAAATTCAGTATTTAATGTTGCATAAATTTCCTGAAACGTTCAAACTGTGAAGTTCAATTGAAGGAGAGCTGATAGTGTCTAGACACTGAGTGTATTTGGAATTATTGAAATCTTCGGAAATCCTCTTCCCTACCCTCCGGAGTTCTCTGAAATCCTGTTCCCTCACCCTCCTAATCCTCAAAGATCTTCTTCAGGAATTTCAGGGCTCGAAATTAACACTGGGCTACGGGGTCAATGTCAGTGTTTTTTTAGCATAGGGTGCCCTTTAGTATAGAGAAAATGCCTTGGTGCCCATGCCCTTTCAAAAATGAAGCATACAGGCCTGGTATTAAACATTGTTTAAGCCAAGATTTAATTTAGTTAATTTCCATACAGAGTAGTTCATTACAAATGCACAAAAAAAAAATCAAGAGTTAAATGAATAAATTACAATTCATTATAAATTAATAGCTAGTCATCATAAACTAATAGCTACACATAAATCTAATATTTTCAGCTTGTAGCAGAGAGCCTGATGGAAAGTAAAGGTTATATTATCAGAATTACTTATTCAGATTTTTATATAATTATAGTCAGGCCTGCCTGCAATTTTTCAGCTTTTTTTCTACCCGTATAAAATGTGGTTTGCTGAGCAGTTATCTATATTTGCAAAAAGAAGATTGCAACAAGTCTGGATAATGATAGAATAATTTGTAAACCATAGTCGTATGGTTCTATGTGAATAAATGGGTCTTGCATTCGCAACAGAGCCCTGCATACCTTGTAGAAGATGTGTTTATAACAATGCTATCCAGTGTCTCCAAATAATCATGTGATTACAGAGATTAAAGAGAGACGCAAAACAAACTAAGATAAATAAAAAAAAAAATCAAATAAAATCCCCCCCCTCCCTAACAACTATGAAAAAACACCCAACAAAACAAATGAAACAAATTTAAAATACTGCAACAGTACATCAAATACAGTCGACAGTTTGACTGGTTGACTGATGAACGTAACATGCAGTAACAATGAGTATTCATTTCATTTACCAGGTTGGGAAGGGTCATGTCACTGCATAAATTATGTTGTTGATCACAATCAACTGCAAACCATTTTTCAATTTCATAAAAATAAAAATAAATCCACCCTCATAACAAATAATTAATTATTATTGGCTTATTAAAAATTCAAACATCGCAGCACAAGAGCTGAATTGTATTAAAAAGACATGCAACAAGTATTAAAATATAAACTTTAAAACAGGGAGTGTTTGCAGAAAATGAATTAAATAATTATCATCTAGTACAATAATATATACAAAGTACTTGCGTTTCAGCTCAATTATTTTGTTTTTATAGTATAAATGAGGCATTTCTGACTGCCGGCATATATTCAGTTCATTGTCTATTGATAGCCGATGTGAGAGCAGATGGTACTGGTGAAGTTGTACTGTTTGTATGTTCAACAAATATTCTCAAGAGGGGAGAGAACACTAGGCCAGCCATGCATGCACATAAATTATGCAAATGCACCATCCACTTATTTATAATATGCACGTTTTTTTTTTTTTTTTTTTTTTTTTTTTCAGTACAAAAGACCATTATTGTGACAAAGATGTTTATCAAAATCAGATGCTGTGCATTTTTAATTTTGGAACATATACAGTTAAAGTCAAAGCTTTTTCCCAAATGTTTTGATGTTATTGTTTGTCTATTCAGCAACTAAGTTTGGGCTAGAATGCAAAGGCACCATCTAACTGTTAAAGGCAGTGGACACTATTGGTAAATGTCAAAGACTAGCCTTCACAGTAAGTGTATCTCAACATATGCATAAAATAACAAACCAGTGAAAATTTGAGCTCAATTGGTCGGCGAACTTGCGAGATAATAATGAAAGAAAAAACACCCTTGTCACACTAAGTTGTGTGCGTTAAAATGGTTGATTTCGAGACATCAAGTTTTAAACTTGAGGTCTTGAAATCAAATTCGTGGAAAATTACTTCTTTCTCGAAAAATATGGCACTTCAGAGAGAGCCTTTTCTCACAATGTTTTATACCATCAACCTCTCCCCATTACTCGTTACCGAGGAAGGTTATGTGCTAATAATTAGTTTGAGTAATTACCAATAGTGTCCACTGCCTTTAAATGCATATTTTGTCAACAAAAGACCCTTGGTGGCAGATGTTTACCAAAATTAAATGCTGTGCATTTAAAAAATTTGGAACATACATTTAAATGTTCAATACTAGACCAAATCCCAAGTTGTTGTTTCAATATTTCAACTAAATTTGAAAATGACACTTCGTGTTTTTTAGTTGGTACGACACTGCTCTAGAATTACAACGGTCGTGGGTTTGAATCCCACCCGAGTAATATGCCTGTGATTTTTTTCCACAGTACTCGGGTAATTACTGAGTAAGCAGTGCTAACAGGCATTGGTGTATATGGGTAAAAACCAATGAATATTGCTTTTATATCATAAGTCTTTTTAATTTTCCCTTTTTTCCCTCCCCCACCTTTTTTATTTTCGATAAAAAGTAATGTTTTGTTGTGTTCAATTTTTATAATGACCAGTTGCTTCCTTACTTGTATTCTTCTAAAAAATTTGTCTAGGTCCAATTATCAAAGTACCAGTTGACACGGCTGAGGGACCCATGTTTCTTCCAGACCCTAAAGATGGTTCACTGTATGCAGTCAGCAGTGGCAGTGATGGCCTGAAGGTATGTCTAAGACGATAGTTAACCTGGCCCTAATACAAGATGTAGAGCCTCAGTTATCCTGTGAAAGAAATACACTTGCGCTCAATAATTTGTGTGTACAAGATCAAAACATTTGTAATTGTTGGTTTGAAATTGTTTTACCCTCTCACCTAAACTTTTGGTATTTTTAAGTTTTAAATTTTAAAGTTATGCCTCAAATGAAGTGGATTCTACAAAGAAAATTCTTCAAGCTCAGGTGTTACGTTTTCCATGGCTTTTTAAAAAATGTTTTCAAGTGGAAACCAAAAAGAAAAATCTTTTTCATCTGCCCATTAGGCGCAGATGTCTGCGTTCACAAGAGAGTCAATAGAACTGCACAAACAATTCTATGATACAAGTTGGAAACAGAATTTAGATTTTCAGTTATTTCTTTTGACCAACCCACCCTCAATTTGTCCACAAATTAATAGATTAATTATTACTCCAAATGAACCCTAAAGGCACAAAAGTGTGACATGAGAAAAAAAAATCACTCCAATACGCGAGTACCAGCAATTTCTCAGTTACATACAGCATTAAACAAATATTCATAAATTCCTCAGACAGTTTCGCTATTCCTATTGGTGGAGAGCGTGTCACGTGGGTGTGTATAAACCTTTGTTTATGACCAATAAAAATGGTTGAAAACATCAGTGTGACACACAAGCTTGCACATGTGCTTATAAGACAGTTTCTTCATTCCTATTGGTCGAGAGCAACAGTTGAAACAGTTGTGCCACATCACGCGATACACGCATTGCGCACAGCATTCCCTTAAAAGGAGTTGTTTACCCGAGGGCCTTACCATTTCATAGCTGGAGGGGTGTTGTGTTGAAATAAATCATTGAACAATTCTAATTTTTGTATTATTTTACTCTTTGACCAAAAAGTGTTGATGTTTTTAGACCGAAAAGGTATTTATGAATGGGAATCAAAGTGTGTTGAATCAGTTTTAAACTAGCGGTTTAAACCCGCCGCGGCCTGGTTCTTGATAATTTACCTCGACTTCGTCTCGGTAAAGTTATCAAGAACCAGGCCTCGTTGGGTTTAAACCACTAGTTGAAAACCTCTTTACCACACATTGATTCCCTTATTAAAATGAAATTATTTAAAGACACTGGACACTTGGTAATTGTCAAAGACCAGTCTTCTCACTTGGTGTATCTCAACATGTACAAAATAACAAACCTGTGAAAATTTGAACTCAATCGGTCGTCGAAGTTGCGAGATAATAATGAACGAAATAAACACCCTTGTCACATTGGTTGTGTGCTTTCAGATTGATTTTGATACCTCAAAATCTAATTCTGAGGTCTCAAAATCAAATTCAAATATTTTAGTGGAAAATTACTTCTTTCTCGAAAACTACGTTACTTCAGAGGGAGCTGTTTCTCACAATGTTTTATACTATCAACAGCTCTCCATTGCTTGTTACCAAGTAAGTTTTTATGCTAACAATTATTTTGAGTAATTACCAATAGTGACCAGTGCCTTTAAGATAATAATGAACAAAGAGACAGAGTGGTAAAATTTTCATCTCTGACCCATTATTGTTTTGTTCACAGAAATTACCTTTTACTATACCTGACCTAGTCACTGCCTCACCCTGTAGAAGTACCGACGGTGTACTGTATGCTGGTAAGTACACACAACTTCATTTCTTCTTTGTTTATTTGGGTGGTGTTTTTTTTCAGGTATGTTGTTTGTTTGTTTAGGGGGTGTCTGGGAGGTGTTTGTATGTTGTTGTTTTTCTGTTTTGTTTTTTCCTTTGTTCATTTGATCTTTCGTTTGTTTGTTGGTTTGTTCGTGCGTTTGTTCGTTCGTTCGTTCATTCACTTATTTGTTCCTTGTTCGTTCGTTTGTTTGTTTTTTGATATGTGTTTTTTCAAATCAGACAGTGTTCGGGATGGTTTTTTTTAATAGTTGTTTTCATCATCTCTCGATGATTAGGTCGGAAGTTGGACAGCTGGATAGCGGTTGACATAGCAACAGGGGAGAGACAGCACACCATGGCAACAGAGACAACGCAGAAGTCCTGTCCAACGGCCGACTCCAGAACCTTGTTCCTTGGGCGAACAGAGTTCACGCTCACCATGTTTGATTCTGACACAAGAGAGAGAGTGTGAGTTTTTTGAGATTTTTCTAGAGATGTTTGCGGGGGTCTGAGGGGGTTCTATTATAGAGCTAGTGTGAGCACTCATTGTTACACACTAATAACTGCCCTGTACCACACAGCTCTGTGGTGCAAACACTCTGTGGACTTTCCCTGTAAAAATCATATTCTTTAGCACTGTAAAAAAAACACTTCATTGTGTGGACATATTTTTACTCAGCTCCACACTTCATTTGCTATGCTTGCTAGGTGTACAACATAAAGGAATGTCCACAGAGTGGCTGAAACACAGAGCCCATTGTGTGGATGTGTGTAAGTCCACATCGTGCGTCAAGTCCCTACGTTATCAAGACCTTTTTTGTTATTTTGGTCCACACTTCGTATGTAAGACTTTTACACCATTGGCATGAATCCCTATATAAGTAAGTTACATACAGAGGTCCACTTTAGGCCTGGGTGAATAATTTGAATATCCGGTTAATGGCGAATAGTTTTTCCTTACTGTAACCGGCTAATACCGTTTTTGACGTAACCGGATATCGGCAAGGGGTGCGAAAACCTTTTAATAAACCGGATAATCCTCTAATTACAACCAAGAAACCGGATTCCTATTATCCACGATCGGCGGGGCGACGACCGATAGGAATGTTTTATCTGAATCCTTATGAAACTTCTATTAGTACAGCATAAAACAGCAGAAAATAAGTATTTAACTATGCTCACCTCCGTAAATAGTTAAAACAATGACATTTCCGAAGTATTTTGTTCAAAGATTATGAAAGTTTTCCTTCACGTAGAGTCAATCACGATATCAAAAGAAAAGCAAATCGTCGTCGTTAAATAAGATCCGGTTATTTTTATGAATGAAGCGAGTGACACTGTCTTAAACTAATAACAATCCGCCCTCCGAACGACCACAAACAAACAGCTCCCTCTAGCGGAAGAAAAACAAAATTAGAATGTCCGGTTGATTTTGGATAGTTGGCCAGCGGTTAACCGAATACCAAATTTCACTATTTGCCCAGCACTAGTCCACTTACAACATGTTGTATGGGTATTGAGGAAGTGCATGGTGATGTATCAATGTATCAATGGCACATAAAAAAAAACGTTCAATAATCATTTTCTATATTTATTGTATATCTAGATGGAATGTGACATACATCGATTACGGTAACCATCTCACAGTGGATGAGGAAGACTACGGTAAGCAGATATCATAAATATTTTAATCCTCACGTGCCCTATAAGCTGTTCAATATTCTTACCTTTTTTAAATTTAGACTGTGTGTTTTTGTTTTGTTTTCTCCGAAATTTCAGAAGTGAGGTAGCCACTATTGGAAAGTCCAAATTACTGTTCTGCTTTGGTTTGTATTTTTGTGTGCATAACGCAATATAAAAGTTAATAAAGTCAATTGCTTCTTTTTTGCTTTTTTGGGGGTCATAGGTCAGCGGCACTTCTCGTCCATCACGGACGGTTCCTTCGTGACACTGGACACCCATACCGGTGAGATGCTGTGGGACGTTAGCTACAGCTCCCCGGTAGTCGCCATCTACACCGTTCATCCCGAAGGAATCCGTAAAGTATCTGTAACGAGTGTCTCGCCCCAGACCATGGGGCATCTGCTGGATGGCACTGAGTATCCTGAATGGAGGAATAGGCTGCTTGGATATGAGAAGACAAAATCTATGCTCACGTGAGTTGAAGATCGTTAAAGATCAACTTGAACAAGTTTAGCGCTATTGTCATTTTGTTGTATAAAGGTGAACAAGCTGTTAAAAATATGAAAACAAGTAAAAGTCACTAATGATTGTTTCATAATGTAAAAGAAATCCGCATTTTGATCAGTGTCACTGTCACTGAAATTCTAGCGCCCTACCAACTGAGCTATCTATCTGGCTTACGTTGGTGGTCTCCCTATTTTGTCAATACCTTTGTTCAGGGATGCCAGTCAGAATCCATTTAACTTGTAAGTACAGAGTAGCCAGAAATCACACCCAAGTTTACAATATAACCTGGAAAGCAGCCGCAGAGGGATAATAAGGGGATGCAACTCATCAAATATCAAGTACAAAACCAGTGTCATCTACCAACTGAGCTAGCTAGCCCTATTGTTGACAGTCTCCTTATTTTGTCAGTATCTTTGCACATTAATCTGGAGGTCGTAGGTTCAAGTCTCGCTCTACCTAGTTTTTTCTTTGTTTAACTTAGATTTATTTCACTTTTACCCAGTCAGTTTCCCTTGTAGTTTAATATTTGCTAAGTTTATTTTAAATTTTCAGTGTTTTCTTTCAGTTTATCCATATTTCATATCTTGTGTTTGTTTTCTCAGCCCTACTTTGTTTATTGGCGAATACGAGAATGGCGTCTTTGCCATGCCTGCTGTGGTAGAGGAGGGATCGGTCCCCATTGTGGTAAGCGAACTTTCAGCTTTTCAACAAGGTTTCATTTTTAATAACGTACTTATTCCATTTAAGGTGCTAGGTTTGATTAGTAGCCAATTTGACACAAAATTTAGATTTAAATTTAAGAAACTATCATTGATAGATTTGAGAAAGAAAGCAGCTTTTTCCCCTTAAAAAAGGGTAATTCAAAAATAAAATATTGTCAGGATCTTGACATAATCTTCATGTTCAAACAATTTTGGGTGATATTTGTGAATTGTATGCGGAATATACCAACCATTTGTACATTTTGAAACAGCATCTTCTGTCAGAATTCGTGCATAGAGAATATTTTTATTTATTTATTTTTTTTTTGGGGGGGGGGTCCAAAATGGACCATGCATTTTTAATCTGTTTCATAATATAATTCTTGCTAACATTTGCAGATTTTTCAGTGCTCACACTTGATCTGTGCATTTTTGGGGTAGGTTTCAGGCCTGTATGCTTACTTTTTTGAATGAGCAAGGGCACCAAGTCATTTTCTCCATGGTAAAGGGCAACCTATGACGAAAAGGCAATGACCAGGGGGCACAGAGGCAATGGTCTTCATTGCCTGCATTTATTTTTTGCTTTAAATCTTGGTTGTGAGTTCACACATATACCTACTCATAGTTTGTGTTTTGATTTCATTCACAGCCGAGGGGATGGAGCCCACCTCTTCTCGAGGGGCCTAAATCAACGACCCCAGACCCCACTCCAAGCACTGATCCGAGTCCAGTGGCTAGCCGGCTGGTCACCATCATGCCTGGTACCGTCAACCCAAAAGTCACAACAGCTAAACCTGTCTTGTTAATGGGTAGGTGTCTTTCCCTCTCTCTCTCCAGCACCATTTAATATTTTAAAATAATCGACCAACTTAAATTGTCTTATCCCTGAAAAAAATCTTGGTAAGCAGAAACATGTTACCAGCCAAAATGTCCCCGAACTACAAGAAAATTAGAACACGGAGCATTTTCAATTGCAGGCCCTAGGATTTGGAATTCTATCCCATAGTCAATCAGAAATTTTAGCTTTGTGACCGATCTCAGAGGGACGCTAAAAATATACTTGATTAGTCTGTAATATTTGTCTGGCTTGGTCTGCACATACTTTTCATAGATAGCCCGGCTTAAAGGCAGTGGACACTATTGGTAATTACTCAAAATAATTATAAGCATAAAACCTTTCTTTGTGACGAGTAATGTGGAGAGGTTGATGGTATAAAACATTGTGAGAAACGGCTCCCTCTGAAGTGCCATAGTTTTCGAGAAAGAAGTAAATTTCCACGAATTTGATTTCAAGACCTCAGATTTAGAACTTGAGGTCTCGAAATCAACCATCTAAACGCACACAACTTTGTGTGACAAGGGTGTTTTTTTCTTTCATTATTATCTCGCAATTTCGATGACCGATTAAGCTCAAATTTTCACAGGTTTGTTATATTATGCATATGTTGAGATACACCAACTGTGAAGGCTAGTCTTTGACAATTACCAATAGTGTACACTGCCTTTAAGCTGAAACTCTCTACTCTACCTAAATACTGCAGGTTGGGCTTGGCAGTGGTTTTCCACCTAGTTTCTGATTCCATTCCCATTGTTGTTTCTCTCGGTCAATCTCTGAGTGCTTTGTATCCTTTTGGAAAATGAGCTTTTTAAATGTTGTTATTCTTATAAAATAAACTGCACTTGTGTCACCTTCAATGCACACAGCTCATTAAACCATAAGGGATTTGACTGCCAAATAGGCGCAGGGCGCAGGCAAGATGTATGGCCAGATGACATAAAGGTGAATTATGTCTTTAGTCACGCTCAAATTCCTTCACCGTTATAAAATAAACTTTTTCCTGTATTTTAACCAAATTTCCACTTGCAGGTCATCTCATTTTAACAAAATTTCCACCTTACAGGTCATCATGAAGTGCCCGAAGGCTCCCGCGCCGTCCTGATCCCCTCCAGTTTCTACCCCAACAAACACACTCTTACCAATACTGACCGCGTCATCTTACCAATCAAGCCAGCGGCCAACTCCGCAGAGTCTACCCCTGACAACAACAACAACAACACCCTGATAGGGGTAG